>NW_026020063.1:0-326290 GCF_900185275.1 Solanum verrucosum
GCTCATAGAAAATGGTAATGAAGGAGTTCTTGTGATTACAGAGGATCAGCAAGTCCTCTGTAGTTGTGTTATAAGTGAAAAGTGAAAACTGATCTGTTTTTGCTTTGTCATCATGTTAAGAGTGCTTAGATGTTAAATTTTGTTCTGTGAAAAAATATATTCTTCCCATTGATATGAACGACGTACTTCCTCACTGATGCTTGGTGCTTTATGCTAGTAAGGAAAGCTTTCCTGGAAACCGCTTTGCATTATTTGTATTGGTTTTGTGTTATTGGTACCACATATCTTTGCCTGAAGATGGTACAGAGAGATGTTAGGGGGCAATAAATCTTACCAAAGTTGTGTGATCTTCCTCAGAAGACAGCAATCTGCTTTAAAATCTCCAGTACTTTCTATCAAAATCAGAGATGATATAAGGAGAAACTTATTATAGAACTGGATAGTGTTAGAGTTTTCCACATCGGTTGAGGGCCTATAATGTACCAGTAATGTAAGAGAACATTATGGGATCATTTGGTTCATATACTAGTTATAGAGGAGTTTTATAATGCAGGGATTGCTTTAAACACTAATACCCATATACCTAATACCTGTATTTGCTATGCGCTCTTGTATCAAGTATAAGATGATAGTGATACCTAAATATTGGAGTGACAAGTATTATGTGGAGTTAGTTGAGGTGCATGCAAGCTGACCTGGACACCACGGTTAGATGATACCTAAATTTATCTACAAGAAGTATACTGGAATGAATGACAAATAATATCAAATTTGTACTGGGATTATTTTTCCTGATCCCTCTAACCAAAGGACTCTATAGATTGTTTTGATTTTCATACAGTTGAATGTTATCGTATAGCAGCTCGCAATCTATATATAACACGAACAATTGTCTGTAAACAGTAAGACAGACAATTGTTCGTGTTATATATAGATTGCGAGCTGCTATCTCCAAATACTTGGTATTTGATTACCTACTAAGTGATTGTTCAAGATAGACTAGTGAAAATTGTACATCTAATTTCTCAGATTCTGTACCCGTTCTGAGTTAATTGGAATGACTAGAAATGCTAGTTATCTTAAAATCATGAATCTTGACCTCCAACTTTGCTGAAGTTTCTGGCTCACAGCTGAGTTAGTGAGGCAATGCGTCCTTAAGCCATGCATTATAATTGTTAGTTTAATTGTTGCAATTCAGCCAATATTTATGACATTTGGGGAATTTGTGCTATATTAAGTCAGTCTTTTGTTCCTAATACTTTTTGGATTTCTTATTGTGTTTCTTCACTTTAATTTGAAACTCTTTTACCCATTTGCTTGGTGCCAATGTAATCCATCTTGGGTCTGTCCCTTTTGTTTTGTTAACGTTAACTAATATAAATCTTCCTTAACATATTGTCAGGCATGCCATAAAGCCCTCGAGCTACGATGGAGCAAATTCCAGAGAAATGCTACTCTTTTGAAGCGCCAGTTAACATGGCAGTATGATCTCTATCATTTACATATCCATATTATGTGGGTTCCTTCGTTCTTAGTATCTTCATATCCCAACTATCTTGATTGCCAATTTTGTATTAGATTTAACGGCCATTTGGGTAAGAAAGGAATCAGTGGGCACATCAAGGTTTGTTATGAAGAGAAGACTCTTTCAATAGAGGTGATTTGAACTAACATGACATGGTTCTGTTTGTCTAAGCTAGTAGTCCATTATTATTTATGTGAACTGATTCTTTAAATTCTGTTTCGCCCATCTATTTTTTTGTTTCTCTGAAATATTCCTCAGGTAAAAATGCCCCAAGATGCATCAAGCAGCAGTGTTCGTGACACACGAGGACTTTCAGGTTTTTTCTCATTCTTTACAAATACTTGGAAAGTGAATGCAAGAATCAATGGATGATGCCCTAGGGTGGAAAATTTGAATGTAAAATCCCTTTTGTCTCAAATTTATATAGATACACCACAATCAATCAACTAAGCCGTAATCCATAGCTAGTTGGGTTGGCACTGTGATCACAGGTGGTAATGGTGTGGGAAAGAAAAGTATTGTTTAACATCTTGAGAAAGATCAACTTTAGATCATTAAAATTGGGATGTGAGACTAGTTTGTTGCTGCAAGTACCAGAAGGGAAAAAATATTTTTCTGTCTAGACTGCATTGCAGATACGGTATGAATGAATGTGCACACATAGAGGATATAATGAGTGGTTGCAATAGATTCTTTGGTCACGACTCATGTCCTTACGTAAGCCTTATAAATCAGATGTCCTAATTCTCAACGGAAACTTAACTTTTGGCCAAGGGTTCAGTCACTTTCTGGGGAGGTGGGGGTGGGGGGGCAGGGCCCCGCATGTTAAAATCCTAATGGAGAGGGGCCTGGCCAATCCTTTCCCCTTTTCTTTCCACCTGAAGGTTGGAGGGAGGGAAATGTGCTTTCCAATTCCCATTTCCCATTTCCCAAGGCTTATATATGTATTAGGGAAAAAGGACAAATATACCCCCGAATTATCGTAAATGGTATGTAGATACCTTCCGTCATACTTTTGGGACATTGGTGCCCTTGCCGTCCAAAAACTAGAGCATATATGCCCTTCACTTTAACGGAAGACTAAATAAGGACACGTGGCATAATCTTATCTGTCGATCCGATATTTAATAAATGTCGGGTTGGTGGATAATATGATAACACGTGTATGTCCGTTAGTATAAAGGGTATATATGCTCTAGTTTTTGTCCTTTTTCCCTATGTATTATGATGTTCCCATCTAAATTATATCTAATTTGCTTGTTAATTGCATGCTTTATTTGTACCTCTTCGGCGATTATCTTTGACAATGAATTCTTTCTCCTGAGAATATTATGGATGCCTTCTTTGAGCATCCTGGTAAATTTAACCTGATGTGAAACTTTGTTCTCATGTAAATCAGGGGGAGAACGCTCTTTTTCAACTTTGTGTTTTGCACTTGCTCTTCATGAGATGACTGAAGCTCCATTTAGAGCAATGGATGAATTGATGTATTTATGGTGAGTTTTACAACTTGGCTTTGTTTTCTTAACTTTCTTAAAGAATGCTTTATGCCTGTACAATTAAGCAAAATGTTTTGATTTTATCCCATCTCGCATTGCAGCTATGTTTCTTCTTCTAACGTACATCTACTTACACAGTTTTTATACATTGTTGATTTCAACTTGAAATAAAGGAATCTGAAATATACTTCCAATCATCATCATGCCGTTTCTATCATTGTTGTTTACGTCACTTTTTAGATTTCTTCTAGTGTCTCCAAATAGATATCCAAATGACTTGGGGGTCGTTTGGTAGAGTGTATTAGCAAAAATAATGTACACATTAACTCTTTGTATTATTAATACCTTGTTTGATACACTTTTTCATGCTATGGATAACTAATGGCATTAGTTATACACTCTATTGTGTATAAGTTTTGTATTACTAATACCATGAATTTCTAGATATTAGTAATGCAAGGGGTTTTAATGCATGTATCAGCATGGTTAAAGACCCATTGCCCCTCAATTTTTTTTTACATCCACCATAATTGTGAAGGATATCTTTGTAAATAAATATTTTTATGCAATGCATGCTATTTTTAATACACCAAACCAAACAATGCATAAGAAATAAACTATGTATAATTAATGCAATCATTACTAATACACTTTATTTAGCATTATTCTTATACACTCTACCAAACGATCCCTTAGAGATTGCAATGCCCTTCAAGGGCAATTGTGGACTGTTTCCTCAAGCAGGTTGCCAAATTGGATCAGTCCTTCGTTGGTACTCTCCATGTTCAGTACAAAGCTATCATCAGTGTGATAAACCAGTTTTCCTCCTTCGCTCCCAGGCTCTAAGGGAACATAGAATTGAACATGACAATACAAGTTGGAGACTTGTGTATCATCTGATTTATGTCGTTGATTGATATATTAATTGCATCCCCAAGGAGGGAGGAAACAAATGAAGCCTAAGGCTTAAAGAGCTTGGTCAGAAGAAAATTCAGAATAATGACTTTGAAGGAACTCAAAAAGCTGAAGGATTTCACTCTTGAGTAGAGAATATATCTCAACTACTTGTTTGTAATGATCAGATGGCAGAGTAGCAAAACATTCATAACCATATAACCTTCTCAAAAAAAAAACATTCATAACCATATATCTGCTGAAAGCTAAGTCATCGCTAGAATTTGGTGTTCTGGTTATTTCTTTCTTTTATTGTCCTCTTTACCATGAAATTACTGACTATTCCTTCATTAACAAAAGGTAATAAGAAGCCTCTTCTCTGTTAGATAAATGAATGAAACCACCTAGCTGTATGTTTTGCTTTTCACAATTTGTCCACTATAACTGCCATCATCAGGGATCAGATTTCCGGATGAGATTATTATTTACATTATTCTGTAAATTTAAAGGTAGCTCAAATGGGTAATGCAGAAGCTGCAAAGAATTGTGGCACTTGAGGTGTTGTCTTTTTAGACCATATCCTCGTAAGATTAGTGCCACCCCATGTATCTGGATGGATGGATCTTTTGATGCAAGCATGGTGTGGTAACTGTCGCAATCGGAGATTGGTTTACTCATCGGGTCCTAATCATGAATAAGAATTGAAATTTACTAATCTGTCAGGCATCTATAAATCCTTGTTCTGTTGATTACGTAGGGACAAGTTTAGTTGCACTAAATATCGTAGAGAAACAGTCAATTGGTTGCAATCTGTAACTTCCCATTAATGTACAGGATGCAGTTAGCAGAAAAATCAGCCTAGACGCTGTCGTGGATTTTGCATTGACACAAGGATCACAGTGGATATTTATTACCCCTCATGACATCAGGTAATCTGAAAATAAGAATAATAAGTTATATATCAATCTGAAAGCCTTGATTTGTTATTGCTACTTAAATTGATAGAAGGATTGATCATGCACTTACTAAACATACTAATGAGTCTGTCTCTGCTCAATTTTGCAATTTATCTTCCAAGTCTGTAAAGTCAGTTTCTACATTACTGACAAATCGCCCCCCAACATATTAAAATGCTTATTTTGCCATAGACTCATCCCTCTCCCTTTAAAAGATCCTTTTTCGTCGATAGCCAGAATAAAAGCTTTCATCTGGACTATTTGTGTCCTGTTTACAAAGGAAAAGGAAGAGAGTCAGGATAATGGCTGTTTTCATACACAAAAGTTGGATAGAATTTATCAATTACTGTTATATGGCAAGCATTTATTAGGAGGGGAAGTTACACATTTGGCTGCTCAGCCAAAACTATTTGTATCTGCCCGCTATTTATGTCAATTTCTTAATTCTATCTTTGCTTCGAAGTGGTTGCAATATTGATCCGTCAAACATTCTTTTGTATTCAGTATGGTGAAGCAGGATGAAAGAGTAAAGAAGCAGCAAATGGCGGCTCCTCGTTCCTGATTGCTTTTGTATTTTCTTTTTGTGAGATATGGTTATTTTTGGGGTTTTCAGGTTGGTATGATTATGAAAGAGGTTTTTGGTAGGGGTGTACATAGCGGGTTTGTTTGGGTTTTTTCAAATAACAAATCAAATTATTTGTGTCAGATTTATAAATTTATAAATCAAATCAAACCAATAAAACTTGGGTTTTTTGGATTTTTTTTGGTAAAGTATTCATATAAGCATATAATTTACTTGTACTTCAAATATTTTTTTAGTCCTATCAAAATATAACTATCTAAAATGTTTCTTAAGAAAATAACACAAAATATGATATGATTAATGACACAAAAATATCCAACAAAAAAAATAATGAAATCGCGTAAATTAAATATTGCAAATTAACAAGTCATAATGAAAATGATCATAATTTAAATGTACTAAATTATGCTAAAATAAGTTTAATAAGTATTAATTACATGATTAAATATTAAAGGAAATTAAAATTAGATTATGTATTTTAATTGTTTAAACCAATGTAACAAATATTCAAATATTAATGTCATTCTTAGTGTTGAATTGATTTTTTTTTTTTGCATAAGTATTAATTTGATTTTGATTTAAGCTTTATTATAATTATTAACATATGTAGACTATAATTTTTATTGAATTATTCAGAATTTTAAGTTTCAAATTTGAAATAATATATTAAAAAATAAAAACTATGAAAAAGTATTAAGAAATATTTAAAAATTATAACTTTACCATTCTCAAAAAAAAAAAAAAATTTAAAAATTATATCAAAGTAAATATTTTTATGTATAAAATAAAATTTTAAAATTATATATATAATGTTGGGTTGGATTTTTTTAGTTAAAATCAAGAGCAACTTACAAAAATGACTATAGTTTAAGGGTTATTAAATTGAAATAGCCATAAATTGTGATATTTACATAAAATGGCTATACTTTCTAACTTAATATAGCCGTATTCTATGCCTGCCCATTTTTTTTTGTTAAATACATTAATATATTTAAAATTATAAAGCACTAAATAAGGTAAAATTTCTTATTTATAATTGACAGACCTTTAACTAATCCCTTTAAATTCTCAATTTTCCATTAATCAATTAACAAGTCATAATTACCAATTAACAGTGATTGCTTTAATTCTTTTCAGTTTTTTTTTTTTTAAATTGCTCCATTTTTCATTGATCTTATTCATATATCGAAAATAGTTGAATTCAATGGCAAACCTAACAATATTGATCAGACATGCTGGAAAATGAAACGATGAAAATTGCTATATAGAATATAGTATTGATGGAATCGTATTGAAAGAATATACTTCGTATTCTGATTTGATTGAATTAATTTCGGGCCAATTGAACATTGATCTGACTACAACGTGTATCACCATCAAATACAGAGTCAAAGGTAATGATACTCCTGTGAAAATATGCAACGATATGGGAGTACGGGTATATGTTCAGTCGAATCCAAGTGACAACTACATATGAAAATCCAAAACAAGTGGCAATGACTCTTAATGCACTATAGTCTATAGGTCTCCAATTGTATATGTAAATATCCAAGTACATATAAATTGTTCAGTATAAAAGATTTGAAAAGTATAAATCTCAATTTCTTTTTTCTAGTCACATTAGTACACTACAAAGTATACAAGTATATATGTATTCAATTTTATTAATATTCATATGAATGCAATAATATACTAACATAGATTGAAATACAAATAATCAAATGCAAAGTATTAATGTATCATGTACATCCGATTAATGTGGCAAAGTGAAACTAATAATCAATTGACAGTGAAACCTATTCACTAGAAGTATCCAATTGTATATGTAATTATCCAAGTATATATGTATTGTTTCGTTCAAAAGCTTGACAAGTATAACTTGTATCTAATTGTATTTCAATGTCTTGTATTGTTCACATTACTACAATAGAAGTATCAATAATTAATTATATGTATTCTACTCTACAAACATTCATATGGATGGAATGACTGACTAACATAGAAATGTAAGTATTGATGAAAGAATAAAAATACATACATAGATACATGTGTATCCAACTATCTATGTATATTAGTATTCTACTATATACAAAATTGACATTTTCACAATCATACTATCTCTTTTTTGCTCATGTTCTTTCGATACTCATTTTTTTACAACTATATACATACAAATTGAATTGTTTAACTATTTCAATACAAGATGAAGATACATAAAAAAAATGACAAGTATAACTCTCTCTATTTGTATTTCAATTTCTTATATTGTTCACATTAACACAATAGAAGTATCCAAAATTGTATGCATTCTACTCTACAAATTATCAATATGAATGCTATGTTTGACTAACACAGAAATGTAAAGTATTGATGAAAGTATAACAATACAAATATACATATGTATCGAACTATGTATACAAGTATTCTACTGTATACAAAATTGACAATCACACAACTCCTCAACAATTTTTTTTTTCCAACTATATACATACAAATTCAACTTGTTAAACTATTTCAATACTAGATGACAACACATAATGACAATTTCACATAATGAAAGTGTGTGTATATATATATATATATATTATATATATATATATATATTTTTTTTTTTTTTTTACTATATAGAAGCATGATGACGATCGGACGACCACCGCAGTAAAAATTGTACAAGAAGCTATTTCAGTTGCACTTTAAAGTGTTGTGCACGTGTCAATTGAAATCTGATTGGGGGCTCCAAGTGGGTACCACAGACCAGCATAGGTAATTCTAGAATTATCTTCCCACTATCTTTATTCTAGAAATTGCCTAAAATTATCTTTCTCACACTATATTCATTCTAGAAATTACTCTCTCACTTATCTTCGTCTCTACATGTATGCTCCTTCTATTTTATTGCCCATATCTTTTTGTTTATTTTTTTCTTTGTCTTCTCTACAATTCTTGTAATGAGAACTTTTAAGTGAATTATTACAAATTTCAAAAAGAAAACTCGAGAATGAAAATCAAAGAGAGAAAAGGAAATTCACACAAATTTTTTCTTAGTCAACTATACAAATTATGACGACCAGGGGCACTTTTGTCATTTTACCAAAATTATCAGCTTAAAACAATTGTACTTTCTGCTGCAAAATTATTGAATTTCCCAAATACCCAATCAAGTTGCTATTATTATAATGGCCACATGTACTTTCTATCATGAAAAACATAAAAAATATCATAAGTAGCCGTACTATCTAAAAATGGTGGGACCCATTTATTAAATCAATTTACATTTCATTAACACCTTTACTTTTTGCACTCAAATAAATATAAAAAGAAACAAACATGATTTAAAATGTATTAAAAAATAAAAATATTTTAATTAGGGAGTATAAAAATAAAAATTAATAAATAAATGGATAGATAAATTAAATGAAATTAAAGTAAACTAAGAAACTAACTAAATTTTTAAATAAATTGTTTTAAAATTTTGCGAATCAAATATTAAAGAGAAATAAGAAGTATTTTTCGTGTTCAATTTACGTACATTAATGATAAGAATATTTTGATAATAGAATATTTTAAATTTTAAGATTAATCAGATTGTTTACTTTATTTACTTAATATTGCTATTCTTTTGTTTGAAATAAGAAGTTAAGAATCAGAACACATGAAAAATCAATACATTAATTAGAGAAGTAAAATAAATTTAAGTAGATTAATATTTATAAAGAGATGACAAAAATAGGAAATGATTAATAGTAATTTTAAAAATTATGAATAAATTTTGGAATAAGATAAAATAACTGGATGAGGAAATCAATACGATATGTAATGATCTATGTATTAAAATATCATGCTAATTTAGCATTTAATTCTAAATAGATTTTTTTAAAACAAAGAAAATGCATTTATGTTTTCAGATTGTTTGAAATTTTTTCACTAAACTGATAAAAATAACAAAAATACTTGTTCCTATAAGTTATTGTGCATGAAAAAAGAGAACCAAAAACACATTTATATCATGCTAAAAAAATTATGTTCATTAAGACAAATTATGCATATATAGAACTTCATGTAATAGTGAAACATGCTTCTTAGTTCTAATTTTTATGTATGAGTGATAAATAAAAAATATTAATCTCTCTGTTTTAATGTGTTTGTTCTATATTGACTTGGCTTAAAGTTTAAGAAATTAAGGAAGATTTTTTTAATCTTGTGATTTTAAATTTTAAATATGTGAAATATAGTAAATGTCTTTTAATCTTGTGATCTTAAATATGTTATGTGGAGTTGGAACTAAGAAAAGAAAAGGGACATTACTTTTTAATAGATTATAAAGAAAAATTCGACAGATTAATTGAAATGAATAGGATAGATTTCAAGATGATAATACATAATGATTCATGATTTTTATATAAGATATAATCCCATCTAATAGACAAATTAACTCTGAATCCTACTAAATTTGTGTCTTATAGTAACAAATAAATAAATTGAATATTATACTTCAGAGTTTTACAACTTAAAAAATGAATCTACCCATCGCTAATATCAATTATACTTTAAAATATTATTGGGTTAATTTAATTTAATATTTTTTATTCAGTATTCGATATTTATATTGGAGTTGCCCATTCGGATATAGAGCTCTCTATTAAGAATTTTTTTCATATCCAAAACTCAAAATTAAGATATTTAATTAAGGAAGGAGAAACAGCATTCAATGCACTATATTCTTTGATGGTTATTTTTTGATATTTTTTAATACTAAATTTTTTACTAGGATCAATATTAATTAATGTTGATCAGAATGCTATAGAAATACCTTTTAATATTGGAAAAATTACATAAGTGAAGGCCTTTTATTTAATAATTACCATTTTTAAGTATACTTTAAATTTATTACCATTTTTGTCAACTTTTAGCAATAGTTACTTAAAACAATTTTAAAACAAAATTTTAAACTAAAGCAAGAAAAGTGTTGCCCATTCGCTCATATCCTCTTTCTCTTTTTTTTCTACTCTTCTGTCCGAAAATTTTAGGGTTTTGTTGTTCTTTCTTCCCCATCTTTCAGCACAAAATTCTAATGGAAGAAGAAGGAGGAGCACGAAAATCACCTAGAAGAAGTCCGCGGATACTTAGTGATGTTGGTACTTCGAATCAGAAAGTTTATAGAAGGAGTCGAATGAGGGGTCAAGTTTCATCTCCTACTGATGAAGTTAATGACTGTCCCAATTTTAGTTTAGGAATCTCACAAGAATCGGGTGAGCAAACCAAGGGTGAGCAGAACAAGGAGGAGCAGAACAAGAAGCAAAACAAAGGTAAAAAACGAGTTAAAGAGGTGAACAATGTGAAGAAATCGAAAAAAAGATGCGTTGATTTAGCATCTACGTCGAAGAAAATCGTGGACTGTGATGACGATTTTGATGATTTACCTCCTCAAGTTCAGTCAAAAAAATTGAAAAATAAAGATGGGTTGGAGAAGAAGAAGCCAGTGAATGATACAAAAACTCGAAATCGATTGCCTCAAAATGTCATTCTACCAGAGAGTAGATATCTGGTATGTGATAGTATTTTTCCTAGTTAGTTGTTGTTTTAGGAATGATTGTATACTGATTACTGCCTTGATTTTGAGATCTAGTATGTGGAATTGACCTTTAATTCAACTTTAGTATGTAGTAATACAATTTGTTTTAAACACTCAAATATGAATGTGAGATATCAAGTTAGGATGCATAGTGTTGCAGTGCTAGCTATTAGTAGCTTTATATCTCAGGTTTAAGGGATTGTCATCTGAAGAAATGGCAGGAAGTGAATAGAGCAGGTTTTGCATTTGTTTGATTAAAAGGGTCACCTAAATAAAGGGGAGGGATAAATAGGATTCTCAGTGCTGACCCTAACTAGTTTGGGATTTAGTGTCCTAGTGTCTTGAATACTCTTCCAATGAAGAGCAGTGCTATAGCAGGAAGCTAGCAGTCACTTTGAATTTGACATTTATGTTTTACTTAATTGCAAAATATCTCCTCTTTGTCCATTGTTTTGTCTAGAATTAGTGGGAGTTTGTCAAATAGCTGGTAACACTTGTTCGTGTGAAAAGATGTGTAAATGAGAGGACACATCATATATTTTGGAGTAACATTGTTTCATGTTCTATTTGATCTTTTCTCCCGCACTCGAATGTTTTGTTCCAATGGATAAAGTGGAAATGTAGGTTTAAATTGCTTTGGAAGTTGGTTTTTCGATATAAAATAGAGCTTTAAGTGTATGACAACTAGATCATTGTTTAGGATGCTTGTGTTGAAGTTGATAAGTTCTGGGTTTGGATTTTGGAACCAGAAGTGGTCATCGGTGTAATTCATCTTTAATTCAACTGATTACTACCTTGCTTTGATACATAGTATGTGAAATTCATCTTTAATTCAACTTTAGTATGTAGTAACACATTTTAAATTCATGTTTAGTACATATGCAGGATCGTAAATTCTGGAAACATCCGGATGTTGTGTATATTTCGAGTAGGTGGTCATCTTACACTAATCATAGTGTCATCGACCAAATCAAACTATCTTTATCTGATAAACAACTTGAGTTGTTCAGGAATACATGTTTTGGTTACTTTCTTGACCTTCCAAAAGCGAGCACACAACTACAAGTTATTCATTGCCTTATAAATAGAGAGTTAAAACACACACCGGATGATGTGTTTGCTATTGAAATAAATAACAAAAAGTTGTTTTTTGGTCTTAGAGAATTTGGAATAGTTACCGGCTTAAATTGTGTTAGTGATGGCTCTCCTATCACTGTTCCTGATTCTAAATGTAGTTTGTTGAGTAGTTATTTTCCGAAAAAAATCACTGTTGCAAAGAGTCATCTACGTGCGTTGTTTCTAGCTAAAAAATTCCTAGATGATGACTCAGCTGTTTCATTGGCTGTTCTCTTCTTCATTAATGATTTTTTATTTTCATATGAGGACAACGAATACCAAATTACTAATAGAGATTTTTACCTTGTGGAAAGTGGACAATTCAATTCATATCCATGGGGTTTAGATGTCTACAAAAAGTTGTCTGATTCTGTGAGACATGAGCTTAAGTCAACCCATAAATACTATAGATTGGGTGGCTTGCCTCTTGCTCTTCAAATTTGGATTTTTGAGTGTTGTTCAAAAGTTGATGAAGATATAGCCATTCGGGTTGCTAACTCAATCCAAGAATCTTGAATTGGAAGACAATTGCCGAAAGTCCATGGCAAAAATATATTGAGAAATGTCTCTTCATGCCTACAAAAAATAAGGTATTTGTACAAAGTTAATACATTTTATGACATTGTTTAATTCTACTCAAGTTACTATATCTATTTTTATTTTGTTTATTTGGTTTTTCAGTTTGAGAACATAGTGGCTAGTGAAGATGAAGTATCTAAATGCAGGCTTCCAGAACCTCGTGATTACAATGCTGAAATTTTGAAATTGGAGCCTAAAGGATCAAGTCATGGTCTAGACATGTTGACCAATGAAGTTATTGAATTGAGAAAAGAACTTGTAAAGGTATATACAAACTTGACTTTAGGCTTTTTTTTTCCAGAACTTTTATATTTTTAATTTTTGTGTTATGGTTTAATATCTACTAGGTGAATGAAAATAACAAAGCACTTGAAGAGAAGATTGATTTAGGATTTAATGAAATCAAAGAATTTGTGGTGAATTCTAACAAACAATTATTGGAGGATATTTCTTTGTTGTTTGCTAAGAATGGTGGCAGCAGCTCTGTTATCAGAGAAGTCAGGGAACCATCTAAGAAGCAGGCTGGCGAGACGTTTTCGGGTGGATTAGATTTCAATGGAGGTTTCTTTATATTTTCAATACATTTCTGTTATAGTCATAATATACTTTTAATATGTGTTTCTTATAATATGTGTTAATTACATATACATCATTCTCTCCCTATGTTAATGCATCTGTAAATGAATCAAGAGGTCACGATGCTCATGTTATGAGATCAAATCAGAATGAAGAATCTCAAGTGCTTAAAGCTTCAGTTAGATTTGCTGACGTTGAAAATTTTGAAAGAGTATCAAGTAAAATAGGTAATGAAGGGTTTTATACAAATATATTACATATTTCATATATGTTAATTCAACTATCTTATTTTAAATATTTTTGTTATGTACAGAGGAAGATGTTGCAGGAATTGCTATTGAAAAAGTTTTGTCAGAGGTTGTTGCTGATATAAATGGTATTAATTTTCTTCACTTCAAATAAACTTCTTTTCATTTTATTTTAATAACGTTATTAAAATATTTACTTTGCTTACAGTCCAAGAGGTTGCTGATGTGAATACAGTTGGGGCGCAACCTTATGGTAATGTAGTCAACAAAGCCAACATAAATAAGTGTTGCATCTGTTGACTGTAAATTAATCAATATGTCTATTGTATGCAGATGCAACAGAGGATTGTCAAAAACCTTTGCATACTCTTGATGATTTTATTTTTCTTGATGAAGATCTTTCTCAGATCAATAAGACCGAAGAATCTTATCTAAAGAAAAGAGCCCCTGTTGATCAAAACAAAAAGAAAGTGACACCGAAGAAAGTGGCAGAAAGAAAAATCCAGGAAAGTTAATAACATCTCCCTACACACAACATTTCGAATCTGGAGGAACTTTATGTGTAACACGTCAGTTTTTTGAGACAAAACATCCTTTTTCATATGCAACTGGAGGAGATAATGAATCAGATTTGATCGATTCATTCATTAAGTGGCTTTATATGGGTAAAAGAAGAGGTAATTCATTTTGAAGTTTGCTGGTTAATTTGTTACTGTTGAATAACTTACATAATTCATAATAGATACAAGTTTAATTCAATCTATAGAACTCTCTCGTTACCTCTAATTCACAATAATACAAGTTTCTTAATTCACTCTTCTTTAGTTTCCTTAGTTACCTCTTTTTTATTTGTTGCTGTCCCGTTTCTGAGTATTTATGTTGTAATTTTTTTATGTTTTGATAGGGGAAAGAAACCTTATACAGATGCTCTTAATGTTATCAGTCCAGCATTTGAATTAGGTATTTGTAATGTAGCAGAAAGACACTGGTTTTTCAAATTGGCACATTCTGGACAAGAATGGTGTGATGAGGTTAGTTGTATAAAGTTTAATTGGACGTCAATATTTGTTATTCATAACGCTTGCCATTCTAGGAGTCATACTACCTCTGCTGTTGAATTTCCTGAATGATTTGTCTAGTGAGCACCTTTGTGTTCTTTGGGTTGAAAAATTCTATAATTTCTCTCCTGCCATATGAAGTAGATTATTGCTACTGCTTGTGTCATTTTATACACTTAAGTTTCTATTGCTTTACTTGTCGCATGCATTGTAGCCCACTCAAGCTATTCAGTGTATCATGTGCTAGCTGTTCCTATTGATGGATAGCTAGTTCAATAATTTATGCCAAATCACATTAGACTGAATAGGTGCTGATGTGTTTCAGATTCTGTATTATATTTGTGACCAGAATGCTTGGATAGAGGTTAGAACACATTACACCAATTGTAGTCTCCTTGTGTAAGATAACGTCTTACTATCCACGTGTTTATCTTTCCCAACATTTTATATATAAGTGGTTGACACTTACTAACTGACAACTTCTTGGAGACTAATTGAATCTTGTGAGAATTTTGTGAATCTTGTGTGTTGCAATATCACTTACTGAGTTTCTTGAGGTTAATTGAATGTTTGTTTCTTGAGACTATTTCTTTTTTACAGTTCAATTCTAATTTTTTGCAGCATATTGATGTCATTTTCTATTATCTAAGAAAGAAAGGAAAATATGAAGTCAACAGTAATGTTCGATTTACGACTACTGATTGTGTGTTCAAGACGAAAATTACTACTTCTTTCTTTCAACTTTGTGATGCTCATGAGAATAAGAAGAACTATAAAGTAAAAGATTCTGATGATATTGCCCGGTATATATGTGGATATCGTTTGTTGGCAAGCACTTCGTGGGATAAAGTGGATTATATTCTTTTTCCACTAAACATTAAAGAGGGTTGTCATTGGATTCTTGTCGTGTTTGATATTGTGCAAAGGTCTTTGGAGGTATATGATTCATTTCCGGCAAGGGGTGGGGTGAAATTTGAGGTTAAAAATATTGTTGAGATGCTTTCAATTGTTTTACCATATTACCTGAGTGTGGTCAAGTTCTATGATAAGCGTCCTGAATTGAAGGCAACACCGAAATACAGTGGGATAGATGAGTTCGAGAAAATTGAGTTTCACTTCATAACTAAAGGTGTTCCCAGACAACAAGATGACTCGCTGTAAGTATTATCAAATAGGTATTCTTTTTTGTATTAAGTAGATATTTTGATAATAATTTTATATTGAATTTTTTAGGGACTGTGGAGTTTTCGTTGCTGCATTTGCGGAGTTTGTAAGTAATGGCCAACATATTCTAAATCAACAAGTAAAGGCAGACATTCTCCGAAAGAGATTTGGAGCTATATTATGGGAATATGCAAGAAGGAAGCAAGCGAGTGACCTTCAAAGTGAAGACGAAAGACCGGAAAGATAAAGAAATATAGTTATATTAGTTAGTATGACTGTGAAAACTATATGGTGTAAAAACAGTTTGTAGTTAGTATGGCTATGAAAAACTATATTGGTCTATTCTTCACTTTCTGATTGCTTAGCTTTTATTGAACAAATATGTGCTGGCATGCAATGGTACTTGCTTGCACGAAAGATGTTTCTTTTTTTCGTATTTGGGTATTTGCGGATCTCGTAATTAGGTGTAGATTGTACCAATTCGTATTTGGGTGTTTCAACAGAGATTCAACAGCAATAAGGAAACTAAGCATTGAGGTAAACAATAGTTAAGGTGTATTACAATGTATTAAAGTTGAATTAAGAAAAAAATTGAAACAAATAACTAAGGAAACGACGAGAGAGTGTTTTATAGATTGAATTAAACTTGAATCTATTATGAATTAACCAAGAAAGTGAATTAAGAAAGAATTTAAACAAGTCGTCAAATCATAACAAATCAACCAACAAACTGCAAAAATGAATTAAACTTGTATTAAAAGTGTATTACAATGTATTAAACTTGAATTAGAAGAGTGAATGAAGAAAAAAATTGAAACAAATAACTAAGGAAACGACGAGAAAGTGTTCTATAGATTGAATTAAACTTGAATCTATTATGAATTAACCAAGAAAATCATGGTAAAACAAATTTTATTTCTTATTCTTGATCATAAGGCCTAACATTTTTGCAAGTCTTCCTGTTGTGATCTTGTTGTCCACAGTTGCTGCATGTAATTTTCGCCTTCTTGAATCCATCTTCTCTGAGTTGTGTATGTCTTTTATTTTTTGGTCTTCCCGGAGGTCTCTTTCCATGAGGTGGAAGTACAACCTCTTCAAGAACATGTGTTGGTGTGTTCCATGTGCTTTCATCTGGCAGGGGATTCATTTGAAACTGATATGTCAGCAATAATTTTTTTCTTGTATAGTAATCAGAGCAATATTTCTCATAACCAGTGTGCTTTATTGTTAAAACAGCCAAAGCATGTGGACATGGCAACTCATCCAATTGAAATCTCCCACATGTGCATGTACGTTGGTGAAGACAAACTGTGAATTGTGTAATACCATCAAGTACCGTATACACATATTTATTTGTCTCTATAACCTATGAAAAGAAAAAAATATAATCAAGAGAGATGTTAGATATGAATCAGAAGAAAAAATATTAGCAAAAATAATTTACAGATCAAGCATACCCTTAATTTCTCTGATGCAGTTTTATTGCGCCGCAATATATTTTCATACTTTTTCCCAAGGTGAAAACCTGAAAATGTCGCCTTTGATCTGTTATTGTTATTCCATTTCTGGACAAGCTGTCTCATGAATTCCAAGAGGTGTAAGACTGTAAGAACTTTGGCATGTCTTGTTCTTGAATTGACTGATTCTGCTATATTTGACGTCATCATCCAAGTTCTGTTTACTTCAGCATGCACACGCGACCATTTGTTGTATCCAATGTTCAGCAAGTAATCTTTGATCCTCTTATCTATTTTCTCAACTATTGTCATACATTGATTAAATTGTGTCATGGTGTATGTTTTTGCCATAGAGTAGAACAACTCAGTTACCCTTTGCTGACTTTTTCTGAAGTTTTTCATTATGTTTTGCAGTAAGTGCCACATACACGCAAAATGAGGTACTTCATCATAGACTCTCGAAGCTGCCTTAATAATGCTTGCATGCCTATCGGAAACGATACACATCTCTAATCTTTGACCGAATGCGTCTCTGAATTGCTCAAAAAACCACCTCCAAGATGCATCATTCTCTGAATCAACAATGGCATAAGCAAGTGGCAGTATACTCCCTGCACCATGTACAATTTGTTTAATACAATTTTAATACATTTTTACTGCAATTATAATTCATTTTTAATTCATAGTTCAGAAATTCAATATAGAAAATACTAGTATCATATTCGAAAGTCTCACCTGCTGCATCTAAGGTATTAGCGGTTAGTAGTGTCCCTTTGTATGCTCCTTTTAAGAAAGTTCCATCAACAACTACAATTGGTCTACAATATTCCCATCCTTTTATCGAGGTGAACAAAGCTACAAACGCATATAGAAAACGGTCATCCTCTGATTTGTGCAATCTTATATGGGAACCAAGGTAAGTTGCCTCTAGTATGTGAAAGTAGCTTGGCAACTTTGCATATGATTGAATTGGATCACCCCGGACTAATTCAAGAGCTGCTTCTTTAGCTCTCCATGCTTGCATATATGTGAGTCGCACACCATATTCAGCTAACATGTCACGTTGTATATCTTTTGGTGTGTAAATAACATCTGGTTCAGCACATTTACTGACAATAATACTCCCAACAACACTCTTAGTTGCTTGCCTTTCCGATAATGAATTATGTAGCAACAAACATGTGTGTTCACTTTCAAATTCTCTAATCTTGAACATTTGAGATTTGTTCAAGCTTGAAGCTCGTAAACTCCAACTACAGTTTTCACCTAAGCACTGTATCGAATAGCTGTTGAAAAAAATTAATATACAATCAATAATTTAAAGTGACTTGAATTTAGGTCTTACCTGATTGAGCTTGATCTTGTTGTCTTGAATTGAAAATGCTTAAGAATGGAATGTCTTTTTAGTGCACTGGTGAGGACATATTTATTCTTATACACTTGATCTTTCTCAAATAAAGAGTGATTGGGATTAACAATGATGCCTGGTGCTAATTCTTCTAGCTCATCAACTTCCTCACATGATCCAAAGCCAATTAACCCTATTGCCTCACCAATACCATTAAATGTATTAGAGAAGTATGAATTGTGTATAACCCTCATATCTTCTGAAGTGTCTGAACATAATAGTGGAATGAGTGTAGAATTAGTCTCCAAGTTGACTGGTTCAGTTGTTGTGACACACAAAGGGTATTTTGCCATATCTCGATGTTCCTTTTTGGTTTCAACATATACTTTTACCCCCATATCATTATGAATTTGAATTGGAGGAGACCTTTCATCAATTTTATATCTGATTTCAACTTTACTTGTTGATGTGTCTATTGACAATTGAGTAGCAATTATAGAAACGAGGGTGGCAAAGTTTGATTTCGTATTTATCAACACACCATCTGCCACGTAATTAGTATATTTGTTGCTAGGATCCCATCGTCCATTGAAGTAAAGCAGCACAGCCAGATTAGTCATTTTTTTTTTTCTGCACATTATTAAAAAGTGTGCAGATTAGTCTATTTTTCATTGCTTATGTAAGGAATTCTCAGGTTAGCCTTTACAACTGTATCTAATTCAATTATTGTTCAGTTCAGCAAATGTACAATGCCAATGTTTCTGGGAGATATTAATACTATTATATAAAAGTCTATGAGGGAGTATATACATCCTTCCAACACACAAAACTCAAACTGGTGTGATAAGCAAAAAGAAAATGGAAGCCACAAAGATGAGCAGCAAGAAAACAAAAGATAAGTTAACAGTTAAAGTGCCAGAAGCCAAACTCATACCACATAGAACAGATGACTAGAGATGCCAGACTCAACAACTCCCCTGCCAGTGCCTGTTGATATCCAAATTGTAGTGCAAGCACAAACACCAAAATGGCAAAGGAATAGTGTGCACAAGGGAAGGACAGGGGAGTGTTCTTGTATTAAAAGTGTATTACACTGTATTAAAGTTGAATTAGAAGAGTGATTTAAGAAAGAATTTAAACAAATAACTAAGGAAACGACGAGAGAGTGTTCTATAGATTGAATTAAACTTGAATCTATTATGAATTAACCAAGAAAAGCAATCAGAAGAGTGAATGAAGAAAGAATTTAAACAAGTCATCAAATCATAACAAATCAACCAACAAACTGCAAAAATGAATTAAACTTGTATTAAAAGTGTATTACAATGTATTAAAGTTGAATTAGAAGAGTGAATGAAGAAAAAAATTGAAACAAATAACTAAGGAAACGACGAGAGAGTGTTCTATAGATTGAATTAAACTTGAATCTATTATGAATTAACCAAGAAAAGCAATCAGAAGAGTGAATGAAGAAAGAATTTAAACAAGTCGTCAAATCATAACAAATCAACCAACAAACTGCAAAAATGAATTAAACTTGTATTAAAAGTGTATTACAATGTATTAAAGTTGAATTAGAAGAGTGAATGAAGAAAAAAATTGAAACAAATAACTAAGGAAACGACGAGAGAGTGTTCTATAGATTGAATTAAACTTGAATCTATTATGAATTAACCAAGAAAATCAATCAGAAGAGTGAATGAAGAAAAAATTTAAACAAGTCATCAAATCATAACAAATCAACCAACAAACTGCAAAAATGAATTAAACTTGTATTAAAAGTGTATTACAATGTATTAAAGTTGAATTAGAAGAGTGAATTAAGAAAAAAATTGAAACAAATAACTAAGGAAACGACGAGAGAGTGTTCTATAGATTGAATTAAACTTGAATCTATTATGAATTAACCAAGAAAATCAATCAGAAGAGTGAATTAAGAAAAAATTTAAACAAGTCATCAAATCATAACAAATCAACCAACAAACTGCAAAAATGAATTAAACTTGTATTAAAAGTGTATTACAATGTATTAAAGTTGAATTTAAACCTTCTAACCTTTCAAACTTCAAAAAATTTCAAACTCAACTCTCTGCCCGAACTTAATTCATCTCGAAATTGATCACTGAATACACATCGTTGAAGGTTAGTATAGCCGAGAAAGAGAATTAATCTTGAATTAAGCAAGTAACTAATGACATGCAATCGAATTTAAACCTTCTAACCTTTCAAACTTCAAAAAATTTCAAACTCAACTCTCTGCCCGAACTTGATTCATCTCGAAATTGATCACTGAATACTCATCGGTGAAGGTTAGTATAGCCGAGATACAGAATTAAGGATGAATTAAACAAGTAACTAAGACATGCAATCAAATTTAAAGCTTCTAATTAACCCTTCAAACTTCAAAAAACTTCAAATTCAACTCTCTGCTCGACTTGATTCGTCTCAAAACTGCACTGAATTCACATCTCTGAAGGTAGTATAGCCGTATTTGTGAAGAAAATTGTGAGTAAGAAGTGGCGAGAGAAAATCGCACCAACGAGAGAAAATCGTAGCGGCGAGAGAAAATTGGGAGCGAAAGATGGAAAGGATGAAGTGAATTTGATTTAATTCAGCCAAATTGTCATATATGGTTAAAAAAATAATGTTGACAAATATAGTAAATATTTTTTAAAAAGTATACAGGTAAGTGATTTACCCTAAATAAAATTCTATAAACAGATTTTGCATTCAAGTTACACACTATTTTGTACTTATACCACCCAAAAAAAAATATAAAATTAAGATTTATTTTTCCAAAAAAACTCATGAGATCCCTTTTACCCATGAAAATAAATATAAAAAAAATAACACATTATAATCTCAATTTTCCCCAATTAAATTGAAATCTTCAATTCCACAATAAAAAAAATTCATATAGTTTGGCAATGACAAATTCAGACGGTGCGTAGACGCCCCAGTGAGGAGGTGTGAGGGGCTGGTTGTAGAGGGTACGCGGAGGGGTAGAGGTAGGCCTAAGAAGTATTGGGGAGAGGTGATTAGACATGACTTGGCTCAGCTTCACATTACCGAGGACATGACTCTAGATAGGAAGGAGTGGAGGTCGCGTATTAAGGTTGAAGGTTAGTAAGGTTAGCGTGTTGTCTTTCCTTGCGAGGGTCTGGATTGGTAGCGTTTGTAGTAGTCCTAGCCTGGCACTTGTAGTTATTGTTTGTGATCCTATAGCCATATGTTGTTTACTGCGTTTCACCTCTTACAGTATTTTCTTGATGTTATTGTCTCCGTTGTTGATTATGCACTGTTTTTCTTATTGGATGTTATGTTTTATATACTGTTTCCTCTTCTTTTACTTGGTTTGGATGTACTTGAGCCGAGGGTCCTCCGGAAACAGCCTCTCTACCTCCACGAGGTAGTGGTAAGGTTTGCGTACACTTTACCCTCCCCAGACCCCACTTTGTGGGATTTCACTGGGTATGTTGTTGTTGTTGGCAATGACAAATTCAATATATATATGATAGAGCAAATATAGTCGAGAACAATGAAAAGAAACGATTTAGTATATTATCATACATTGGATGAACGTAAATATGGAAGAGAAAATTTAAGCAAATACAGAGTATATGCATGCATGAAGAATTGTAAAAAGATAAAAAAAAAAGGTAAAAGAAAAATGTTGAAAGAATCATTATTAACAAAGAATTGTTTAAAATAAGAAAAGAGAAGAAGAAAGAATAAAATTTTTACTTTTCAATAAATAAAGGATCGGTGAAAGAAAAAATATGTCTTGAGAAAAGTTTGGAGAAAATTAGGGAATAAAATAACTTTTTAGAAAGAAAAAAAAAACCCTTTCGAGGAAAAGAAAATATGGCTAATAAATGCCAAATAGATTTTCAAAAATCTTTGTTTTGCTAAAAGATTATAAGGGTACTATTTATTGCCAATTTTAACTATAACATGTCATGCTATGCCAATTTTACCATAAAATCATATATACTTGCAATCCACCCCGCATTAATTTTAAAAAAAGCCCACTTCAACCCGTCCTGCACAACCTTAAACCCATCCTGCCCTACATAGCCTTAAACCCATCCTGCCCCGCCCCATTGCCATCCCAAGTGCAAGTAACAAGTAAAAAAGCAACGGGGAGAGAGTAACTTATACTCCATTTGTTTTACTAACAAAAATTGTGGTGGATTGATAAGTATTCTTTCATCTTTAACCAAGAGGTTTCGGGTTCAAGGCTCCTTGGGTACATAGTCGTCTTTGTTATGGAGCGTTTTATCCCTCCCCCCATCTGGCTAGTTCACAAATATATAAATTAAAAAATTTGAAGATTTTGTGAGCAAATTCTCAGTCATTGACTTAGAAAAACGAAATGTGTCACAAAAATTGAGACATAAAGAGTAATATTTTTCAAAAAAATATATTAATATAATTTTCAGAATACTTAAAATTTTCATATCCCAAATTATAGTTTTAAAAAAAATTAAAAAAACTGAATCTCATAATCCAACATTTTGATAGAGAGGAGTTGTCAAAATCTTTTTAATGGAAAAAAAAAACTCTAACAATCTATGCTAAAAGCATTTGCATGTTGTTAGAATGGACGATAACTTCTACTCAAACCAATAGCAAAAAATCCTATAAGCTCTTTCCTATAAGGTAAATATGATTTTCTCTTATTCTTATCAGCTTCTTTATCCGCTCTATTTCGTACATAATATACTGCCGGCGGTAAAACCTTTTCTCCTCCGCTAGTGCTAGTTTTCGTCTGCTTCAATTTTCCGGCCGTCTTCACCACCTCACTGGAATTTTTTGTTTTTGCTGATTCGTTTTCTATTGTCTTTTTTGGTTTGAGAAATACAAAACTGTCCTCTTCCTTCCCTTCACTATTACTCCTCCGTAACAGATCTCGGATCCTCGGCCATCGCTTCGATACAAATCCTGTTGATTTACTCTTCTTGCATTTTCCTGGTGATGGCTCACTTATCTTCGGCTTCCACATACAGTAAGTCCTGGCAGGTATCGTCTCCAATTCCTCTGCCTCCGATGATTCACTTTTTTCTAGAAACAACTTCTTCAACGGAATCAAAATTGATTTATCAACATCCTTCAAATTCGAATCGCTTAGCAATAGATCGCGGTTGAAAAGAGGGAAAATTGGCTGCTGGAATTTATTCTGACCGTCATAGATGAATTCCGCGATTGAGTTATCCGGTTTCTCAGAGACTAAAGAGAATTCGAAATCTTCTTCGCCGCCGTTCAAGCTTTCTTTCTCCTCCGCCTGAAATTCATCGGAGATTTTTGCAGCGATATCCGATAAAAGTCCAAAATTGTTGAAACTGAGGCACAAATATTCATCTTCTCCGACTTGTTTCATATTTGTTTTGCGGTTCATTTTGAGGGAAAGAGAATTGTTTGTTTTCTTCTCCTCTGCTGCTGGGTTTTATTTATAGGGGTTGTGCAAGTGTACTTTCCTTGATGGCAAAGAGACTAGAGGGCCCACCATTCCACACGTGCTTCTAGAACTTATGGAGTTTTTAGTATCAACTTGGAAAGTCAAATACTCCCTTACGTTTCAAAAGAGAATGACTCACGGATTTAGAATCGAGTTTAAAAAAAAAAAAAAGACTTTTTAATCATATGCTTCTAAATTAAAGTTATTTTAAATGTATTAAAATATTTTTTAATCTTGTGATCTTAAACATTTTATGTGAAAAATTGAAGTTAGAGTATTATCAAAAAAGGAAAAAAGTCATTCTTTTTTAAACGAACTAAAAAGGAAATTTTCTTTTTGAAATAAAAGGAGTATATATATTTTTGGTAACTTCTTTATAATTTTAACTTTTTAGGAGTATTTTTTATGTATAAGATTTTCTTGCCATGTTCTTTTGTCATGTATTACATCATTTAGCTCTATTATATAAGTTGCTTTTTTTTATTTATTAGATTTCCTTCTCTTTTAAACTTTTTTTTATTTCATGTAATATGATTTTGTTTAATTGGCCAACAGATTTGATGTAATATGATTGGTATAAAGGAAAGGAGCCTTAAAAATATATGGCAAGAAATATTAGAACAATTAATAACCAAGGAGCCTTAAAAATATATGGCAAGAAATATTAGAACAATTAATAACTAATTAAGAAGCCTTAAAAATATATGGCAATAAAATATTAGAACAATTAATAAATAAGAAGCTTTAAAATATATGGCAAGAAATGTTAGAACAATTAACTAAGAAGCCTCAAAATATATGGCCAAGAAATATTAGAATGTTATAAATAAATAAACGGAGAAGGGCCTAAAATGCCCCTCAAGTATTTGAATCGATATAAAATTACCCTTCATCCACCTATCGGTCCTAAAATACCCCGACGTCCACCTTTCGGCTCAAAAATAGCCTTATGTCTAACGGATCATACTCATTCAGTGGATGGAGGGTAATATTGTATCAAATCTAATAGTTTAAGGGCATTTTAGGCCCTTTCCGTTAAACTAATTTGAAATTAATTAATCTATAAGTTCACATGATTGACTTGATTTTGAATTTCATAGTAAATTTAAAATTATAAAAAGGTTAGACATCTCTCTCTACACTCCTCCCTCCCCCGCCCTTCACTTCCTATCTCTTCCATTATCTTTTTTCTATTTGGATCTTGTACGTCCACAATTTTATTTTATTTAATTTTAAATTTATGACAAACAAGAGAGAAAAAAAGAAGGTAAATAATGATGCATTCATATAGAAATAATCAATTCAATAAAAAATTACTCAATTAAGCAAATATGTACAAATACTATATACTTTTTTGTGTGTACCCAAAATTAAAAATAAAAGAATAAAAATAATTATTTCTCTTATCTCCACCCTCATCCCATCATGACAATAATACTAATTAAAAGAATATAAATATGTGAGTTCATTTCAAGTTTGAGTCCCGTATATCCTAATTAAAAATAAGAGATTAAAAAAAGGAATAAATGAATAAATGAACAAACATTTGGATAATTGAGAGAAAATTTTATATTAATGAAAATAATTTTTTTTTAGATGGACAATCAGTCGGGGTAAGTATGGATTTTAGTTGGATCCCCATTTATGAGCTGGGTTACGTTATAATAAATTGGGGTTGATTCAAAATAGGCCAATAGGAAGATATCATGAAATTAATTATTTTTTCAATATTATTTTCAAGTGCATCGGGTCAAAATATGAATCATAAGTGGTTTTATAGAAAAAATGATTTTTTTAAAACATCATTTTATTATTTATTTGAGAAGGGTTTAAATTTGGACCAATCACATTAAGCAATATAAAAATAAATATTTAATAGTTTTACTTTAAGAGTGCTATTAAAAATAAGGGCAAATATGAGTCAAAGGATTAACATCGAGGATATTTTTGAGCTGAAAGGTGGACGTCAAGGGTATTTTAGGGCCGATAGGTGGATGAAGGATAGTTTTGTACCAATTTAAATATTTGAGGGATATTTTAGACCCTTCTCCGATAAATTATTTATATATATGTCCATGGCCCAGTACTGTAGAAGACTCACTTCTCCAAGGAAGTTTTTTTTTTCTATAAAAGGGGCAATACCTCTACAATATAGACACACCAAAAATAGTAAAGAAAACTATTACTTTCCTTCATTTTATTACTCTTACTATTCTTCACTTTCTCCCTTTCTTCTATCTTTCCTTTTCCCCTCTTTTTATTTAGTTTATTATTAATATTTTGTAACACGTTATCAGCACAAAATTCTAATTTTCTCCAAATATATCAAGTATAATAAACACATACCTTATATATTTTTAGTTAAATGTTAATTCTTCTTTGTTTATTAAATTTTTTAGTTAAATTAACCCGATGATCTTTATTTGATATATCTAACTCTATTATTATTTACTAGGTTATATTAGTTTTAGTATGTATACAATTTTCTTCCAATTATTCTTATATTTAAATAATGTATAAAATAATAGTGTTACCATAATTTTTTCTTTCTTGAACAACTTACGATACTTCTTAAATTTTCATTTATGTATGCTATTATTATATCTAATTTTTATGTACCATGCAATAGAAATTAATTTTATTTATGTATTTTTATATTGCTGATTTTATTTATGTATTTCTATATTGCTGATTTTATTTATGTATTTCTATATTGCTGATTTTATTTATGAATTTCTATATATATTGCCGATTTATGTATCTCAAGTTCATATGTTTCTCTTTGTGGTTTTTTTATAAGCAATTATTTTTTTACATGGCAATTGATAATGTGAAATATTTAAGATCTATGGTTACTTAAACAGTAACACCAACGAATTACAAAAATAATTGGTGTTTTTCAAATTTTGTTTCATAAGTATGAGCACGTTGTAGTAATTGATTAACAATACTTTATATCACTTTCAAAGAGGTCTTTTAATGATATTTCTGCACGCATCTATGTGCTGAAAATAATAGTGACCCATTTATTTTTATATGAGCATACCTCAAGAATCTATTTATATGTATTTGCTTGAGAAATTTAGTCCTAGTTAAATTTATTATTTCTAACTCATCTCTTTCTTTTAATGTTCATCATGTCAAACTTATCAAAGCTTGAGTTTGTGGCACTTGATATTACCGAAAAGAATTATTTGTCATGGGTTCTTGATGTGAAATCCACCTTGACGCTAAAGCTCTTGGTGACACTATTAAACAAGAAAATAAAGCATCAAGTCAGGATAAAGCGAAGACCATGATTTTTCTCCGACATCATCTCCATGAGGGATTAAAAATTAAATATTTAACTGTGAAAGACCCTCTTGAATTATGGATTAATTTGAAGGATCGATATGACCACCTAAAACTTATGGTGTTATCAAAAGCTCGATATGAGTGGATACACCTTCGATTTCAAGATTTTAAAACTATAACTGAGTGTAATTCTGTTATTCATAACGTACGTTTCATATTAAAATTATGTGGAGATACTATCACTGATGATGACTTACTTGAGAAAACTTTTTTCACTTTTCACTTTTCAAATGTGTTGTTACAATAACAATATCGTGAAAAATGATTTAAGAAATATTTTGAATTAATTACATGTCTACTTGTGGCTGAGCAGAATAATACTTTATTGATGAAAACTCATGAAGTATGTCCTACTGGTTCTGCTCCATTTCCTAAAGCGAATGTTGTAGCAGTACATAACCAATTTGAATCAAGACAAAATTATTATCGTGATCGTGGCCATGGTCGTGGTGGACGTAGACGAGGATGAAATAATTATCGTCATTATGATGGAAATAAACACGAGAATAACAAAGTTTCTCAAAATAATCCTTCTCGATGTAGAATTAATACTTGTCACCGATATGGTATGAAAGGTCATTGGGCACATGAATGTCGTACGCCTGATCATTTTGTAAAACTTTATCAAGCCCCTCTCAAAAGAAAAGATAATAATGTGGAGGCACACTTGACTTTTCAAAATGATGAGGATGAAGCAACCCACTCAAATAAATATCATAATGTTGAGGCAAATCTTGCATATCAAGATGATGACTTTGAAGGCCTCCCAAATATTACTCATTTGAAAGTTGGAGATTTTTATGAGAATATTGATTGGATAACTGATCATCTAATTGATGATAAAATTATAAGAATAATTGTTGTTTTTCTATTATGTTTGCAACTATGTTGTTCTTCTCAAATGTTTTTCTTAAGGTATTATGTTTTACTAATTTATGCATTTTTAGTATGATTTCATAAAGTTTCTTATGTTTTTAGTTTTTCACATTCTTATATTGTATCGAAATTTCCCAGTCATCAGTTGGATCTAAAAAATCAACTATGATGATATATACCTTATAGATAGTGCCACAACACACACACTATTTTAAGAGATAAAAAATAGTTTTCTTATTTAATTATGAAGAAGCTAATGTTAATACAATATCTTGTAGTACAAGATTGATTGAAGGCTCCGGAAAAGCAAATGTTAATACAATATCTTGTAGTACAAGATTGATTGAAGGCTCCGAAAAAGCAAATTTAGTACTTATCGGAGGAACAAATTTGATAATCAATGAAGCATTATATTGTAGTAAGTCTCAAAGAAACTTATTAAGTTTCAAAGATATTAGTCAAAATAACTATCATATTGAGACTACAAGTGATGAAAAGAATGACTATCTTTATATTACTACAATGATGTCAGGTAAGAAATTTATACTTGAAAGTTACCCGCTCTTTCATCTGATTTATACTACGCAAGTATTAGCATGATTGAAACACATGCCATAATAAATCAAATGTTTTCTAAATCAAATGATTTTATTAATTGGCATGACCGATTGAGCCATCTCAATTCTAATATGATGCGCAAATAAATTGAGAGTTCACATGGACACTCTCTAAAAAACATAAAATTCTTCAATCCAAGAAATTCTCTTGTGCTGCATGTTCTCAAGGCAAATTGATTACTAGGCCATCAGTAATCAAAGTGGGAATTGAATCTCTAGCATTTTTGGAACGTAATATAGGGTGATATATGTGAGCCCACTCACCCATCATGTGGACAATTTAAATATTACTCCCTCCGTCCCTTTTTAGTTGTCCACTTTAGAAATGGCACACAGATTAAGGCAACAATGATTAGCACAGTGAAGTTACAATTTTACCCTTATGACAACTTTTCAATTCAAAATTACAACCACTTATTTGAATTAAAGTGAAATAAATTGGAGGGAAACAACATACACTTTTACAATTTTCAAGAAGTGTAAATAAGGGTATAATAGGAAAAAATTTGTTGTCCTTTCTTGATTTGTCAAAATGGACAACTAAATAGGGACAACTAAAAAAGGAAATATGGACAAGTAAATAGGGACGGAGGGAGTATATGGCTTTAATAGATGTATGATGGTCATATGTGTGCTTATTATCAACTCGCAATATGGCGTTTGCAAGATTACTTGCTCAGATAATAAAGTTCAGAGCACAATTTCAAGATTATACAATTAAGAGAATTCGTCTTGATAATGCTGATGAATTTACATTTGAGGCTTTTAATGATTATTGTATATCAACTGGGATAACAGCTGAGCATCCATTTGTTCATGTTCATACTCAAAATGGTCTAGCAGAATCATTGATTAAAAGTCTCCAAGTAATTGCTAGACCAATGCTTATGAGAACAAAGCTTCTCATTTCATTATGGGGCCATGTTATTTTACATGCAGCAAGTCTTGTGCGGATCAGACCCATAAGTTATCATAAAGTCTCCCAATTACAATTGACTTTTGATCAAGAGCCAAACATTTCTCATCTAAAAATATTTGAATGTGTGGTATATGTTTCAATTACTCCTCCACAACGTACAAAGATGGTTCCCCAAAGAAGGTTGGGTATATATATTGAGTATGAATTTCCTTCTATTATAAAATATTTGGAACTTATGACTGGAGATTTATTTACAACAAGATTAGTTGATTGCTATTTTGATGAATCAATATACACAACATTAGGGAAGAGAAAATAAGCAACTGAAAAAATAAACTATCTCATTTAGATCCTCGTACAAATAAATGTGAACTAGAGGTTCAAAAGATAATCCATTTGCAAAATAAAGATAATCCATTTGCAAAATATTGCAAATCAGCTACCACATGCATTCACTAACCTATCAAGAGTTACTAAATCTCATATTCTAGCTGCTAATAATTCAATTCGAATTGACGTCCGATAGGATAATTAATTAATACAAATGAGTCTAAATCACGCTTAAAACGTGGTAGATCAGTTGATTCCAAAGATAAAAATCTTCAAAAAAGAAAAGGAGCTAACGATCAAGATGGTCATAATATGAAAGAACCTGCCCAAGAAGAGCAAGGAGACATAATAATTGATGAAACCTTGGAAGAGGTTCAGATACCTGAAAATAATGAAGGAATCTCAATAAACTATGTTTCATGAAGAAAAATATGAAATCGAAATGATATAATTGTCGACAATATTTTTGCTTATAATGTTGCTATAGAAATAATGCAACAAAAGGAGGATCTTGAACCAAAATCTATTGAGGAATGTAGACAGAGAAATGATTGGCCAAAATGGAAAGATGCAATTCAAGTTGAATTAGCTTCGCTTGAAAAACGCGAAGTTTTTGAACCAATAGTCCGAACACCTGAAGGTATAAATTCAGTGAGGGCACAAATGGATCTTTGTGTGAACATGAAATGAGAAAAATGAAGTCGTAAAATATAAAACACAATTTGTGGCACAAGAATTTTTGCAAAAACCTGATATTGATTATATTGAGACATATTCTACTGTGGTGGATGCAATCACTTTCAGGTATCTTATAAATCTGGCAATTCATGAAAAACTCGACATGCAACTTATGGATGTCGTTACAACCTATTTATATGGCTCACTAGATAATGACATTTTTATGAAAATTCCTGATGGATTAAAAATGCATGAAAGATATAAAGATTCCCGGAAAAGATGTTCAATAAAACTTCAAAAATCTTTATACAGATTGAAACAATCAGGACGCATGCGGTATAATCGCCTTAGAGAATATTTATTAAAAGAAGGGTATAAGAATGGCCCAGTTTGTCCTTGTGTATTTATTAAAAGGTCTAAATTTGAATTTGTCATTATAGTTGTATATGTTGATGACTTGAATATAATTGAAACTCGCGCATAGCTTTCAATAGCAGTAGAATGTTTGAAAAGTAATTTGAAATTAAAGACCTTGGAAAAACAAAATGTTTTCTTGGTTTACAAATTGAACATTTTACAAATGGAGTATTTATTCATCAATCAACATATACTAAAAATATTTTAAAAACATTTTACATGGATAAAGCACATCCATTAAGTACCCCAATGATTGTGAGATCACTTGATATTAATAAATATCCATTTCTAGCTTATGAAAATGACGAAGAACTTATTGGTTCTGAAATACCATATCTTAGTGCAATTGGTGCATTGATGTACCTAGCTAGTAATTCTCAACCAGATATATCTTTTTTCTGTAAATTTATTAGCAACATTTAGTTCTTTCCCAACACAAAGACATTGAAATGGTATTAAACATATATTTAGATACCTTCAAGGGACTATTGATTTGGGGCTATTTTATTCAAAGGAACAATTAATTGGCAATACAGATGCAAAATATTTGTCTGACCCATATAAAAGCCAATCTCAGGTTATTTATTTACACGTGGAGGTACAATTATATCATGGCGTTCAACGAATTAAACTATGGTTGCTACTTCTTCAAATCATGCAGAGAGCCGTCCATGAAGAAAGTCGAGAATGTGTGTGGTTAAGATCAATACAACACATCCAGGAAACATATGATCTTTCTTTAAAAGGAGATTCCCTAACAACATTATATGAAGATAATGTTGCATGTATAACTCAACTAAGAGAAGGATACATCAAAAGAGATAGAACACAACATATTTCACCAAAATTCTTCTTTACTTACGATCTTCGAAGGAAGGCTGAAATAGATGTGCAACACGTTCGTTCAAGTGATAATTTAGCAGATGTGTTTACTCAGGCATTGCCAACTTCAACCTTTGAGAAACTGAGATACAAGTTTGGAATGCGTCGTCTTCGAGTTATTAAGTGATGTTTCATCAGGGGAGTAAATATGCGTTGCACTTTTTTTTTCTTAATCAGGTTTTGTCACACTGGGTTATCCTGATAAGGTTTTTAATGAGGCAGTAAATAATGTGTATTACAAGTTATAAATTTATATACCTCTCTTTAATTTATACATGGACTTTCAAGGGGGAATGTTGTAAATATATATATAATGTGTATTGCAAATAAATTTATATACCTCTCTTTAATTTATACATGGACATCTAAAGGGGAGTGTTATATATATATGTCCATGGCCCATTACGGTAGGAGGCTCACTTCTCCAAGGAAGTGTTTTTCCTATAAAAGGGGCAATATCCCTACAATGTAGACACACCAAAAATAGTAAAGACAACTATTATTTTCCCTCATTTTATTACTCTTACTATTCTGTCTCCTTTTCCCCTCTTTTTATTTAATTTATTATTAATATTTTGTAACATAGAATAATTAATAATAAGAAGCTTTAAAATATATGGCAAGAAATATTTAAATCATTAGTACAACATTTTCTTGAGACGTTACTGCAAATATTTTCCTCGTATATAATCTTTCGAATTATAGATCATATATGGAAATTTTGATACTTTATTGATTAGTACAAACTTACTTGGAAAAAGAGCAGCGAATTGAACATGAGCTAAAATAAGCTTAGAGTTGTTTAAATGAAATGACCATTATTTATTGCTAACATTCATTCTTGACTCACTTAAATAGGATGTAAAAGCTACTTATACAGTTAGACTCCTTATTTATTACTTTTATCAATAATGATGATACTTTTTCTTATCATATAAATATCTTTTTATATTTATGACCAAGGGTAAAGGAAGAAATAATTAATTAATTATGTTTTAATCTTTAAAATGACAAGTATTGTGAATATCTATTTTTAATAGGGTTAAAAACAAGTGAAATAGGGTTAAAAACAAGTGAAATAGTCTAAACACTTTATTTCCAATTAGTAGCTAATAATACAAGCAAATAGAAATTATATTCAAGATTGAAGGTAAAAAAAATACTACTCCAAGTTAATATCAAGATTTGAAGATCAAGAGAGAGATATTATTAACTAGAAGTAAAAGATACTGCTCCTACTCTCATGCAAGAGTTTATTTGTAGGATTTTTTTTTGAAACTTATAAAGAAGGCTAGGTATAAATTATATTAATAGCCTATTCTAAATTGCACTTGAGTAAATATCACGTGATTATAAATCAACACTAGCTTAGAGGTTGTTAGTGATAGTTTAGTTAGCATCGTACTTTATGCCTTGGACGAAATGGAGAATCTGGTTTGAAGGTATTGCTTTCCACGGAGTAAAGTGAATGTCAATCACACTTAAGTAACATTATTCGAGTCCGGAGCCAAAAGGTAAAAAAATTGAGCAAGGGTTTCAGAAAGGTAACAAAAATTGAGGATCAAACCAAAATGACAATATTTGTATGAAAGGATGAATGCTGTTAAATGATATATATGTTGTAAGCCTCATGTTGACATAGCCTTGTAAAGTTCATGTCAGAATGAGCCTTACAAGGCTCATGCTGACATCAGGCTTACAACATAAAAACAAAACGACACACTTCTTAAAAAATGTTAATATTTCTTCTCCATTATTTATTCAATCGTTTTGTTGTTGTGTTTTCGTGTTTATTCAAACCGTTAAGAACCCGATAATGTGATAACAAAAAAAATATGTTGTAAGCCTGATGTCAGCATGAGCCTTGTAAGGCTCATTCTGACATGAACCTTACAAGGCAATGTCAACATAAGCCTTACAACATACCACTTAACGGCATTCATCCTTCCATCCAAATGTTGCCCTTTTGGTTTGATACTCAATTTTGTTGCACTTTTGAAATTTTTTCTCAATTGGCTCCGAAATCCACATTATCCTATCTTACTTAATATTGCAGTACTATTCTCTAATTCATTCTATGAAAAATTTAGTATATCTAATATAGAGGTGTTCCTTTCCCGACTTGTTATATGAGAAATATTGCAGTATGCATGGTGAAAGTGACGTGGGTGTGTAGTGAAACAAGTTGAATATTATAGGTCTTTTACTAAATTAAGCATTATAAAAGAGAGTAATTTTATGTTAAAAGAAAGGTGTTCTTATAAATGGCGGAGCTTGAACTCTTTAACTAGTTATTTGAGTCATGCATTATAATTGAATTATTATATCCTGGAGAAAATAAATTAAGAGTTATACAGTTGGACCGATAAAAATTATAACACAGTGAGTTTGAATCACTTTAATTGAAAGTATATTAATAAAATCACTTTGTACTTTTTAGGCTGTTTTTTTTAAAAAGAGTCTGCTCAAACTCAAACCCACTTTGATTGAAAGTATATTAGTAAAATCACTTTTTACTTTTTAGGCAATTTTTCTAAAAGAGTCTACTCAAACTCAAACTCACTTTGATTGAAAGTATATTTAAAACGGAAAAGGGTCAAAATGGCCTCTGAACTATAAGATATAGACCACTTATACCCTCCGTTACATTTTAGGATAAAAAATGCCCTAGCCGTTATCCTAAGAGATCACAACTACCCTTAAGACTTAACAAAAGTGATTTGGCAAGCCACATGACATTAATTCCGCCACATAAGCTTGCCAACTAGGATACCCACTCAAAATTTGACCCAATTAATAATTCAACCCTAACCCATTTTTTCTAGACCCAACCCACTAAAATTAGGAGGGAAACATATCTTTTTCACCTCAATCGTTTTTCACTATTCAATTCACCAAGGAGAATTTTGTGAAGAACATATTTCACTTGAAGAATCTCAATTTTGAAGAATCTTTTCTTCTGGAATCTCGATCTAGAATGTAAATTCTCTTCTATTTCAGTATGTAACTGGTTTTTTGTTTACTTTCAGTAGGATTTTAAACATTTTTCATAGTTGTATTTTGAAGTTAGGGTTTATATGCAAAATTGGTTTGCCAATATTTTAGTATATATTGATGTATATTCTGATGACTCTTCATATTTGAGATAAAATACTACTTTTCCTTCAATTTTACATGTGTTGGGATTTGATCTGTCGGGAGGAGTTAAAGTCTTGTATGTCATTTATCTTGTTTTGAGGTCCTTTCTTGCTGTTTTTATGTTGGTATTGACACATATTTTAGACTACTTTCAAATAATTTAAGATTTTTATTCTTGAATCTAAATGTGTGGTCCCAATCTAAGCATTGTTTAATCCCTCTTTTTGATGTTTTTTTTTACTGCTAAGTCACTTGCTTTGTTTTTATATGTTATAAAAGTCACTTTCTTCTTGTTAGAAGCTTTTTCCTCATTTATATGTGCTTAGTTTATTAATGTGGGGTCCTATATATTATGTTTTGCTATTTTTTTTTTTGCAGAAAATTCAATATGGAAGATATGAATGTTGATCTTTTATTTCAGCATGGAGGTAAATGGACTTTAAAACCTCACCTACTATATGATGAGAGGTATGTTCATTCTTTGAGGGACTTTAATTCCAATCACCTAAATTTGATTGACATAAAAGAGGTGTTTGAAACTAACTTGGGTTTTGTATTAGTTAAACAAGTACTTGTGAAAGGACCTTCTAGAAATTTGTTCTTGGTTCAAGATTCTGATGGAATTAGGATACTTTAGGAGTTACTAACTGAAGCGTTTAGGGTAGTTCATGTATTTGCTCTTGATGATAATGAAGAAATTATTTTTGCCCCTAACATTATCAATCATAGTGAAACCTATCAAGTTCAGTGTGAGTATGGGACTGACGTCGAGTCAGAAAGTGATGATGGTTTGGTTGATCCTACTTCAAATGGTGAGTATGACTTTGATGAGTTAGAGCTCATTAAGATGCAAAAAAACGAGGAAGTCAATGCTAATCTAAGTCATTACAAAGACTTGTTTCTTAATATGACATTTAAGAACTTAGATGATGCTAGGAAAGCTTGTAATTTATATGCCCTAGCGACTAAAAGACCTTTGAAAGTTGCAAAAAGTGACTGAAAAAGATTAAGATACAGATGCATAGAAGGTTGTCCATTTGCAATTCTTGTTTCACTTGATGGTAAAGGTCCAGGATATAAACTTAAGACTTTTAAGTAAGAACACAACTGTGAAGAGGCATTACACAATCCTAGAGCTACCACAAACACTTTATCCCATTATTTCAAAAGCAAAGTTCAGAATAATCCCAAGTATGCACTGAAGGATATGAAACAAGACTTGATGGATAATTTCAACTTAAATACTAATGATTCAAAGTTGAAAAGGGCAAGAGAATGACCCTTCAAAAAATGCAAGACAGTTTTTTGGATGAGTACAACAGATTGGAGGCGTATGCAAATGAGATTAGAATGACTAATCCCGGTAGTGATGTGGTGATTAACTTATCAAAAGATGCAATGGAACAAGGAAAAAGAAAATTTCTCAAAATGTACATATGCTTTAATGCAATGAAGGTTGGATGGAAAGAAGGATTAAGACCATTCATAGGACTTGATAGGGACCTTTTTAAAGGGCCAATGCAAGGGGCAATTACTGGTGGCTATGGCACAAGACTGTGATAACTCTTTCTATCCATTGGTGTGGGCTGTAGTGGATAATGAGACCACTACGACAGGGACATGGTTCTTACAGTTGTTGGAGAAGTCATTGAATATGAAGAATGGTGATAGCATCACATTTATGTCTGACATGCAGAAGGTAAGAAGTAATTTGTGTTTATGTAACCTAATAATATACAGTTTTTTATAAGTACTAATTGGTTTGACATGTACAGGGATTACTGAATGCAATGGAAAATGTCCTTCCATTATCAAACCATAGGTACTATTAAGATGCTTTTAAGTGCTATCTTGGTTTTGCTAACTAACATGAACTTCTAATTATTTATAGATATTGTGTAAGACATGTTGAGGCTAATTGGATGAAGAGATTTAGGACCGGAGATCTAGATGAAGAAACTTATGTGGTGGGCTGCTTGGTGTACTTATGAAGAAGATTTTAAGGACCAATTGAATGCTCTTGGTGTATTATCAGAGGAAGCTGCTAAAGATTTGGTCAAGTTTCCACCACAAAAATGGTGCAGAACATATTTTGATACTGTGTGCAAAAGTCAGATGGTAGATAATAATTTCACTGAATCCTTCAACTCTTGGATCTTGGCACCTAGAGGCAAGCCTATCTTGAAGATGCTTGAAGAGATTAGAGTCAAAATAATGAACAGGTTGAGAAAGAAGGAAAAAGAGGCAGAAACATGGAACATTCATTACAAACACAGTCCTAAGTGTATGGAATTGTTCATTGCCTACAGTAAGATTGCCAACTTTTGCAAGCTTGAGTTTAATGGGGACCTTGGGTTTGAAGTGTCTGAGGGTGAAGATAGGCACATAGTGAATATTGTGGAGAAGAAGTGCAGTTGCAGGTAAATATATTAATTGAGACTATTATGTAACTTTGATTATGTAATATTTACACGAACTAGTTATTGCTTTTCATTTTAGGTCTTGGCAGTTGACTGGCATCCCATGTCCTCATGCCATCAAGGCATTGCGCTACAAAAATATTGAGCCTCGAGATGAAATAAGTTGGTGGTACACTAAAGAAGCCTATCTTAAAACATACGGGGCCAAGTTGTTGCCTATGAGAGGTGAACAATTCTGGCAAGTATTGCCAGAACAAGCCATGGACCCACCTGATCTTGTGAAAACTGTTGGAAGGCCAAAGTTTAAAAGAGATAGAGAAAAAAATGCAGCAATCAAAAGAGCTGGAGAGTGGTCTCACTCAAGAAAATGAACTAAGATGACATGTAGCAAGTGTGGTTCACAAGCTCACAATGCAAGGTCTTGCAAGGTAACAATTTTTTAGTTTAAAAGTTAGCTATTTAATGTTCATATGAACTAATTTAATGACTTATTTAAAAATATTTTAGGCTAGTGAGGAAGGCAACATTTCAAGTCTTAAGAGGAAGAGGGGCATGACTGAAGAAGTAGAACAAAATGAAGAAGTTTTTGATGTCAATAGCTCAGTCCCTCAACTAACTCAAGAAGGAATTGAAAGTGACATATCTGCAACAAGACAGAGACAATATGAACCTTTTGGTCCTACTAGAGAACTTGAAAGTGATCCTGTTTTAAGGCCTCGTATAATTTTTGAAGAGTTAACAAGGCTTAAGATGAGGCAGAACCAACAAACAAGATCTGCCAATAGAGTGATCACTTTCAGAGGTGATCATAGACGAGTGAGTGAGCCTACAAATTTGCCTTACTCACCCACTAAAGTCACATGGAAAGGAAAATAATCTATGACTAGTAATCAGTTGGAAAGGGCAAGGGAGAAGAAGGTGGGGAAGTTGAAGACCAAGATAGCAAATGGAAGATCCCAAATTTAGACTCTTGGTAGTTGGAAGTATTATGTATATGCCAACTTCTGTTATTTTTTTTGAGATACTGAAATGTTGGTTTTTGTATGATCTGGCAAATGCAAACAATGGCATTACTATTTTATTTTGTTTTTATGTTATGGATGCATACAATACACAATTGTTTATGTTTTATTTCGAACTGAAGCTTTGTTTTGAATGAATATTTGTTTGGCCCATTTTTGTTTCAGGTTCTTGGTCTGTTTTGGGTTAGTTAAGGTGTTAATTGTTATGGTTTGATTCCAGTATTGTTGTTTGGCCAATTTTTGAAATGATCAACAAGTATTATTATTGCTTATTGCAGTTAAGTTGTTGTTATAGTATGAATTCCTTTATGTTTTTTCTGTGTTGCTCTCCTGGAGAATCCTTTAGTCGTCAAAGTCAGTGACTATTGAAATTGATCTGGTCTTATGGACAACAAAAACATCTGATCATTTTATTCGTGCTTGTTTCGATATGGCGGATGCGTATGTGATCGAACAAATTCATGGGTATTCGATAAGAAATGATATTGATCCAGATCCTTTATTCAGGGGTGGATTAATCAAGGCTTGCGAGTGTTGCGAGTGTATTGAGAAAGCTCATCTTATGTTTCTTAGTAATGTGGTTGCTTGGAGTAGTATGATATTAGCTTTACGCATACGGGCAAACACTTGTGGGTTTTGAGCCAATGGAGAAAGCTAATGTCAGGCTTGATGGAATTACTTTTCTTGTGCTTTTTGCTTTTGATAACACTGGTCTTTTGGCCTTCAATATACTATTACTCAATTGATGCAGTACTACTGTTTATTTTGTTCATCTAATATTGGACTTAGACGAGCTTAAATATAGTAGAGTGGACACTACTCCGATAACTTGATACACCACGATTCTAACTAAGAAAGAGCAGGTGTTTTTGCTTTTGCTAAATTCTTTTGCTTCCTCAAGATCATCGGGATTGGTTTCAAGGCTAAAGCGGAATCTCATGACTGTCTGTTATACATCAAAATTTGGACCAGAGAGATAGCTGAGCTTCACAAGACAGGCAACAACCCAGTCTTTGTGGTATAGAGGGATGTTAGATTTCAGAAGTAATTTCTCATGTATGTATTTTGGATTAACTCAAATTCGTATAACTATTTTCAATTTGTTTGGGATTGCAAAAATTCATTGTTGATTACTTGGTGTATATGATTTTTCGTTCTAACTTAGCTTAATAGGAGTAGATTTTACTTTACAAATTTGAGTGTATTTGTTTGTTATCAATATTGAGTCTATGTGTTGTTTTGTGTATGTTACTGTATGCGACATGCAAAAAAGCACGGAAAGCAGGCTGATATTTCTGAATTTCGAGCTCAGCTTGATGCATTGGGCTTAAAGATTATACAAATGACGGTAGATGGAAATTGTTTCTTTAGGTTTGTGGTGAATTGAATAATGAAAATGGATAGAGGTGAAAAATATAACGTTTCCCTCCTAAATTTAGTGAGTGGGTCTAATAAAAAATGGGTTAGGGTTGAATTATTAATTGGGTCAAAAATTTTAGTGGGTATCCTAGTTGGCAAGCCTATGTGGCGGAATTAGTGCCATGTGGCTTGCCAAATCACTTCTGTTAAGTCTTAAGGGTAATTGTGGTCTCTTAGGATAACGGCAAATGTATTTTTGATCCTAAAATATAACTGAGGGTATAAGTGGTCTATTTCTCATAGTTCAGGTGCAATTTTGACCCTTTTCCGTATTTAAAATTACTTTTTATTGTTTAGGTTATTTTCTTTTAAAAGAGTTTGCTCAAACTAAAAATATTATTATTTATAAAACTAGTGGAGCATATGTATATTAATTTTGTGAACACGTCGAGTGCAAGTATATATTTCTTGAAAAATGAATGCAATGTATCTAGTTGAGTACCCAATCAACTCATACTTTTTTTAGTTTATTTAGAAAGTTTTTCCTCTTTATAAGGAGAAAAATTGAAAAAATCTGAAAATCATGAGTGGGTTGTTGAATTTTGGATTTGTATTAGTTTGTGAATTGTGATTATCCATACTAAAAAGGTGGAAAGTAAGAAAGACTTAATAAATATAACAACCATATTGGAAGCTTCATTAAATTAAAAGGTCTGAAAAATATTTTAATTTTGGCCGAAATTGCTGTTACGATACCAAATTTTATGGAGGACTTTTTACCCCTACACTATTTAATAGTGTATTTTAAAGGTATATATGTGCCTACGTTGACACATTACTATTTAAAATGATGCAATATTTATGATGTCCACGTAGACACATATATAACTTTTAAAATACACTATTAAATAGTACATGAGTAAAAGATCATTTCCAAAGTTTGATATCATAACACTAATTTCGGTTAAAGTTAAAATATTTTTCACTCTTTTCCCTTAGATAAAGTATACATTGCACTTATCCCATGAATAAAAGAAATCAAGAAACATGTCATATCTTATGATGTTACAATGTACAACGACATATATTAATGCATTTCATCATTATTTAATTTATGCGTTTCCCTAATGATCATTACTTTTGAATTTTCTAAAATTTAATGACTTATCCCCTAAATATTATAGACAGTTGTTAAATGAAAATAAACACGTGACTAAATTATGGGGCTCAAAATAAGAAGATATTATGCACAGGGGCGGCTCTAAGGCTTGGCCAGTGAGGCCATTGCCTTAGGCCTCAAAAATTTGAAGCCCCAAATTATTTAAATTATTGTTATTGATTTTATTATATATTAATATAATTTATATAAATAAATTGTTATGTATATATATATTTTTTATTATTTATTTGAGAGTATTTTATATCAATAAATTCATAAAATCTTATAATCTTTTCACCTTATTAATTGATATTTTTGTTTTAACTTCCGATTTTAAATTTTTATCCTTTTTATATAGGAACTAAGTTATATATGTGATAACATAATGAATTTTTGTTTCAATCTTTTCTTAAACTGCGTGAACACAAAATATTCATGCACAAGTTTCCTTTTCATTTTAATTTAATCTTTTATATGAAAGTTTTATAATTTATTTTAGATATTCACCAATGAGTGCTACTTAATGGAATGAATTATATCATTTAAAAAGAATTATATAATTTAAATTGATCAGAAACTTGATAAGGAGGTGTATATATTTTTGTTATTACTATCCATACTCAAAACCTTAACTATTAACTTTAATTTAATATATTATATGAAAGTTTTATAATTTATTTTAGATATTCACCAATGAGTGCTCTTAATGGAATGGATTATATCATTTAAAAAGAATTATATCACTTAAATTGATCATAAATTTGATAAGAAGGTGTATATATTTTTCTTACTATCCATACTCAATACCTTAAATATTAAGTTAATGTTCACTACAACAAAAATAACTTTTAGCGGCGATAAATAGACACATTAATAAAGAATGCTAAATTTTTTACCGACATTAGTTAAGTGTCATTAGATTCAATATCACTAAAGGCTTTAGGGACATATACAAAGAGTGTTAATTGCCGCTAAAAATACATATTTAGCGGCAATTGAGCTATTGTCGTTAATTAATTGCCGCTAAAGATCATTTTTGATGTAGTGGTTTTTTTCTTTTTCTTATTTGTGATGATAGCCAAATTAAAATTTCAATTTGAGGTTTGAAGCTTAACATTGATAATCCATCACTTTATTTTTTTTACTCTTCTTCCTTTTTTTGTGTGTGAAATTTGTTATTTTTTTGTCTTAAATGATTAATCTATTGTGTAGAAAATAAATTTTCTTGTTAGTGTATAAATTTTATAAAATAAATTTAAGGGCCTCTCAATATGATTTTGCCTTGGACCACGAAATCTGTTGAGCCGCTTATGCGATAAGTTAACATAATAAATACAGAACGATAATAAATCATACAAATATATTTACATATTAAAAAAATGCATAATCTTTAATATGATTTTGTTGATTGACTTAAATACAAGAAAACTAATATAAAATAAAATATAAAACTAGTAGTTTTTCCTCAAACATAAATTTTTAAATTTAATTGTGTATGCAACTGTGTTGTTGAGTAGAAGTCCAAAACTCTACTCTAAAAAAGAACTGATCAAATATTGAAGAAATATTTTTTACCAAAAAAGTAATTCTAATTATTAGAATGGTAGAAATCACGACAAATTCTTATAACTCTTTCGATGCCTAAAATTTCAAATACAATAAATTTGATCTATTTTTTTTCTACATATCTTCATCACTGCTGTTTGTCATGATTAAATAAAAAGAGATATTTTACGTGAAAAACTTCTTACTCAGAGGAGTTAAAAACAATCACCTACCTCTGTAGGACTTTTCCCAACAACTTACCAAAATTTGAGTTCAAATTTCAAATAGATTTACAACTGTCCTTGGAAGCCCTAAAAAACTATTTCCAGCTCGCAATTCTACCTCTACCCTCTAATCATCAATACCATAGTCATTGAAATACATTAATAAACAAGTCAGCACCTACTACAATCTATTAATGCAATTAAGATCCTATTTTGGAACCACTCGAAGAAACTAACTATAACAACTAACGAACTATATGGATAAAAAATAGTGAAAATTACAGAAATATACTACTTAAGACTTTTATTAACAAAATATCAATATATTTATATTTAATTACAAACTAAGTTTTTAAATTACATACATAACAAAACATTTAATTTTTGTATTTAATTTAATTTTGTTTTACAGATTTTTCTCTCTCATTCTTTTAGTAATTCGTGTCTTTTATAGGGAGTATAATTAGGATATAATATTTATCAAATATTCTCTCTCCTAAACAGTTTCAAATTCACACGTTTTAGTACTTTTATTTTTTCCCTTTTTTAGGCATAGTGGACCTTTTGGGGATCATAAATAGTTTTTTCTTTTCTGATAAAGCTATTTTTTTACCAAGAAAGGGGTGTACTTATCAATGTGGAGTTATAGTTTCAAGAAATCTTGAAAATATTTTGGGAAGTCAAAAGGGTTTCTCTTCCATATTCTTCAACTTTCTTAACCTTTAATCTTCTCACAGAAACATTTCACAAGCCAACTAACTAAAAAAATTGCCATTGTTCGATGGAAAAGACTCCACGTAAAAGTCCTAGACTTAACAAATCTGTGGTAATCGTTGATAGCCCGCCGATCAGTTGTTCAAGACCATCTGATAGATCTAATGAGTGTATTGTTATCAATTCTTCATCATCCTACAAATTTCAACCAAAAGATGATTATGGGGCTGATACAGAATCGAAGGGTAAAGAAAAATTGGTAGAAGATCATTATCCACATGACAACGATTTTGAGGACGAAATCCCCCTCTCTAAAAGATTAAGAGTAAATAATGATCAGGATTCAAAGGTATTTATTTATTTGATTAAATTTCTATTTTTTTTTTGGACATGCAAGTGTTGAATCTTATTCTTATTAGAAAGATTTGTAACATTAATTAATTTTTTTCTGCCCTAGAATGTTGATGGGGGTTCGGTGAGCAAAGGTATGAATGATTTAAGTAAAAAATGGACTAGGTTTGTTAATAATAAAAGGAAAAAGGCAATACAAGTACCACTAAAGGTAGGCTTTTACCGTCGTTTTCTAGTATGTAATTTTTGATGCAAATATTTCTTTGCTTATATTATAAATTTTGCATTTTATGACTATTATAATTTATTGATTTTTAATATATTATTTTTAGATCAAGAAGAAACAATCGCGTTGGTGTTCTTACGTTAATGTCAACGTTTTTGTTGATATAACAAAGCTACTTGAAAAAATTGGCAGTGTTCATTTGTTTAAAGAGTCTCCTTTTGGTTATCTATTAGGCTTGTCCCAATTGAAAGTCCAACCTCAGATTATTAGAAGTCTTGTTCATCATTTATCTAACAATCGGGATGACATGTTTGTGTTTGACATAAATGGTAAAGAAATGCATTTTGGGCTTAGAGAATTTTTGGTAATTACTGGTTTTAAGTGTGGTGGGTGTATGATTTTTGATCATGATCAAAATAGTACATCAAAGTTACTTTCTCGTTACTTTCCAAATGCTGTTGATAAGGTTTTGAAAGCTGATTTCATAAGAGTGTTTAAAGAAGATGGGTTGATTCAGGAAGAAGACTCTTTTAATATGTCTATGATTTATTTCATTAGTACATTCATATTGTCATCTCCACCACAATTGTCACATATTCCAAAAGATCACTTCTTATGTGTTGAGTCGGGACAGTACATTACGTACCCTTGGGGCAATCTCTCCTTTTTTAATCTTCGTCATTCTATATCGAGTCAAATGGCAAAAGATTCGGATTATGTGAAGTTTGAAGGGTTTTCGCTCGCGTTGCAAATTTGATTTTATGAATGTTGTAAAAAAGTTGATGGTTCAATTGCAATTTGTAATTCCAATCGAACGCCTAGAATATTCAATTGGGATATATCCAAAAACAAGATATATTTTGACCATCTCCAGAAAGGAATGTTCAGAAAATACGGCAATCAGGTAATAGAAGTTCTTTTGTTATTATAATTAATTTTCTTTTTTATGAGTAGTGTATATTCACAATTTATTATTATTGTGTTAGTATACATTTGAAGATCTTGTGTTCATGGATGAGGAGCTTGATATCATTGAGGCGGAAAATCTAACTGTTTTGACTGATATTCCATTTAATAAGAAGAGTAAACGTGATAGATCTGTAAGGCAAAATGAGAATTTACAGAAAGGCTCAGAATGAGACGAGTCAGGGATCCAGAATGACTTCATTGACGGATCACCGAGCAAGAAAGACACTTTACGCAGCATTTCAGGTCGGAAAACTCACTGAGCAGTGTTTTCTCATGGAGGAAAGAAAGATGGGCCAAATCATTCTGTCGTTCGACAGAATGTCAAAGATTTGCCTCATAGTTCTGCACAAAAAGTTGGAAGTGATCCGAGTTTGTCATTTAATAAGGATTTGCAGAAAATTGCCCAAGAAGTTGTGAATGTATGATTATAAATTTTATTTACTTACTGTTAGAATTTTGGTTGAAGAAACATTAATGTCATTTTAATTTTTGTTAGGTTTGTAATGAGTTGGAAAAGTTTGAAAAAAATGTAGATGCTAAGTTTGTTGAAATAAAGGCTTTTATGGATTCATCATTTAAACATATCATTCAAGAGTTGAAATCTCTTCAAAATGATGTTTCAACCAACAAAGATTTAGGTGGTGAACGGGTTAGTCTACTTATTAATATATGGACTTATTATTTACTTATAAACTAATTTTTAGATCAAGATTATTATAAATGTTAATGTGTATACTTTGTGTTGATTTTAAATATTATTAATCTTCTTGTTGATTACATATCCGTAATTAGCTATATTGTTATCTTATTGTAATAGTTGAATGACTCAAAATTTTATTTTTATTGAGAACATTAAGGTTGTTGTTGAGGATCAAAGAAAAGGAAATGTTGATGTCCAAAATGAACATTTGCAAGATTGTGGAGATAAAGATGGTGTCCAAACACCATCTTCGTTTCGTAATCATGTTTTTGATAACAATTGTAAGTTCTTTTTTTGTTAGCTTAAATCTATTTTTTATAACTATTTTTAGTTCATTTCTGATTTGTGTTTAAAATATCATAAAATATAGATACATAAATGATGTTTGTATATCTTAATAGGTGGTGTATCTGTTGATTTTGAAATAAATAGAAAAACTCCTACATTGGATGGCTTTGTTATGCCCAATATGCGTGAATCACAGTTGGTTGCTCTTGAAACTGGACAAACATACGTGTCATCATTGGTAGAAGTTGAATCTGAAAATATTTGTGTCACACCTTTGGAAGTTGCTAAAGCTGAAAAAACAAAGTTCAATCAGTTTGGTGTTATTGAGGGTGAAGACACATTTATCTCACCAGTTCAACATGTTCGTACGAAGATTCCAGGAAAGTATGCCCAATCACCATACACAAACTTAAGTGAATCAGGTGGCACATCGGTGAACACAGTGAAGTACTGTTTATGGAGGCATCCTTTTGTAAATTACAAGGGGTTTGATATGTACAGTGAAGTTATCCTTCATTTTAAGAAATGGGTTGATAGCAAATTATCCAAGAAACGTGGAAAGTATGTATTGTTGTGTAATTGTATTTTACCATTTGTTCATTCACTTTATATGCTATAACTACTCATTTTGTTTTATAGGAAAACCAGTTTCTTCACTGCTGCTTCAAATCCAATCGATCCTCCTTTTGAGTTTGGTGTTGGTAGGGTGGATTTGATGGATTGGTTTCACCCTTTGGCTTATCCAGGACATCCTTGGAGAGATTTGGTAATTTCTTACGGTGTAACTCTATATTAAAGTAAGATTTGGTATTTGTTTTTTGTTGTGATTTTTAGTGATTGGTAAGTAAAATTGGCTTCATTGTAGTCACTGAAATCTGTGATTTAGTTCTATGGGGATAGTTGTTTTTGGTATGTTTGTTAGGAAAATAAACTACTGACACAAACATAGACTCCTAATTATAGTTTAATTGTTACAATGACACAAACATATAATTTTAAATCTAGTCTAATAGGTAATAATCAGATAATGGTGATTCTTTCAATCAAGTTGTGATATTATTTTGTTGTTTGGTGCTAACTAATAAAACTTGATATGCAACATGTTGATGTGATAATGTATTATCTTCGCAAGTTTTGCAAGTATGGTCCTGATAATAGTGCAAGAGTTACTACTACTAACCCTTTTTTCATCAGTTGGGTTGTTCAAATTCATGATGCGTGGGAGGCCAATGGCAAAGATTAAAGTCTGATTAGTATACATCATGAGGTTGCACAATATATAATAGGTGATAGGATTCTTGCTAATACTCCATGGGCGGATGTTGATCATGTATGCATTCCAGTCAATAGTAGTGCTGCATTCCACTGGTTTCTGGTTGTTTTTTCCATAAGAAAAAAAGTGTTTATATATTTATGATTCTTTAAATGGTTATGGGGTTAAACATACCAATGCAGTAACAAGTTTGGTTCAAAAATATCTAGAATGATACCTTTGTTCCTAGTTGCTACTGATTATTAAGCTATAAGGAAAGACATTGACTGGAATACAGATGTGCATTATGCTGGAAGGCCAGTTGGTGATCCGTTGGTATATGGTAATCATGAAAACATCCCACAACAATGCGACAATTCAACGTAAGTATAATGTGGCTTTTTTGTGGTTGATTCTACTATGTATTGTACTAATTATGCTGTTTGGGTAATATATATAGGGATTGTGGTCTGTATACCTGTGCTTTTGCTGAATATGTGTGTCGTGGAGATAGGAATGTATCTATGTCGGGTTTAAATGCTAAAAATCTTCGGTTGAGATTTGGAGCATTACTGTAGGAATATGGAAAGATGAAAATTGATACTGAATCTGTTAGTGAAGATGAAACTTCTAACCAAGGTGATCGGTCAAATCGGAGGGTCAAGGAGTAAAAAGTGTCATTTCTTAAGACAGAATTTCATGAATGTTTTATGGTTTTGAATCTCTTTTGTAATTTTGGATAGTACTTTAGTTGCGTTTATGGTCTTGAGTTCGTTGGATATTGTCTTTATTCTGTGATTATGCATTTATTTGGTTGTTTTTTTGCTTAAATTTTGTGATAAATTTATAGTGTGAGTTTGGTTTGTACATGTATGAGTTTGGTATAAATTGGGTTTTATCATTATTGAAAAATTATACTAAATGCTTGTATATGATCGATTGGATTTCTTTCAAAGTTGCAGATTGGTATACATACCAATGTGTTTACCCAGTTTTGTACTTTTTTTCTTTCATATGTAAACCAATTTTTTTCTTTAACATAGTGTGTTTTTTTTTTGGTTTCAGTGTTAACCAAGATTGTAGTCATAAGCCATTTATTGAAATATCAAAGTATTTTACCAAAAATTTAACCATTTAATGATCTTAAAAAAAAACAGTCAAAGAAATACCAAAGTATTTTATCAATATTTTAACCATTTAATAAACTTAAAAAAAAACAGTCAAAGATTACATACCCTTAAACCAATTTTTAAAATTTATGATTTTATCAAGTTATCATCAATAAATGTAGGAAATATTTTTCATATTATTATTTACACCAATTCACATACTTAAAATACACTAAAATATGTACCATATTTTTATTTACGAGGTTCTAATTATATACCATAGATCGTCAAACTTGTAGTTTTTTACGCCACCAATTACACCAAATAATTTATTAATGCACTCATTTTAATTTACGTATGTTCATATGTAAGATAAGATACCATCATCATTATGACATTTGGTTTTTATATATACCATCATTTATACCAAGCTATGTACCAGTTGTAACAAGAGTAAACCAATTTTACAGTAATTGAGTGTTAATTATTGTAGTGTCCAAACTAATATACTAACATTTAATACTTTTCAATTTATTGTTTTAGGTTGGTGTAAACTGCAAACATTTGTTTTACTATATACACAATTATTATGATCCTTTATTTTTACCATAAATTTGTTCTTATTTATCATAATTTTACCAAGAATTTGGCTTATTTACCATATCAAATCAACAGCAGAATATCATCCAATAAGTTCATTTTTTATCAATATTTCTAGATATGTGACAACACGTAATCCAAAAGAGTTCATGATATCTACTATATACAACCATTTATAACAACTATGTATTCAAAAATATGAATAAGATAACAAAAAGTAATCAACTTTGAAATAAGGTAATGAAATTAAAAAAACAGTACATCTAATAAAAGTAATATAGTTCAACTGTATAACTGCAAAGTAAAAATAACAACAAAAATATCACAAAGCTAATTATCATGAGTTTTTTTTGGGCAAGTCTTCTTGTTATGCCCAACTATACCACATTCACTACAGGTTACTTTCCTCTTCTTCCCCTCTCTTTCGGTGAATCCCTTTTTGCGATCATTTTTTGGAGGTCTGCCTGGTTGCTTTCTTGTAATTGGTGGTGATACTACCTCTTTCAAGTCATGTGATGGAACATCCCAAGTGCTTTCGCAAGGCAAGGGTTCAATTGGTATTGCATATGTATCTTGATAATTCTTATTACTATAATAAGCTGAATAGTAATCATCGCGATGTTTATTCCTATGTCTGATTGCTGCAAGTGCATGACTACAAGGGATCTCATCATGTTGAAATTTTCCACAACTACACATTCGTGTATTCAGACTTACTGTAAACCTCTTTGCACCATCTGTAATGGTATGAAGGTGTATTGTTGATGCGCGTACCTTCATTTAAGAGCATGCATTATCAATAATAAAACCAAAACATACTATGCATAGTAGAGAATTGTTAATACTTACAAGCATACGATGAGACAAATTTCTATTGTCCTTCAACATTTCATTGTATTTACTTGTTAAGGTTGTTGTAGTATTTCTACCTTCTTCGTTGTGTTTCTCATTCCAAGCTTCAATTGTTTTTCTAACAAATTCCAACAATGGTACCACTGGTAATCTTCTTCCAACAAGAATAGCGTTATTTAGTGACTCTGCAATGTTACTTGTTAGTGTCCAAGTAATTTTTACTGGTGAATGTGCGCATGACCATTTCTCATAATTTGCTTTTTGTAGATAAGCACAGTATTTTGGATTAATTTGATCCATCCTTTTCATCAATTCATCAAACTCTTGAACAGTGTAAGCTTTTGCTAAACTGAAGAATAATGTTCTAACCTCTTCTGTATCTCTGTATGTTTTCTTTAGTAAATTGGTCCATAGATGGTATATGCATGCGTAATGTCTGAATTCGGGATAAACAACTGCAGTAGCATTCCAAATGCTCTTATTTCTATCAGAAACAAAGCACATATCTTCCCTTTCACCGAATGAATTTTTAAAATTCTCAAAGAACCATAACCATGAATCATCATTTTCTGAATCAACTATTCCGTATGCAAGCGGCAAGATGTGACCTATACAACAAATATCTTCAAAATAAATACAACATATATTGATTTTATATAAAACAAATCAATGTAGTTGCGGTAATGGTATAAACAGTACCTCCTGGATCTAATGTGCTAGCTATCAACATTGTGCCTTCGTATGTTGATTTTAAATGTGTACCATCCACGACTACTATTGGTCGACAATACTCTCAGCCTCTTATATTTGCATCAAGTGCTGTAAATGAATATAAAAAATGATTTTCATCTGTTTTTTTATAATTCACAATTGTCCCTGGATATGTCTTCTCCAATATATATAGATATGTTGGAATTTTTCCATATGATTCGGCAGGGTCACCTCTTAATGTCTCGAAAGCTTTTTTTACCTCTCCATGCTTGCATGTATGTCAATGAAATACCATGTATCCTTAGCAACAATGCATTACAGACGTATGATCATTACGCTTCAACCGGGTTATTCTATTCCACCTCTTAGAAAGAAAAGAACTTAAATAAAAATACTTAATAGCATGGCGATACATTTATACAAAACTTCTACGCATGTTTGCTTGTATGTCTGTTGGTGTGTAAACGGTCTTCAGATCGACATACTTTTTAACCAACATTGCCCCAAGCACACCACTTGTTGATTGTCGCTTTGATTGAATCTGGTCCTTCAATGGACAAGAATGTGTATCATAGAATTTCCTCACTTTGAATAACTTTGAATTATTCAAACATGAGGATTTAAAAACCCATGAACAGTTTTCTGTAGCACACTTTAGATAGTAACTGCAAAAACTCATGCATATTAATACATGGTAAGTTGTTAAAACATATTGATAATTTTTAAAATCAACATATATAATAACTCACTAGGTAGGACTTGATCTTTTTGCAACAAAACAAAACTCTCTTAGAAATTCATATCGCTTCATAACTTCTGATATAGTTTGCTTGTTTATATAAACTTGATCCTCGGCCACCAAATAGTGTTGAGGATTTGAAATTATTTCAGTTCCTTCAGATTCTTCAATATAACCTTCCAAAATTGGATCCATGTTAGTCAAACATAGTGTGTTGGATCCCCAAAATATGTTGACGTGTTGTTTGGACATTTGTTTGGTACTCAATGGATTCCATAGCTTTGTCCACACATGTCACACATAAAGGATATTTAGAAAAGAAATCTGAATTGCATCTCTTTTGATCTAAATAAACTTGCACTCCCGTATAGTTATATATCTTCATTGGTGGAGATGGACCACTCACGAAATACCTCAGTTCCAAATGATAAATTGTTGTGTCCACTCCCAATTGTGAAGATATAACTGTAATCAAGCCTTCGTATTTGGTGGTTGGATCATACATAGCTCCTTCAATATTGTAATCCACGTAATTGCCTGTTTAAAATAACAAATTCTTTGTTAATATTAAAAGGAACTTTCAGAATTACTTACTACAGTCATCAACTTATTTAGCTTTGTTTTTACATTGATTTTCGTTGGTATATAAGCCATTTATTGAAATACCAAAGTATTTTACCAAAATTTTAACCATTTAATGATCTTAAAAAAACAGTCAAAGAAATACCAAAGTATTTTACCAATATTTTAACCATGTAATAAACGTAAAAAAAAACAGTCAAAGATTACATACCCTTAAACCAATTTTTAAAATTTATGATTTTATCAGGTTACCATTAATAAATGTACGAACTATTTTTCACATTATTATTTACACCAATTCACATACTTAAAATACACTAAAATATGTACCATATTTTTATTTATAAGGTTCTAATTATATACCATAGATCGTCAAACTTGTAGTTTTTGACACCACCAATTACACCAAATTATTTATTACTACACTCATTTTAATATACGTATGTTCATATGTAAGATAATATAAATTTGACCAAACAATACACCAAATCATGCATCAGGCCATTTGTTTGGTGTTAGCTATTAGTAACAATTATACCAGATCACATACCTAAACAAATACAGAAATACATCTCGCAAACTTATTGATATAAAATATTTGCTACCATACGGCACACATCATACCAATTAAACCTAAACTTTAACAAAAAACAAATTTGATTCATCAGTGTACAACAAAATCATATGAAATTGTTGAAATTACACCAAAATTTCGATGATCCCGAACATCAACCAAATTGTATGAATTAATTTACACCAAAAATGACAAAATAAACAAAACGAATAACTACCAAAAAGTACAAAATAGATATTTGTGAAAAATCAAATTCAACCACGTAATAAAAAATCATGAGAATTATTTTTTATATAATTACCTAATGAGTCCCATTGCCCGTTGTGTTGAATTAGAATTGAGAAATTATTGGTATGCATTTTTTTCAATAATCGTTCTTTGGCCGATTTTTTAAATCAGAGAAAGGAGTTATGTTTTGGTAGGAAACCTCTATTTATGGGAGATAATATATAGCATATTTGAATAAATTAGGGAAGGTAAAATTATTGGAGAAATTTATGGGAATTGGGATAAGCATGGCTGATTTGGAATTTTTTAAATTCTACTTTTGAAAAAAAAAGTATTGCTATATAATTGAAAAAAAAAGTATTGCTATGTTGGTGTAAATACAGTTGTTAATTTGTATATTTAAAAAATCCGCCCTAAAAAATAATTAATCACAAGAAGTTAAGGGATATGCCTTTGGGGTACTGTCCAACCTTCAATTTATATGTTGTGTTGTAGTTATAGGAGCAAGTACATGCCTTCCATCTCTCCAATTCAACTTAGAATTGATTCAAGTCTGACTATAACTTCTACCCTAATTTTACTTGGTCTTCTTCTTCACGCATACAAATTTCTTGTTCTCCTTATTTGAGGTTTGTTTCATGTGCATGTTTTATGGTAACTTTCTTTGTATAGATTTTAAGTTCATTGTTGAATTGAATTATCTAGTGTCATACTTCTTCAATAAATCTTGGTGTACACGTGAACAACTTTATTCTTCTTTTATCTTGGTGCAGGGATAAGTTCTTAGCTCTTTTCTATTTGTCTTGGTGATGATGAGTTGATGCGGTTTATTCATGAGGAGGTTCTATAGTGTATGTTATTTGTAGACGACATAGTACTGATTGATGTTAATGTTAGATTGGAGGTTCAGAGACAGACTCTGGAGTCCAAAGGATTCAGGTTGAGTAGGACCAAAATAAAATATTTGAAGTGTGAATTTAGTGTTGCATTACATGAAGCGGATGTGGAAGTAAGACTTTCCACATAGACTTCTCAAGAGAGAAAAAATCAAGTATCTTAGGTCCATAATCTAGGGTAATGAGAACATCGATGATGATGTCACACATAGCATTAAAGCATCATGGATTAAATGAAAGCTTTCTTTTGGAGTATTGTGTGATAAAAAGATACCACAAACTTAAAAGTAAGTTCTACTGAGTGATGATTAGACATTCTTGTTGTATGAGATGGATTGTTGACCAGTCAAGAACTCATATTTTTATAAGTGTCACGACCCAAAGTACATCCTAGAGGTGACATGACGTATAAGACCCTGAGAGGCCCTACACAAGCCACTTAGAATTTTCTTTTCATTTTATTTCTCAAATCAGGCTCAAATTAGACCCTTTTTTTACTCCCTCATCCCATAAAAAATAAAAATAAAAATACCCCCATTACCCACTTACTCCTCTTTCTAGGTTTTATCCCAAATTGCTCCTTTCTCTCTCTTCTCTTTTTCACCATTGTTATCTCCTTTCCTTGTTCAAGAAAATCAACTCTTCCAATTTTCTACACTTTGTTAAAAAAATCTCACAATTAATTCAAAAGATTTTTCAACCATTGATAAAAATAAATTCGAAGTCAACAAGTATTTTGTGAGATGTCTTGTGATTTTGTTTTCATAATTACCAAGTATTTTGTATTTCCGATTTTTCGTCTTTAAACAATATTGTTTGATTTTTTTGTGAGGTTTTCATATTCACCAAGTATTTTATGAGATTTCTCTGTTTTATGTATTTCGGATTTTTGTCTTTTAAACTCTATTGTTCGATTTTTTTGTGATTTTATTTTCATATTTGAGATTTAATAGATTGTAGTAATCTACATTAGCATTCATACATCATATATTGTTTGATTTTTTATACATTCACAATTAATAATTCTGAATTTTGTTTATAGGGTTACTAATATATGCACAAGTGAATATAGATTTGAATTTAGGTTTGGTGAAAAAAAACAATAAAAAAAACAACATAGCAGATGAAGAAGAAGAAGAAAGTGAAAGAGAGAGTGAGAGAAGAAAGTTGAGTTGTATTCATACCAGGATTGTATTCATATTAATTTTTGTTTGTCAATTGTTTTTCTTTTACTCATCATTTGTATTTTTATTAAGAACATTGTATTTCTTTTTTAGTTTGAAGTCATTCAAATAGGTATGTCAAACTGATTTATATTTCTTAAGCATAGATGTATTCTAATTTTTTCACAGTCAATTTATATTTTTTTTAGAATATTGTATCCTTCCTCAACATATTGTATTATTTTCTCTATGTATGCTATTTTTTTCCAGAAGCTTGTATCTCTATTTCTTCCATAGTCAATTTATATATTTTTTAGAATATTGTATTCTTCCTCAACAGATTGTATTATTTCCACCATATATGCTATTTTTTTCCAGAATCTTGTATCATTTCATAAATCATATTCATATGTAATGATTAATTATATTGGGATACAATCAGTAATATTTGTTTGTAATACAAATAAAAGAAAAATATATTTGACAATCATGTAATACAATTTTGATCACTGGGATACAATTTTTAGTTTTCACTATGAAAGTAAAATATCAATTTTAATTTGAATGGTAAAATCAGCACATAAAATGTAAAAATTATAGGTATACAATTACGAAAAACATAATGAAAAGAAAGTTGATTTCTTTGAAATTGTAATTGATGAGAATTTTAAGTGGTATGTTCCCTTTTTAAAAATATTATCCCTTGATTTTCTCCTTTATGTTATTAAAAATTGTATTCTTGCAAATCAAACAAATAAGAAAATACATAAATCAGATACATAACAAACTAAAATATTGATATTTTAAATAAATATTGAAAGTATGGCTAAGGGATCCTATTAAATGTCAAAATATTGACATTTTGAAAATTTTCCCTTATTAAAACCTATTATTGGAATCTTACTGATCAAATTTGCAAACAAACATTGTCTGCCATTATAAGAAGAGGCAAATCTAGAATTTAAATATGATGAGTTTGGTCTTTAAATTTCTTAGTGTTGAACTCACTACACCTATCCCACCGCATTGTCATCTCTATGTTCACAACTAAAATGGTTGATTAAAGAATCTAAGGACACAACAAAAGTCATCCATGAAAATTCAGCAGAATTATGTAACATAAGAGAAAGAAGAACGAAGCATAATAAAGGACTTTTCTTAAAAGAAAATCCACTTGGCAAGTTACCTAGATCTAGTTTTTATCATATTATACTAAGGCCTCATTTATTTTCACTTAATGAAAGTCTTTATCTTAATCATTGATATTTCAGTCATTAAGTGTATTTGTTTTAACTGTCTAAATCTTAATCATTCAGATCTATGATTAATTAATATCTACAACAAAGTTTTAATATTATTTTGAAGTCTATTTAAGAATTTGAACAAAGATGTGAGTTCACGGCTGTTCAGTCTACTTTCACTCATCATCCACAACCACCGTTTCAACCATAATTACCATAACCCTCAATCACATACTTTGCCTCAGATGTCGACAAAGCTATTGTCTCCTTCTTCTTTGAACTCCATGTTAGAGCTCTAGAATCAAAGCTGAAACAACTTTCGGAAGTGCTTTTACGATCATCCAAACAACCTGCATAATCACTGTCAATAAAGCCAACCAATATGAAATTTGGTTCTTTAGAATACCAAATACCAAAGTTTGTTGTTCGAGCAACATAACGAAGAATTTGTTTCACAATACCAAAATATTGCTTTGTGGGACTTTGAAGGAATCTGGACACAACACTAACATAAAAGACAATGTCAGGTCTAGTGTGCGTTAGATAATTCAAGCCACCAACTAAACTTCTAAACAATTTCAGACTTTCTTTATCAGTTCCATCTGCACGCTGTAACTTTTCATTGATATTCATCGGTGTAGCTACTGCTTCATAGTTCATCATATGGAGTTTTTTTCAAAAAATCCTCTGCATATTTCTTTTGAAAACTAAAAATTCCATCTTTATCTTGGATCACCTCAAGCCCCAAGAAATATTTCAGTAAGCCCAAGCTAGACAAATCAAAGTTTGTCATCATACTGGACTTGAAATCATTAACTAAAGATGTTAAGGAACCAATATAAATCATATCATTAACGCAGAGACGGGCCATAAAAAAAATCATCAGTATCTTGTTTCTTCAAGTACAAAGTGGGTTCGTTGTCACTTCTTGTGAATCTGCTACCTTGAAAGAATGAGTCAATTTTGCTATACCATGCACGTTGAGCTTGCTTTAGCCCATAAAGAGCTTTTCTTAACTTCACTACAAGAAAGTGGAGATACAATGACATTTTCTAAATGTCGTATTATGATGTTTAAATGTCACAAATTTGTTTACTGACATTTATTTTACATTTGGACCAAATGTCGTAAATTTTAGTGTCGAGAATTTTTCCGACATTTAGGTAATTGTCGGGAAGAATTTGTGACATTTATTTTGTGACATTTAGGTAAATGTTGAGAAGAATTTGCGTCATTTCCTTTGCAACATATATGTAAATGTTGGTAAGATTATTACGACATTTATTTTTTGACATTTATGTGAATGTCGATAAGAAATATATGACATTTATTTTTGACATTTAGGTGAATGTCAGTATGAGATATATGACATTTATTTTCGACATTTAGGTAAATGTCAGTATGAGATATATGACATTTATTTTTTGACATTTATGTGAATGTCGATAAGAAATATATGACATTTATTTTTGACATTTAGGTAAATGTCAGTATGATATATATGACATTTATTTTCGACATTTAGGTAAATGTCAGTATGAGATATATGACATTTATTTTCGACATTTAGGTAAATATCGGTATGAGATATATATGACATTTATTTTTGATAATTAGGTAAATGTTGGTATGAGATATATGACATTTATTTTTGACATTTACGTAAATGTCGGTATGAAATATATGACATTTATTTTTGACATTTAAGGAAATGTCGAAATGAGATATATGACATTTATTTTTTCGACATTTATGAAATGTCACTTACACTTTCTGACATTTAGATTAAATGTTGGTAAAACAAATTTCAAGACACTTACTTGTGACATTAAATGTCACATTGAAATTTCTGACACTTTAGTTAATGTCAACAAATGCTATTATTGAATGTCATAAAAATTGGTGACATTATTTTATATTTTGCTAAATGTCATATTAATATTCTAATGTCGCTACCAAGTTACTTCAACATCCAAGAAAAATCTATATATAGTTTTTCTCAAGACACAAATACATACAAACAATCTATGCATTCAAAACTATCTTCTTCATGATAAGCAAGAAATATTATATAAAGTAAATATTTTCTAATATTATAATCAAAGAACAAAATAGCAATATAATAAGTTTTCTGTAAAAGAAAACAATGTCAATACAAATTATCTTTTCTATCTCAAGTAAAATTGAAATCTAACTAAATGTAATAATCTCAACATAAAACCAACTAATTAACTCCTAATTCAAATGAAAATAAAATCTCCAATAAATTTGCAATAAATCTTTATAAAATCATCAACCCGAAAGTCGAGCAAGTTGAAGTCGATACTTGACCTCAATTTCCTTGAAAATTCTGCACAAGAAATGCACATAAGAAAATTTATAACTATATAATAATAGAAATAAGATCCTAGTTAACTAGAAAAAATTGAGATATCAAAAATGACTAATTGAATTTTTCTAAAAAAAGACATATTAAGGAATTGATGCGAAAGTTGTAATTATATACATGAAATTTTCCTCCTTTTGAAAGAAAAGAAAGATCTTGTAGTTTTTTCAAACATACCCACTTCTTTTTATTTGTGCCAATTACGGTAGTTCCAATGAGAAAAAACATTAAATTGATTATTTTGATACTTTACAAAATACAAAACTTAACATTTCATTGAATACATAAGTGTTGCCAATTTTTTCAGAAGGAAAATAAAAAAAGGAAGATATATGATTGCTTCAACAAAACAAACATCTGGTGTTGGGACAAAGATACAAACAGACAAAGATACCTTCCAGGGTTGTGAGGAAGGTACTGGAATCTAGAGATCAGTTAATAAACAGACTAGGAAGTCATGGGACAATTCAACAACAACTTGTTAAATCCCAACTTAGGGATAGATTTTCAATCCGGAAGATGTATGTAAATATAATGCCTGTTCATCCCAAAGTAGCCTGGAAACATCTTGATTTACATACAAAGATACATCCTAGATATAAATTCATTCTATGGTTGGCTATACAGAAACGACTAGCAACAGTTGAGAGATTGCAGAAATTTGGAATCACTGTCCTCCCTGATTGTGTCTTTTGTTGCCAACACTTAGAAACATTTTCACATTTATTCTTTGAATGTAGTGTGACCAAGAAGATATGGAATTGTATGCTACAATGGTTGGGGCACAGAAGAGAAATACAAGACTGGGAAACTGAAGTGAATTGGATGAGCCAGATTGCAAGACGAAGAGGTGGTGTTGCTGAAATCACAAGTTGTGTGTTTGCGATGGTTGTGGAGGTGATGTTGATGCCAATGCCAAATATGGGGAGATATTTGGTGGTCCAACAAGTACAGAGGAAACTCAATTCGATACCTTATTATCTATAGAAATACAACAAGACATAGAGCAAGAGGATCAGACTTGTAATACTGATGAGGTATTAGTCTTAAGAGAAAATCTAAAAGTGTAGCTAATGGTTATATGTCAGAGAATGGAGTTCCTGCAAATCATATATCAACACAGGACACCAGAGACTATGGTTCGGATAGATGGTTTGAGAAATTAGTGAGAAGGCGTCAAAAGTCAGAGATTGATTTCACGCGTACTCCAGAAATGCTGTTGAAGGAAGATGACTCAATGCCACCCAAATAATACTACATAAACTTGTACAAACAGTAAAACTCCATATATACACAGAAATAACATTAAAACATACTAGAAATGAACAATTATCTTATCAGAAGTCGCAATGATAAAATAATTGGTATTATGTGTTGGCAGTTCTTGATGTCTAGTGAAGCTGGTCATAATGCACCTGTATTTGAGAAGTACCAGCAGAAAGCAAAGAACTTTATGTGTTCATGTCTTGCAAAGGGTGACAGAAATACCCAGAAAACTCCTGGAGGTCTCATCTATAGGCAAAGATGGAACAATATGTATTTTGTTACTAGTGCTGCATTCCTTGGCACTACCTATTCTGACTATTTGGCCTCTGCTGGTAAATACCTCAAGTGTTCTTCTGGTTCTGTTTCTCTGAATGAACTTCTCTCATTCTCTAAGTCTCAGGTAAAGATTTTAACTTTGATAGAGTGCTACAAGCCTTTATTATGACGATTCATCATAAATTGAAGCATGGAACTATGTGTTCTTGGTGAACTAATCATCATGTTTGATGTTGTTCCAGGTGGACTACATTCTTGGTGACAACCCGAGAGCAACAAGTTACATGTTAGGATATGGAAACAATAACCCAAGGCAAGTACACCATAGAGCCTCCTCCATTGTCTCGTTTAAGGTTAATCCTAGTTTTGTTAGCTGTCGGGCAGGCTATCCTACCTGGTATAGTAGAAAGGCGAGTGATCCTAATCTCCTTACTGGTGCTCTTATTGGTGGACCTGATGCCTATGACAACTTCACTGATCAAAGAGATAACTATGAGCAAACTGAGCCTGCCACTTACAACAATGCTCCGTTGATCGGTGTGTTGGCAAGACTTCATGCTGGTCACAGCAGTTATAATCATTTCCTCCCAGGTACATTTTAGTGAATTAACATCTTTATATGAGTATTCCGAGGATTCATCATAAAATGACTAGTTTTAGCTAGCCATCCACCTACTACAACTTGCTTGGGATTGAGATGTAGTAGTTGTTGTAGTACTAAAATCTTCGTATAACTCATTTAGTCTCAAGTTCTAACCTGTAATGGAGAAAATCCACTCAATGACACATCCAGTGAGCTAAATTTTACCAGACAATGAATTCTTACTCTTCTAAATGGTTCTGGCAGAGTAATTTGGTCCTCCGATTCCACTAGACATGGGCAAAATCAAGTAGCACAACTCCTTGATTCAGGCAATCTTGTTGTTCGAGATGCAGCCGAGGATAAGCCTCAGAACTACCTGTGGCAAAGTTTTGACAATCCAGGTGACACAACTTTACCTGGAATGAAGGTTGGGATTAATCTGAAAACTAGTTTTCATCATTCCCTTTCGTCATGGAAAAGCACAAATGATCCTTCCATAGGTGAGTTTACCTGGACATTCGATACTGGTGGATTCCTGCAAACATTCATTATGAATGGTTTCATTGAATTCTACAGAGCTGGACCATGGAATGTCCGAGTCTTTCCTAATGCACCATCTCGTGACACATCTTGGAATGGTTATAACTATACATACTTATCTGATCCTAATGAAATATTATTCATGTATGAACTTACATGTAGCTCGATCATTGCAAGGGTAGTGATGCAACTAAATAGATAACTAATATACGGATCAAGACTACAATGATCATTAGACCAGTTGACAATAATATGATAAATTAACACAGTTTATAATTTCACTATACCAACTGAAAAACAACAACAACAACCAGAACCAAAAGAAAAAAATGATTACTTAGACTGGTTATGTGTACATGACGCGCAATTAACAGCTTGTCGATTAATCCATATTAAACAAGAAAGAAGAATTAGTTGATCTCGTGATCATAAAAATGTTAGGATTTACGCAATTAAAATAAAATTCAAAATTTTAATGAAATTTTCTCTAACCTTTCTTGTGTGAACACCTGGAACAAGTGATGATGGTTGTTGACAATCTTTAAGTGGGTTATCAGGAACCTATTGCAAAAGAGGAAGACTATTATAATTAAGAGAAACTAAGTTTTCATCTAAAAAAAAGTATTTTTTTGTGAGCAACACAATTATTTCACCTGCTCTGATTTTAAATTTGCATCAATATTAATTCCCAAAGACTCTACATATGCTTGTATTCCTTCCTTCACTTTATCCGCTATAATTTCTTCCATATCCATTTTTGCTTCCGATAATTTTCTCCCCATCACTTCGTTATTCTCTTTTGCTTCCTCTTTCGCTTCTAACAACTTTTTATCCATTGCTTCCATCTCTTTTTTTGCTTCATACATCTTCTCTGTCATCTCAATTTTCATAGCTGAGGTAGCTTTTTGAACTTCCATCTCAACCCTTGTATCAAAATCTCTTTTTTCAGTCTGAGATCGTTTATATACGGGGCCATATACTAAGCTAGGAGATGCTCCTTTTCCTAGAGTTCGGACAATTCCATGAGTGTCTGATCCCATTACTTGGGAGTACACATCATTAGGAGCACTTCCAGGGACATTCAACTCAGGATACACCTCGGCAAGATCATCCATTTGTTTCTTTTTGAAAGAAAGGTAAAGTAATGAGAAGTTTTTTAAAAAAAAATTGTAATAGAAAGAAAGTACCTATATACTTTTAAAGAGTAAGAGTTTACTATAACTTCACCAGCTATCTCATTTATTGGTTCTTTATTCGCCCTAATGTGAGTTTTTTTGAACACCTCAATACGAGTTGGCTTTACACCATTATTCATCTTTGTCATCTGTTTGAATAGTAACAGATTGACATTAAATATTCACGATAAGTATTATATAATATATAAATTATAGAAAATGAATAGTGATTACTTCGTACATCGTCTATAATTTGAGAATGACTTTTTCTCCCTGATGTGTGTGGCATAGTCAATTTTTTTCGACTTTCTTTGTTTCTCTCACTCTTTTCCTAGAAATTTGAACACAACAATATATAAGAGGACATGCACAATCTTGAATATATAAAAGAAATAGACAAGAAAAAAATATAAAAAAGCATCATAATTGAGTTTCACAAAGTGCAATCAATTTCTATACAAGAACATTTTGTGCAGGTTGACAAACTGGACATGTACAACAATATTATTTCTGCCAATTAGAAGGGACAAATCAAAAAGAACTTCTAGTTGTTCTACAATAAGAAGTATAATCAGGGAAAACATGACTTTAATAATTTATGACAACTTCTATGAAATTCTCATTTAGTAGAGCAAATGCAGAAATATAAATCTAGCACATACCTTTGCTTCTTTTGAGCTCCAATAATGAACTAATGAACGCCACTGATCTTCTTCAACTCTATCTGGACAATGAGCTAAACGCTCAATATCAGTGTTATATGGGTCATATCCAATGGTTTTTGCTTCATGCTTTGATTCTTTCCATTTAGATCCAAATGACATCATAAGTATGCGCTTCATGTCATCAGTTGCGTCAGTATTTTCCTGTACATATATTTAATACACAACTCATTTATAAAATAAAATATAAAAACAAAAACATCTTAGTATATAGGTTTTGTGTATACTAAGAACCTTGATATGAGCCCATATTCTATCCTTGTACATACAAGGTACAAGCCTCCAATCTTTATGATTCAGTGGCGCTAAGATGCCATTTCGTGCTAGCACACCAAGTTTTGAACTCAATCTAGTTCCTTCTGACCCAATAACTTGACCATGTTCATTCAATTCAATATGTAAATTTCCACCATCTTTCCCCCATCCCGAGTGCATCATAGTGGGACCCCTAGTTCGCTTAGATTGCTCTTCACTCTCATTAGAATCTATAAATAATCAAAGATAAAAAGAGGCAAATTTATTATTTATATAAAAAATATTTAACTACATTATACTATGAAAGGAAGAACAAATATCATGAGATTTAATACCTGGAAGATTTTTTGTATCATGTGATTCATCTCTTTCATTTTGTGGCCAATTTTGGGGCGGTTGAGGCATTGACATACTTCCGATTTGTTGTTTTTGTTGCTCAGAATCTATAAATAATCAAAGATAAAAAGAGGCATATTTTTTTAAGAATAAATATCATGATATTTAATACCTGGAAGATTTTTTGTATCATGTGATTCATCTCTTTCATTTTGTGGCCAATTTTGGGGCGGTTGAGGCATTGACATACTTCCGATTTGTTGTTTTTGTTGCTCAGAATCTATAAATAATCAAAGATAAAAAGAGGCATATTTTTTAAGAATAAATATCATGATATTTAATACCTGGAAGTTTTTTTGTATCATGTGATTCATCTCTTTCATTTTGTGGCCAATTTTGGGGCGGTTGAGGCATTGACATACTTCCAATTTGTTGTTTTTGTTGCTCAGAATCTATAAATGATCAAAGATAAAAAGAGGAAAATTTATTATTTATATAAAAATTATCTAACTACTTTAAACTATGAAAGGAAGAATAAATATCATGATATTTAATACCTGGAAGATTTTTTGTATCATGTGATTCATCTCTTTCATTTTGTGGCCAATTTTGGGGTGGTTGAGGCATTGACATACTTTTGATTTGTTGTTTTTGTTGCTCCGAAGAATCATATAAAAGCTCACTTTGACTAGAATTTCTCTGTCTTTTTCTTGCCATTTCAACGAAGTTCCTCAGTAGCTATGAATCCTACCAAATTTAAAGTAGTTTCTACTATATAAAAGTATAAAATAATATCTAACTATCATGTCAAATAATAAGATATATAAACATATGAGATTTTAACAGCTGAATGAAGAGTAAAAACATCAAAGTCATTATTGTTCAAAAATCAATTGTACTGAAATAGTGATTATACTACTATAGTAACAAAAACTAAGATATGTTGTCATCTTCATCATATGCTTCATTACTTTCCAAAGTTTTTGGGTCAATTTCTAATCCTGGTACTCCTTCTCTAACCCATTCAATGTCTTCTTCAGTTTCAAATGTTGTGTCATCCAATTGTTGTTCAGGCCACAACTCCATATGTCCTTCCTTATGCTCAGTTGTTGGTGTGTCATCACCTAAATCATAAAAACCTCTTGGCTTAAGTTTAACAACCATTCGCCACTCCTTTTCCATAGGATGATCGACATAAAACACTTGTTGAGCTTGAGAAGCAAAGATGAATGGTTCATCTGATAACTGATGTCTTGTATACAGTAGATGATTAAAATTCACAAGAGTAAATCCATAATCATCTTTCTCAATAAGACCCTTGCTATTGTTCACCCATTTGCATTTAAACAATACAAACTTGAGATTCTTGGAATAATATAACTCAATTATGTCTGTGAGGATTCCATAAAAAGAAACCTCTGCCAATATGGGATTTTTATCTTTTGTGCTTGCATAACTTTGAGTGATAGCCTTTAACATAATACCACTATTTTGAGTTTTTCTCTTAACATCACGAGACTCTGTTAAGTATCTAACTCCAACACATATATAGCCAGTCATTCTTTTTGCTTGTATTAATGGGCCAATAGCTAAAGTTTGAATATCCTCAGATATTTTTTCACCAGCCATATGCATCTTCTCGACCTAGCATTCAAAAATAAAGATGTGATCTAAAAGTTATAATTACCTATATAGTAATATATGAGCTAATATTTTAGCAAGTTGATACTTACGTGATTTCTAAACCATAGTTGAAATCTTTCATTATGAATTCGATTCACATTATGTCTTGATAGACGAGGATTTTCCTTCTTGATTTCTTTTATATGTTCACTACGGAAGTAAAACACATAACTATTTAATAAAAATTGAAAGAAAATTATTTAATAATTAATTACTAAGTATAAATTATGATTTAATACTTACTCACGATATGAAGTTGTGGAGGTAGAATTAAATAAAACATATTTGTGTGCTTGAGCACGTGTAATGTCATCAAGCTTAAATCCTTTCTCTCTACTTGATCGGCGACCCTCTTGGTCTGTCGTTTCATTAGATAAAACATCATTTCTTAGAGGTGGATTAGACTTAGTCTCGACGTCATCTAAATACCATGAGCAAAACGTCATTAACTCGTCTATCCAACGTCCCTCTGCAATCGCACCTTCTGGATAACGTCTATTCCTTATGTAGTTTTTAAGACAAAGCAAGAACCTAAAATAGACAATTTTTAGAATACAAATACAATTTCTTGTAAGTATGATAAAAAAAATAACAAAATGATACCGTTCGATAAACCACATTGAGCGATATTGTGAAGGTCCTCCCAACATTGCTTCTTCAGCTAAATGGATAAGTAGATGTTCCATGATATCAAAGAAAGATGGAGGAAATATTCTCTCCAAATGACATAGAGTTATTGCAACTCGATCTTGGAGTTTTTCTAAGTCACATATCTTCAGATCTTTTGAACAAATGCCCCTAAAGAAATTACTTAATTCAATCAATGGCTTAAGTACATTCACTGGCAGGAGATTCCGCAAGGCAATAGAAAGGAGTTGTTGCATTAAAATATGGCAGTCATGACTCTTCAACCCATGCATTGTGCGTTGCTTCAGATCAACACAACTTGAGATATTTGAAGCATATCCGTCTGGAACTTTCACATCTTTTAACACTTGTAAGAGGATGTCTTTTTGTGTGTTACTCAATGTGAAACATGCAGGAGGAAGATAATATTTTCCATTAGCCTTTTTCTTAGGATGCAAAGCTTTTCGGATCCCCATCTCTTGTAAATCTAAACGGGAGTTTAAATTATCTTTTCCTTTTCCATCAACATTCAATAATGTCCAAAATATATTGTCAAAGACATTCTTTTCAATATGCATCGTATCAAGATTATGACGAATCATATTGTCTTTCCAGTATTCCAAATCAAAAAATATGCTCTTTTTGTTCCATATATTTTGCACCAAATTATCAACATCATCCCATTTCCTTTTACGAGATTTGGCCAATAGATCTTTACCAAACTTGTTTTTAACATTATTCAATTGCTTAAGAATCTCAATTCCTGTCAACCGTTTAGGTGCTCCATCTAACTCCACAAGGCCATTGAATGCCACTTTATCTTTTCGAAACTTGTGTCCATGAGATAACCATCGTCTATGAGACATGAAACAATATTTTCGCCCATTTTTCAACCTTGTATGTTTAGTTTTGGTAAGACAACATGGACAAGCATATCTAGTTTTCACACCATATCCTGATAAGTTACCTAACCCTGGAAAATCACTAATTGTCCAAAGCAATGTTGCACGCATTTGAAACATGTGATTGTTTGATATGTCATAAGTGGCAACACCAACCCACAATTCTTTTAACTCATCAACTAAGGGTTGTAGATAGACATCAATATCATTACCTGGTGCACGAGGACCATCAATAATAGTTGATAATATCATATATGGTTGTTTCATGCACAACCATGGTGGCAAATTATATGGAATCAAGATAACAGGCCATGTGCTATGTGAGATAGACATACACTTAAATGGACTAAAGCCATCTGAAGCCAATCCAAGTCTAACATTTCGAGGATCTCGAGCAAAATCTGTATGTGCTTCATCAAATTTCCTCCAAGCAATACTGTCTGCAGGATGTCACATTACTCCATCTCTAGTGCGACCTTCAGCATGCCATCTCATTTGAGTAGATGTTTTAGCTGACATAAATAGTCTTTGAAGTCGTGGTATTAATGGAAAATATCTAAACACCTTTGATGGAATTTTTGATGTTTCTGAACTGGAATTAACTGATGCCCCTTTGAACTGTTTGTATCTTGGAGCTTTGCAAAACTTACAAGACGTTCTATCTTTCGTCTCATTCCAATAAATCATACAATCATTTGGACATGCATGTATCTTTTTATATTCAAGTCCTAAATCTTTAATAATCTTCTTTGAATCATAAAAGGACTTGGGCAATGTTTCACCTTCTGGAAGCACATCTTTTAACAGCTCTAATAGCATGGAAAATGATTTGTTACTCCATCCATTGAGACACTTTAAGTGTAATAGACGAACAAGGAACGAAAGTAGTGAATACTTGCTTCCAGGATATAACTCACGTTCAGCTTCTTTCAGTAAGCGAAAGAATTCTTCAGTCTTCTTATCAAAACCTATGTTTTGTTGATTTGACCCATCAAATCCTTCAGCACTAGTGTCCATATCAACAAAAGATGTAGGAGGAATTCCAAATGCTTCATGTAACATGTCTTGCATCTCATCACCTTTATCTAACTGATTGACCAATTTTGATGAAAATAGCTCCTCACCATGATAAATCCAACTAGTGTAACTAGTTAGAAATCCATCAACCACAATATGTTCAACAATCAATCTTTTTGAACAAATTTCATATTACGACACTTTCGACATGGACACAATATTGCAGATGCATCTGGCCTATCTAATGATGCAAAATGAAGAAACTCTTTGGCTCCATTCTCATATAAAGGATCAAGCCTATTCAATATATTTATCCAACTTTTATCCATTAAGTATATAACCTATACATATAGCAAACAAGAATTATACCCTCATACTATTAAAGACTAATATCTCCATACTATTAAAGAAAACAACAAAACACATACTAACCTGCAAAGTCCACACAAAGAGTCCTGAAATTGATATCAATGTTCTTCCACTACGGTTGCTTTCTTTGTAATCTTCAAACTGCAAATCAATAGTTAAATTTCAACAAATCACTATAATGTATGAAGGCAAGTCATGTGAAATTATTAGTACTTGAGGTAATATACTCACCTCAAGTAAATCAAGTAGTAAAAGAGAAGAGGAAGAGAGACAAAAGGTGAATCTAACGGAACAATGAAGACAAAGGTAATGGTACACCATTGCAGGTTCTTCTCCAAGACTTATACATGATGCATCTAAATTACTGGATAAAAGAAGTCAACTAGGCAGAGTGACCAAGCTGACTTAACAAATAAGACGTCTTGCATTATATGTCGAAATTTACTTGGTTCTTGTTGTTTCAATATATAAACGACAAAGCTTTTAAAAACTGAAATGAAACAAATAATGTCATACCATAACTAGGTATCACTTTTTATAGGTTTGTTGGGAGTACAATACTTACCTGCAATTATAGGTTTGTTGTTCATACAATAAACTGTTCATATGACTGTCAAACTAAAACTTTCACATTCTTCCTAGATTTGCTGAAGTCTAATATAGAATATGCCAGAAGAGAGATTCAATTATTGTTTTGTTTAAACTGTAGCCAATAGCCTTGTGGTGTTCATTTTTGCATCTTGGAGTGAACATCAAGTTTCTATTGCCCCTTTAATAATTCGACAGATCATGTATTCCTATGTAACTATATGAATATCAATTATTGTCATTTTTGCAGAGAATTCCCAATTGAGAATGGGATGACATTGCAGTTCATTTACAGCAGCAAGCAGTTCAAGACAAAGGAGGTTTGGCAACTGGAACTGCAACTACCAACGTACATCGTAACGCGTATTTCAAGAAGACAATGAAGGCCATGCAAACCCCTTAGGAAAGATAACCATTAGCTTAATGGCATCCTAATATCTTACTCTTCGGATGCCATTAAGAAAAGATAACCATTCTTAAAGCATGTCTCTAGCACACATAGCAGCAAATGGAAAAGAACAGAATACCTTAATGTAATTTCTACGTTATAAACATAAAATGAAACTACTTAATAAACATGAATGTTTTTCAGTGAACTTCAACACTAGGTTCCTATTGATATGATTTTATGTTAATCTAGTTCTAAATTTAATAGAATAGGCAAAAAATGATAATTTTTCTTGACACTAGTAAACTTATAGCCATTAAGTAACACGAAGAAGAAAAACAATTTGACACCAAGCTAATTCAAGGACCTATTCAAAACTGAATACATGAAGAGTATACAAACTATAAAGGAAGCAGACTGTATATGGCACCAAAAATCTCTACAACGTCGAGTTTTAGAACACTGAATCTAAATCCGCGATATCAACAAGAAACTGATTTTTCGGCATATAACAAAAAGCAACTATAGCTATTAATTTGGACAGAGAACTAAAGAAAAACAAGATAATATTAATGCAGAAGTAAGACGAGCAGTAAAGATTAAACATATGCTCAACAAGTGAGTAGTTCTTTTTCTGATATTGTTAGCTTCCTTAACCCTTTACATGTTGATGCTAACGGTAGCCATCAAGATCACAACACATGAAAATTAATATCCAGAACCAAAAGAAAACATGAAAGCTTTAAAAATAATACGAAAAGAGAGGAGTCGAGAAGAGCAGTTTCTGAACTCCAGTGGTTTTTCTTTCTTTGCTTTTCACATGCAAAGGCTGCTTATGATAGAGCATCGAACAATTTAACCAGTACGTTAGGATTACCTGTGATGGAGATGGCTACCATGAATTTCTTTGCTTGAGCAATGTGTTGAAGGCCTGAGGCGATCTGACTTTAAGCAGGATTAGGGTTTCTTTTTTAAAAAAAAGTTTCTTATTACTAATAGGAGGGAATATTTTATCGTAGTAGAAAAATTAGAGGGAAAAGTTAATAGCATGAAAAATTAGAGAAAAAAGTTAATAAATTTTCTTTTACTTTAATAAACTTAAGATGAAAATTTTATTTTTAAGCCAATTATTTCAACTTAAACTATAAACTTTCACTTAGAAGCTGAAAAAAATATATAAAATCCAATTACTACAACTCAAACTATAAAGTTGCTCTAGGACTACATAAAATCCACTTACTTCCACTTAAACTTGTGATTATGGGCTCACACTAAGCTATATATATATATATATATAGGATGGCAATATTGAGCAGTAATATCAAGTAAATGACTAAGATAAAGAACATATTGAAATCAGGATAGAGAATTTTATATTTAGACAAAGATAGGAGGGGGCTAATTATCAACTTAATACCACAATTAATAAGGACAATTAAGCTTCAGAATCCATGCTCAACTAGATCACTGTAACATGCAAAATATACTAAAGATGTAGTACAAATGATAATCACGAAGAACAGGATTCATATAGGGAAAGAAACTACACATGTTGAATACTAAATTGGACACATATATAAGAAAATATTAACATAAGGAATCTGATTTAATACCAGACATATCAAAGGCTTCATTACAACACCATCAAGAATACTATAGAAGTGTACTGCCAACACTCTCATACTCTAACAAAATACTGAGCAACATATGACAGCAGAGGACATGTATAATACATTTCTCTCCTAAAACAAGATATGAACAGTTGTTTGAACATTCTTTAAAGAATACAAACTCAAAATTCAACTTATATTCAAAATCTGTTGAATGTGCATGAACTGCATAACTCATTCGGCACCCTCCAAACACAACGAAAGCATGAATACTATTTCAACAATATAAGAACAGAACAATATCATGATGAACCAGTGAAACAAGCTAAAACATGAGGCAGGCATAGTGACCATGAGTTATGAAGAGTACAATGCGAACAGAGAAATAATTTCAAAATAGACACTAAGTGATATTAGAAACGAAACCTACAGTACCAATCTCAATGAAAATAAGATGAAGATTAAGAATGAAAGTTAGACTTAAACACATGACGCAAGAGAATCTTAGAACCAATCAAAGAACACATCATTATCAAACATTTAGTGCAAACTGAATCAAGAAAAGAGCTAAGAGTGCTTTACCTCGTTATGAGCAGTGATTGAGACAATGAAAAGCTAAAATAAGCTATTCCACTACAACCGACTTCACTGGTGACCTCGAACTCAAATGAACCTTGGCTAGTGATGGACGGAAAGAGCGAAACTAACACCATGGCTTGCGCTAACGAACAATGACAGCAGGCATAACCTTCTTCCTGAGAACTGGCTTACCCTTCTTCACAGTAGCCATTACCATATCTCCAACACAAGTTGAAGGCAACCTGTTAAGCATTCCCTTGATCCCTTTCACGGAAATGATGTACAGGTTCTTCGCACCAGTGTTATCGGCGCAGTTCATCGTCGCTGCCATCGGCAGACCCACTGACATTCTGAACTTGTTCCTGGCGGAACCTCATCGTCCTCGTTTCGACATCCCGGACAGTGTTGTTCTTCACGACCCCAAAAAATCTGAAGTCCTATAGTCGAGATTGAGAGAGATGACAGTTAGAAAAGGAAAGAAGCAGGGCAGTGGTGAGAGTACGCAACCAATCAGAGTTCAACCAAAGAGAAATAAAGCTATATCTCAATAATGATGAAGGCCTTTATTTGGAATATTAGATTAGTGAAGTCACAACAAGCTTTTCAAAGGGTTCAAATGTTGCATAAGGTTCACCACTTCACTTTTGTTGCATTAATTGAGCCTTTTATGTTACAATTGTATATGCTAAGTGTGATGCTATGCAAAGGTTGAACTTGTGGAAGGATCTATATCAGGTTGCAGATGGTATAGATAGGCCTTGGTTGATTGGGGGTGATTTTAATATAGTTTTAAACGAGGAAGAAAAGATAGGAGGGTTACCCGTCTTAGATACTTCCAAGGGTAATCCTTGTCCTAGTTCTACTACTTTTTGTGTGAGAGATTATAATGGTACTCTAGTAGGGGCTAAGGGTGTGAAGTTGGTTGATTCTTCTAACTTGATGGCTGAGGCAATTGCAATTAGAGAGGGTCTGCAATACTGTTTAGACAAACATTTTCAACAGATTACTATTGAGGCTGACTCTTTGTCAATGGTTAATATTCTTAATGGAGAGTGGGAGTCACCTTGGAGCGTGACAATGGAGGTCAACTCCATCAATACAATCAGAAATTCTATATCAGTAAGAGTACAACACACCTTCAGGAAGGGAAATACTCTTGCTGATTTTTTTGCTAACCTAGTTTTTGTTTTTGCAGGTAATTATGAGTTCAATTCTTTCCATGAAGTCCCAACAACAGCCAAGAAGATAATAAATTTAGAAAAATGTAACACTCCATACATAAGAATCAAGCAGACAGATTCGCCAGGTACTAATTTGATTATCTAGTTCACAAAGTACTACACAACAATACGATATACAGGAACCGATAAGAAGCATGAAGGAGTTTACAATTGATGCTTAACTTTAGCAAACTTTTAAAGTTTGAAGCTATTTCGGTTGGTTAACCGTACCATGCACCTGGTGAGAGCATATGGGTGTCCAAAGTGGTACGAAATCAAGACTCCGAAGTTCTTAGTGGTGTATTCGATTGTTGATAGCTCCTATCTGCATCCTCCACAGATCCAATCCAAATTTTTTGCAAACCCATAAATCGTATAAGCAACAATGAGTTAGTTTTCCAATTCAAAGGTCTAAATTTAGATGGTGGTATTTAACTCTTTGTGGGATTCAACCCATCAAAGATTAGACTAGAGAAAAGGAGTTCTAGTTCATATATAATGCTTTTCAAGTCTTACCTGGAGCATTTTATAACAGCACCCAAGAGCAGCATTTTCTCAGATTGGGTGGTCTCCATAGATTCCGATCTCCGGAGTCAAGTTTGAGTGTGGAAACAGCTGAAATGGTGGAGATACGACATTGAAAAGTTGATATCCGGCGAGCGGCTGGTGCTTGGAGATCATCAATGGCGGTGGCATAGAGATGGAAGAAGATGACTTTCCATTTCCTTCTTTAGTTGCCTAATTTGGTTTTGCCTTTCTCTTTCAACTTTTTGTTTTGTTTTATTTTGTTTTGAAGATATATTCTCTTTTTGATTTAAATAAATGAGGTTTAAAGGGCCTCACTTTTAATTATAAAAAGAAGGGAAGAAGTGTGATTTTTTTATTTTTAAATGGGGTAGTTTCTTTTTTATTTTTTCTAAATTTATTTTAAATTAGTAATATAAAAAAAAAACTGATTATCAAAAAAAATTATAAAATAATTTAAAAATTGTGGATCTTCATACGTTAAATGGGGTTGTTTTTTTTTTCATTTTTTAAAATATATTAAATTATATCCATATAGCAAACCTTACTTAATAATATAAAGAAAAAACTTACAATCCAAAATAAATATATTAAAAGAACCCACAACCATTAAATAATTAATTTAAAATTTGAATTTCAAATATTAACTAATCTTATCCCTAAAAAAACGTCGAAACTTACATTTTAAAATACCAATAATATTTTATTTGAATTAGTTTTGATTTTTTAAAAAAAAATCAAAAAATTACGAAACGTAATCGACAAATTATAAACATATTTTTTATAAATATATAACATAATATATAATCATAAGGAATAATTCTAAATATCTTACATATGATTTTATGACAAAATTTATTTTTTTAAAAATTATTTTATAAAAAACAAAAAAATATCAAAAAAAAATATTTCAAACATGTATGTATTCCTTGTTTCTTTCACTAATCTTCTTTGTTTGTGCAGTGCAATCATCAATCAGATTCCATCATCACGTAGAATACATGATTAATTAAATAAAAGTATGATAAGAAATAAATAGAGTTGTGAAAGCAAGAAACTAAATTTTTATAATAGAAGGACATAAGTGAACAAATATTTTTTAAAAAAACACATGACAAAATGTTAACACAATAACACTACATATGAACAAGAAAATGAAAAAGTAATAAATAAAAATTTCAATGTAAACCGATAAATATTTAAATTTGATATAAGAAATTGTTTAGAAATATGAAAAATATCATGCTTATACTAATAAGATCATGTAATTGATATCATACTATATATAATGGAAAAAATAACAAAAAATAATAATCAATGAGAAGCTCTCAAGCAATATTTTAAAATAAAAATAAAATACAAAATTTTCATGTGGATATTTTAGTTTTAAAGGTAATACTCAAATAATTATATCTAAGAGAATAAATTTAGAATCACAATTTAGTAATGATATTATTTGAGTTACAAAAATACAAAATGAAAAAAGTTTTACCAAATACCAAATACCTAACTGAAATTTAAATTTTTGATATTTGATATCTACTTTTAACTACCAATTTCGAGTTACTGAATTCAAAATTTAGAAATTTCGAACCTCCACCCCAACACTGATTATACAATATAGCTTGCCAAAAGTTAGGATTGGCAAAATTAAGCCCATTCGTCCAACCCATTTAAGTTTGGATGGGTTATTGATCCGCTTATTTATTAGGTTAACTCATTTCAATCCATTAAAATTTAGGTGATATGTAACAAATATTGAATCAACAGAAATCTTGTCAAAATATTCTTAAAGAACTTTTTAAAAAAATTGATATGTTATATATAGCCATTATAAAGAAAAATAACAATTTTATTAGGTACTAAAATATTGTAAAAAGAACAATAAAATAAGTAAATCATAGTAAAATTTGGGTTGGATTGAGTTTTGACCCGTTCTATAACTCATTACCGGACTTGACTCAAGCAAATTTGATTTGGGTTGGGTCTTGACCCGTTTGTTATCTTTACCCATTAAAAGATTCTATAATTGGGACTCGCCTGTACAACCTTAATTATTTGTTGTTTTTATGATAAAATATTTTTTGGTACGCTTTTAAAGCGTTGCCTTAATTTTTAGTTTTTGGCCACGATAACAATAGCAACACTTTTAAAGCATGCTCTTTAGTGGTATTGGCTACATTTATCAGTGTTGTCATATCATGATATAATTGGTGATACTTATTTACACATATGACTACACTTTTAAAGTGTGCTATTTTTATAATTCTAAAAACAACACTTTACAAGTGTAGCATTATAGTTTTTTCTAAAATTATCACTAAAATATTGTATTCCCTCCAATATATTTAACACTCCCTCCAATTTCTAATTGGCCAAAAAAAGAATTCATAAAGAAATAAAAAAGCTCACCACTATACGTTCTTGCCCCAGATCAAAATAGGAGCTGCTAAACCCTATTTCCCTCTCCTTCACATTTCCACCCATAAATTGTAACTTTGTCGAGAAAAAAGTTACAATTGTAAAAAAAATCCATACAGAAAAAAGAAATCTTCAGCTTCTTCAAGAAGAAGACATGGATTGAAATGGCTAACAGAGACGCAGTTCCAAAAATTTTACCCAAAGGTGAGGAAAAAGATCCTCTTTTTCGACACCCCAAATTCTCAATTACTAGTTGTTTGTTGTTGGTTTTTCATTTTCTTGGATTAGTATTGAAAGAATTTATTTGGGGTTTATGTTAATGCAGTGAATCTTGATTGATCATGATGAGTACCAATCTTTCTTGGGTGTTTTTCATCAGTGTAATACATGTTCATATGAGCTGATTGTTTAGATTCTTGATCACTGCTAATGAATTTCTGGAGAGTTGTTAAAGCTGTATTTCCCCTTTCTTTCTACAGATCTTGTTGTTACTGTACGTTTCTCTCTTCTTTGATGACGGATGGTAATTTCCGTACTTCTTCTAGGCCTTCATTTGGGAAACTGAAGAAACAATTCGAAGAACTCCGACATCGTTTGGAGGAGTTGGGGAGTCTATGGTAGCGGATATGGGTTGTGGTGAAATATTTATCTGAAAGCTTGTAATATCTCCAAAATTGTCTATTTTCACACCGATTGAGTGATGTTGCTGGTGAGGTGAGCACATGAGGAACTTCACATTTCAAAGATTGTAAATATCACACAACTTTAACAATTTTGAACTCAAACCATTTGAAAGGGCTAAGATAAAATTTCATGAAAAATGGGGTGTCTAAGCTTCAAAGGGATGTTTCCTTTGCAATCTCATGAAATAGCACTAGAAAGTTTGAGTTAAAGTTTCATTGGATTCTAATTTCATTTACTTCGAAAGTCCTCGTGAGAATCCTTGGTGGTGGAATTATCTCCAGCAACTCGAGTTCAAGTTCGCTGCCCAAAAGGAGGTAGAATACTTTTAACTTTAGTTCGTTTAATGTCTGTTAGTTTTGAGTTTGCATTGTTCATCACCTTATTGGTTATTATGTGTTAAGATTGAGTGGTTTGGTAACAAAGTTTGCATTTATCGTGTGGGAAGTTTAGTCTACATGAAAGAGCTCTTGATTCTTTCACTTGAGTGCTAGCTGATCATCTTTCCTCTATTCTGCTTCCAATGCCTACATTCATCTGTTCGCATCTCGTATTTAAGTTATATGACTATTCATCTCATTGAATGTCACTGTTCGACCCTTGAGATAAGCTTATGTTTTAGAGTCGTTTGATGGATATTTTATACTGCCTTGCTTCAAGCAGTTGGTTGGAAAGTTGTGTTGATCGAGTGCTATAGTTCTTGAAGAGCTACTCGCTGAAGAACACGATTTCACGATTTCTTGTTGAAGACGCTTCACAGATGAACACGCCTCACTAAAATGCTTCATCATATTGAAAGGATTTTGATGGAATAGGGTTTATCAGGTAAGAAATTCTATAGTCGAAATTTTAGCTTTAGAGTTTTGATATTCTTGTGTATGGGTGTTTGTGGGAAGTTGATAAATACGTGTCTACATTTGTTGAAAGCATATGGTTTGATTCTTTTCAACTTTTTCTTCCTGAAAGCAATTTTTCTTGGACTTATTTAGTTGGGTATTGAATTATTGTCTTAACACGTGTACTGTCATTAACTTGAAGCAAGCAACGTATACCATTTCATATGCAAAACAACAATAATCGAGTCTCTATGTCCTCTGTTTCAGATCCATCTTTCCCACTCTTCCTCCATGCAAAGAATCATCAATTGCTTCAAGCTCTTGCAACCATGGTATTAGATTCTTCAAAAATTGGGATAAAATTTACATGAATAACATAGAAAAGTAAGAACGACAAGCGTAAGAAAAGATATAAGTTTGAGTTCACACATGTAGTCTATTTATATTCTTCAACATCTGGTACATCTATTTATTCGTCAGAGATTTCTAAAGAAGGAACTTTCTTTTCTACAATCTTGACTTCTCTAATTTCAAAATTCCTGGAAAAGTTGAGGCATTTAATATTAGATGGTAATAAACTTTAATGAAGAAGTGATTATTCAAGTTACTAACTTAAATCAAACTAAATTTAGAGAGTGAAATTTTAGTATGGGTAGACATGCTATGTTCCCTATGTTTCATCTCAAATCTATATTAAGTGAGCTTATTATTTGATATACTGATGATATATAATGTCTTGTGTCCTATTCAGATTTGGAATGAAACGTGGCTGGCTGGATTCTTTTTCCAACCATGCAACCACGAGTTATTTGTCAAGCACACTCTTAACATGGAAATGGCCATCGTCATGGCAAGGGTATGATTGCAATAACTTCTTCTGTTTCCAGTTATGGTTACCTTTTGATCCACTTCATTGCCTTGTAAATTTACAGGAAGCTGGCGTGGACTGGATCATTCATCTTGATACTGATGAGCTAATGCATCCAGCTGGAACTAGTGAGTATTCTTTACGGAGACTTCTGGCAGATATACCTGAAGATGTTGACATGGTCGTATTTCCTAACTATGTAAGTCATATTTGAGATTGCTCTAGGTTGTCTTCTAACTCTGTCTAAGCATGTAATTACATGCACGAATAGTCAAAAAGCATGCATTTGCTTCGTTTTCATATTCTGCTGTCTTTTTTCTTGTTAATATCTGCTCTAATGATGACAAATATTTCAGGAGAGCAGTGTTGAGAGAGATGATGTGAAGGAACCTTTTAGTGAAGTAAGATATCTTTTCACTGTATCCTTTTTTCTTATCTTTCAAGTTCTAGAGTTAAATTCAATCATTTGTCTAGGAATAGGTTTAGATTTTCTTGAAATAAATTTGGATAATTTTATTACCCAATACTTGAGAATGGAGCAACAGCTAGTAGTCAAAGAGTCATCTCTTTCCAGACGAATGAAAATGAAGGTTGCGTTGGAGTTAGACACTGTGGAGGCAAGAAAGTAAAATTGTATCTTGCAAATATAAGTAGCTGAGTGTTAGACCTTACTCTTTGTTTGTAGCAGCCAGAATTTCTTCGAGAAAGTTTGCGTAGTCTGTAATTTATTTTAATTATGCAACTAAAGTTCTTTTAGACTGTTTACCAGTAATACATATGTATCATGTGGTAGGTCTCGATGTTCAAGAAGAATTATGACCATCTCACAAAAGAAATGTACTTTGGAAACTACAAGGAAGCAACTCGTGGTAATCCTAACTACTTTTTGACTTACGGAAATGGTAAATCAGCTGCTCGAGTTCAAGGTCATCTGCGTTCTAATGGTGCTCATAGATGGCACAACTACATGAAAAGCCCAAAGTATGCTTGTTCTGCATGTTACTTGTTTTCCTTTTATCTCTATTTCGTTTCTTATTTATTCCCAGTCCTTCAAAAGGTATTTTGCGTGGTTCCTTCGATTTTATGCTTGTCTTGGTGTCTTCAGTAGAGTGTCTTCGTTTTGTTGGAGTTGAGTTTCCTCTTTTTCCATGCTTTGTTTGGTGCGACTGCTATCCTGATTTACTGGACCCCTCTTTGGAGTAGAGTGTATTGATCTTGTGTGATTGTGACTGCTACCTGTCTTGGTGTCTGCAGTAGAGTGTATTGATCTTGTGTGATTGTGACTCTGTTTTGCTAGAATTTGCTGTGTCATCTTCCCCTTTTTCCACCTTGATTTCAGCTTGATTGTTGGTACCCTGCCCCATAGGGGAAGTAAAAGCAAAAAAGATATCTACTTTGACGTTTATGAGAATTCCACCAATTCCAGTTTTGCCTGGGTTCCCAAGAGAATATCTTGGGATATTTCTCTATCTAAATCTGTAGGAATTCTAGGAGCTCTAAGATAGATTAAAGCTTCATCTAAAAGTTCCATGCTACACCAAAAGTAAAACAAAGTTGAATTGTTGCAGCTGAATTGTTGAGCTCTAAGATAGATTAAATTGGAATTCTAGGAGCTCTAAGTTGCTTTTGTAACTCTGTTGCAGCTGAATTGATTTTCTTGTTGAATTGTTGGGCGTCTTATGAACCGCAATGGTATCTACTGCTACGTCGATTTATTGGGGGATGTAGAATTCAACACTCCTTAGCTGTAAAGTGGGACACTCTTTTAGGACTCGAGTACTTGCACTGAATTATCTCAGGATCAAGCTCTGAGATTAGTCCTAGTAGAAGTGTCTGCTGAAATAAAATGTGAAATAGCTCTGCATTTTCCTATGTAGTAAGATAAAGATTTCTAGTTATGAGTATTTAATCATTTGGAGGTCAATCATCAGTAATTTCAGCTCATCTGGAAAGAAAATAACATAACAATTACATTTAATCTTAGACTTGGCAGCAACTCATATACACTATACCCATGAAGATACCCTTCTCACTTGTTTTAGAGAGGACTGCAATAATTTTATTATAGTGATTTTTTTGTGATCGAAGTGACTTGATTGTATAAATATCTTTTACGATGTTAAGTAACTGTGCTGGTAAACTGAGTCTAAGGTGTGTGTGGTACTCCACACTTTTTCCTTTAGGAAGATGGAGGAAAAAAAGTAGTCAGAGACATGACGTTCAGGTCTCTTTTTTTGGGTTATAGTAACTTTATCCCTTATTATAAAGACCCTTCACTCCAATAGAACTTCTAACTTTTATAACTGCTGCAATTTGCTTTGTTGTACATGGTTTGTTTTGATTGTTAATTTCTTTTTAAATGTATAGGGAAATGGAGGTGGAAGATGAGCTTCGTCCTAATGGTGCTCATAGATGGCACAACTACATGAAAAGCCCAAAGCATGCTTGTTCTGCATGTTACTTGTTTTTCTTTTATTTCTATTTCGTTTCTTATTTATTCCCAGTCCTTCAAAAGGTATTTTGTGTGGTTCCTTCTATGCTTTTCTTGGTGTCTTCAGTAGAGTGTCTGGGTTCCCAAGAGAATATTTTGGGATTTTTCTCTATCTAAATCTGTAGGAATTCTAGGAGCTCTAAGATAGATTAAAGGTTCATCTGAAAGTTCCATGCTACACCAAAAGTAAAACAAAGTTGAATTGTTGCAGCTGAATTGTTGAGCTCTAAGATTGAAATAGAATTCTAGGAGCTCTAAGATTGGAGCTCTAAGTTGCTTTTGAAACTCTGTTGCAGCTGAATTCTTTTTGCTTGTTGAATTGTTGGGCATCTGTATTGACCTTTGAATTACACATCCACTTTCATGAAATCTGAATAATGTTCTAGCTGCTGGAGGAATCTGGAACCTGCAATCTGAAATTGTAATCTGTAATCTGCAATAATCTAAAATCTGTAATCTGCAATAATACTTTGATTCTATGCTTGTCTGGGTGTTTGCAGTAGAGTGTCTTGGGTTATAGTAACTTTATACTTTTTCCTTTAGGAAGATGGAGGAAAAAAAAAAGCAAAAAGAGACATGAAGTTCATGTCTCTTTTTTGGGTTATAGTAACTTTATACTTTTATTATACAAGACCCTTCACTCCAACAAAACTTCCAACTTCTATAACTGCTGCAATTTGATTTGTTGTACATGGTTTGTTTTGATTGTTAGTTTCTTTTTAAATGTGTAGGGAAATGGAGGTGATCAAATTTGAAGGATCGCCACAAGTCAATTTGATCTCATTAAAGTGGAAGTGGATAGTGAAGAGTTTTTGAACTATTGTAAAAATTTGAGTACATTATATTTGATTTTGTGAAATATATTCATTGCTAGAATATATGTTGAACTATTGTAAGAGTACTTTTTGAACTATTGTGTACACATATTTAGAATATTGCTTTATAAGTATGTGTATGTACACAAGACATACTATCTTTTGAAGTTTATTGCAAATCTATATATTTGAATTACTTATTAGCTAATTTAATGTTTGAGATTATTTATTGCAAAACAATATTAGTGTTTTTTAATTAGAAATTGTGGCATATAAATATTTTATAGCCAAAATAATATATTACCACACTTAAAAGTGTAGCCAAAGGACTGTAAATTGTGGTATGCACATGGGCAAGGACTACACTTCAAAGTGTTGTCATACATAAGATAGAAAAGGCAACACTTTAAAATCGTGGGCAATAAGGAAGCAAAGGCCACACTTGGCTTAGCTTATGGATTATAAATTTTAGCATGTACATAAGAAAACTTACACTTAATGAGTGTTGTTGTAGATGAGATATAAAAGGCGACACTTTTAAAGTGTGACCAATAACAGCAGTTCAGGTACTTTAATGGTTGGGTTTTAATTTATATATAGTGACTCTGGTAGTCGGCGAATGCCGACTGCTGCAGTTGACAAGTATTTTTCGACACTCAGTCTGCCGACTACTCAAAAGTAGTTGGAAAGTCATCGGAAAACTACATTTTTCGACTACATTCCGACCAATTTTGAAGTCGGCAAACAACGAAATTCTAGTAGTGTAATATATTCGACATTTGTTTTAAATGTCGCTATTTTAGTAACACTTTTGCTAAAAGTCGCTAAAATCAATGACATTTTACAACAAATGTCACTAAAATCAATGACATTTTGCAGTAAATGTCATAACATATTCGACGTTTATATTAAATGTCACTATTTAAGCGATATTTTTTCTAAATGTCACTAAAACCAATGACATTTTGTAATAAATGTCGTATTATATTCGACATTTGTAGCAAATGTCATCATTTAAATGACATATTTGCTAAATGTCGCTAAAAACAACGACATTTTTCAATAAATGTCATTATTTTAGTGACATTTTACAACAAATGTCACTATTTTAGTGACATTTTTTCTAAATGTCACTAAAATCAATGACATTTTGTAGTAAATGTCATAACATATTCGACATTTATATTAAATGTCACTATTTAAGTGATATTTTTTCTAAATGTCACTAAAACCAATGACATTTTGTAATAAATGTCATATTATATTCGACATTTGTAGCAAATGTCATCATTTAAATGACATTTTCGCTAAATGTCGCTAAAAACAACGACATTTTGCAATAAATGTCACTAAAATCAATGACATTTTGCAGTAAATGTCATAATATATTCAACATTTATATTAAATGTCACTATTTAAGTGATATTTTTGCTAAATGTCACTAAAACCAATGACATTTTGTAATAAATGTCATATTATATTCGACATTTGTAGCAAAATGTCATCATTTAAATGACATATTCGCTAAATGTCGCTAAAAACAACGACATTTTGCAATAAATGTCATTATCATAGTGACATTTTGGACCAAATGTCATTATATTTACGATATTTGATACCAAATGTCATTATTTTTACGACATTTGACATCAAATGTCATTGTTTTATGACGTTTTGTTCTTAAATGTCGTGAAATTCTTTATTTTCTGACATTCGTTTCAAATGTCACCAAATTAATGTCGTCGAATGTACATTTTCTTGTAGTGCTTGTAGACTTTATTCTCGTTGCCAGTAATTATAAAGCCTTGAGTTTGTGAAATATAAACCTCCTCTTCTAAATCACCATTCAGGAAAGTAGACTTCACATCAAATTGATACACGAATAAGTGCAATTGCGCAGCCAAAGCCAAAACAACTCTCACTGTTTCAAATCGAGTAACAAGATAAAAAGTTTCATCAAAATCTACACCTTGTTGTTGTGAATATCCTTTTGCCATGAGTCAAGCTTTATGATTTTGAATGCTCCCATCAACATTATACTTTGTTCGAAACATCCATTTGACTCCTATTGCATTATTTCCTTTAGGTGCATCAACTAACTCCCATGTAGAGTTTCTTTTAATTGCTTACATCTCTTGAATCATAGCATTCTTCCATTCAGATTGTTCTACTACTTCTTCATAACAAATAGGATCTGAAAAATGCAAAGCAAATTGACAAGAAGTATATAAAATGTTAGAGTACTTAGGATTCGATTTATTTTCCCTTGTTGATCATCATAGTGGAATCGGCTCAACTGAAGGCTCATCAGGTGCAATCGTTGTTGATGGTGCAATTGATGAGCTAACATATGAACTTACGAAAGAAGAATTGGGAGAATTTCCAATATGTTGTAGGTTCTTAATTAGTAGCTAGCAATTGAATTTCATGTTCCCATAATTAAAGTTCCAACTTGCATCCTCATTAAACACAACATTTCTACTTATAATCACTTTTCCACTTATGGGAATATATAGACGATATGCTTTGGATTGAAGATTATAGCCAACGAAAATACAATTTGTAGATTTCCCATCAATCTTAGAGTGAAAACTAACCAAAACATATGCGATACAACCAAAGATTCTTAAGTGGCTTACTCGGGGGTTCTTACCATTCCAAGCTTCAAGAGGTGTTGTGTTCCAAACAACCTTTGTTGGTGAGATATTCAAAAGATAAACATCAGTTGCAACAACTTCTCCCCAAAAATAATCTAGTAGACCCTTTCCTTTCAGTGAACTTCGAGCCATCCACACCGTCCTATTCTTCTTCTTGGCCACACCATTCTGCTCCGGTTATATGGTGCTGTAAGTTCCCTGCGAATTCCATTCTCATCACAAGACAAATTGAAATCATTAGAGAAGAATTCACCACCTCTATCGGTACGGAGTGATTTTATCTTGTTGCCACTTTGATTCTCTACAAATGCCTTAAATTTCTTAAAATTCTTAAAGGATTTAGATTTGAATTTCAAGAAATAAACCCAACTAAAGCGGCTCTTATCATCAGTAAACATAAAAAAAATATCGACTTCCACCAAGGGATTCCATTTTCATGGACTCACACAAATTAGCATGTACAAGTTCAAGACAAGCTATTGCTCTCCATGATTTTCTCACTGGAAATGATTTCCTAGTTTGCTTTCCATAGATACATCCTTCACACATGTCAAGTTCATTGATATTTGAAAAGCCAATAACCATATCTTTTTGAACCAAAGTTTCAACACATTAACATTCAAATGTCCATAACGTAGGTGCCACAAATTAGTCTCATTCTTTCCTTAAACAACTAAGGCACACTTACCAACATTTGAAATATCAAGAGGAAATATTTTGTTTTGAGTAATAGGCACACAAACTGTCGTACATCTAGATTTTTTGTCCTTAATGTCACATGCATTATCATAAAAAACAACTGAGTAGCAACTGGTCATCAATTGGCCAACACTTAACAAATTATGAGCCGAAGTAGGGACATATTGCACATAATATAAAAGCTTCACATTACCTTGGACAATTTTTTATCTCAATTGCACATTTCCCTTCAACGTGCACTTGTTTGTAATCTCCTAGTCGCACCTCACTTTTCTGGGACTCATCAAGATCTCTAAATAGAGACTTTGAACTTGACATGTGATTTGAGCATCCAGTATCAATGAACCACACATCATTTGCACTTTCATTTATTTGGAAACTATATAAACAACGTACTTTCTTCTTCCACATTTTGAGTGAAATAGGCTTTCTTCTGCTCATCTTTCTACTTCGTCTAACAATCAACTTCTTTGTGGCCAAATTTCTTGCAGTATCGACATTGAAATTGCTCTTGTACTTTCACTGCCACCACAACCTTGACCCCCGAAATTGCCTCTGTCATGTCCTCATCCTGTTGAGTTTTTTGCTTTTCCTTTGTAGGAAAACTCCCCCTTAACCTGTAATGCCTTCTCTTGAACTTTTACACGGGACCTATTTTGTCTATCTTCATGAGCTATCAAGGAACTCATTAATTCATTGAAGCAATAGGTAGACATGTCCTTAGATTCCTCAATTGAAGTAACAACATGCTAAAATTTGGTGGTTAAACTTCTCAACACTTTAGACACAACAATGTGATTATCAATTTTCTCACCATAAGACCTCATCCTATTAACAATAGAAGATGTTCAAGACAAATATCCTTGTACATATTCATTTTCATTCATGAATAATGTTTCAAATTAACGTCGAAGTGTTTGTAATTTAACAGTAATTACCTTATCATCTCCAAAGTACTCTTGCTTCAGGATCTTCATGCTTGTTTGGAAGTCTCAGCTGCTGATATGCAAGGAATATTTTATCATCAAGAGCTTGCTGGATTGTGAACATAGCTTTTGAGTCTTTCTTCTGATGTTCTCTCAGCTGGTTTGCATTCCCTTCACGTCTTAACTACATCCCATAGTTCTTGAGACTTAAAAAGACTCCTCATTTTTGGACTCCATAACTGATAATTTTCTCCTCTGAAAATTGGAATTAGGGGCTGCTGAGAAGCTGCTGTTCCGTTTTCTTCTATGGAAATTGTTTGATTTCTTTATTAAAAAATCTCACAACATTTCATTATTTTTCTCTCTTGCTATACCAATCCCTGCTTGAGAAAATGATGGATCTTAACCTTGAGGTAAGCTTCTAATACCAAGAATGTTGGCAAAAGATATGAACAACTACTCGAATAAGATGTTAAGAAACAAAGAGAAAAACTTAAACTTTTCTTATACTATAGAAAAGAGCGATACAAGTATTAAATAGTATTAAGAAAGCAACAAACCTAGAGAAATAATATGGCACTAGTTTACCAGTAACCCATGACCTACTAACTGACTAACATAAACTAATTATGACTCGTAGAGCAAGTAAACAGGGAATATTAAAGACTCCTAAAAGTGCTGCCACTAACAACACCAAGCTTCCAATTTCTCAATCTCAATTTCAATTGTTTAAGTTAGGGTTTCAATTCAATCTTTGTGGGTTTCATCCAATTATGATTGATTATTGTTGATTAAGTCTTCTAATGCATAATTTAATGTTAATCCATGATATCTAGTTGAAATTGTGTTAACACATGCCTAATTTATGATTTTCAACTATGAACCTATGAATTATGAATTATGAATATATGCACGTTTTTAAGAAGATGTTGTAAACTATGTTCCCCCGTAGGACTTTCTTAAATGACCTAGCTAGTGGATTCACTTTAGCAAATGATGATATGTACGGATTCTATCTTGGCAAGTAGATTCCCCTTCTTTCGGTATGAGAGATATACCAGATTCCAAGATATAGCTCTCATGGTCTTATTGTCGGTTAAAGATAATATCTCACAAAATGACTATGTTTCTTCAAAGTTTTCTTATTAATGTATTTGACCATATTTCATGATTCAGATGTCATTTCTTCTTTAAAGTCTTAAATGTCAAAGAGTGATCATGCCTACATGTTTTAAGCCATTCATGAAATCACGTCTATGTTTATGCATATTGCCTCATACTTAGTACATTGCATGTACTAATTTGATTTAATTAGTCCGGAGGATTGGATTTCCATCGCCAAATGTTGAAAATATAATTAAGTAAATAATTGTATATTCTCTCCAACACATCAAGCTTTAAGATGAAATGATCACATGCAGAGGTCATGCGTTCAAATTTAACCACCAAATATATCAGAAGAAAATTCCACATGCTTGACACAAAAAAGGATATAATTGAGTAAATTAAATTATACGCGCTCTAAATATGATATATGTACATGTAATTGAGAATTCAGGAGTTAAACCATGCAAATTGTGAAGATCTTGAAATACATCATAAAAAGTTCTTTCAATATTTCAAGATATCATTGTCTGGCATATCATTTTTTTCATTAATGAAGAATTAAATTGAGTTCTTAAGAGGCATAAAAGTATAATATTATGAGATTAATAATGATTTTAAAAATTTGTGAATGAAAAATGAAGGATTGTGACTTTTCAGAAAGGCTGTGACTATTCCAAAAGGTTGTAAGTTTTCCAAAGGGTTGTGACCTTTCTAATAAGGCACAATAAGCACACGAATAACAATTTTTCAGATGCTCTTCTTATTCTGCACAAACAAGTTCTAGAGTATTTTACTCACATTGAGTGGTCTGCTGACACCGTGGTTGAAGGTACCAATAAACTGGTGAGTAAGCACGTTCTATCCTGTGAGGATAAATTCCATTAACCTCAGGTAGTTGAGGGGGAAAATTTTCTTAAAGAGACACTGTGCATTCAGGAGACTCAATTTCTTCTTTTCAATATTGTTTATTGTTTATTATTTATTGTAGATTATTTTCTTTACTAATTTTAATTTTTTGGTTTTGAAAATATACTTGTCACACGTTTTACATTGAGGTTTAAAGATTATTTATAACAAAGATAGGTTGATTTGATCTGAATACATACATATTCACATAAATAAGCTTGTCAATTAATGAAAACTTAAGTTATTCTTGAAAGGCAAAAAAGTATAACATTATTACATACATAATTGATTTATTCTCATTTTACTTTACGTTTAATATTATTTTTAGGGAAAAATGTCTGAAATATATCCGAACTTTGACTGAAATTGCTGTTACGAGACTGAACTTTAGAAAGGACCTTTTACCCCTGCACTATTTAATGGTGTATTTTAAAGGTATATATGTGCCCACGTGGACATCATAAATATTGCATAATTATAAATAGTAATGTGTCCACGTGGGCACATACCTTTAAAATACACTATTAAATAGTGTAGGGGGGTAAAAGGTCCTACATAAAGTTTGGTATCGTAACAGCAATTTCGATCAAAGTTGAAGTATTTTTCAGACCCTTTTCCCCTCTTTTTATGATAAATGTATTTTGATCTGATTCGAGTCTATTGGTATTCACACATACAGGATTTTGTCAATTGATGAAGTATTAAATTTATTTTTTAAAGGAAAAAAAGTATAATTACGATATTACTTAATCTATTCACATTTTAATTTGAGGTTTAGCATTTTTTCCATAATTGTTAGGAAATAAGATGTATAAAAAACAAGACAAATATGAATAATCGATAAAGAAATTTGGAAACACAATTAATGACACACAATGTAATGTGGAAAATCCAGGTCGGGAAAAAACCACGGATAATGACGAGCAAATTCACTATGTTGAAGGTAGAGTACAATTCCAAGTTCTCCAGAACTCAAAATGAGGAAAATAAAAAAGACCACTAAATTCTTTTGTTTTTCTACCACAAAAATGCTCAGAAAACATAGGCTCGACTATCTGACACAAAGAAATAGAAAATGCCCAGAAAATAGGCTCCACTTCCCGTGAAAACTGGTGCCCATTTACTGCACCATAATCCCATGATTTTTTTAGCTTTCCTGAAATTTCAGAAGTCTCAAGACAAGCTGAAACATGCTGACATGAGTAGGCAAAATCAGCGGAAAAAAGAATTTGAGACAGCTCTAACAATCTCCACCTTGGCTTAAATTTAGTAGATGCTCGTCATTACCATAAAAGCCCCGAAGGCCAATCAAGTGTTGTAAACACCAGCTACGTTCAAAAAATATTTGAACTTAGCAATGGGAAGTGGCTTAGTAAGCATATCTGCAGGATTCTCTGTAGTGTGAACTTTCTTAACTACAATCTCTCCCTTAGTCATTGTGTCTTTGATATTATGATATTTCACACTAATATACTTAGTCTTGGAATGATATGCACCATTTTTCATTAGATGTATTGCACTCTAACTATCTGAAAAAACAACAGTAGTATCTTATGGAACACCAAGCTCAAGAATAAGACCACGCAACCATTTAGCCTCCGTCAGACCTTCAGTAGCTGCAACATATTCCGCTTCTGTAGTGGATATAGTAGAAATGGATTGCAAAGATGCTTTCCAACTGATATAACCCGAACATAAAGTGAAGATATATCCGGACAGAGATCTGCGCCTATCAAGATCACCACCGTAATCAAAATCAACAAAACCAACAACATCATTAGATATCACCTTGTTCCTGTCAAAAACTATGCCATGGTTAACTGTACCTTTCAAGTATCGAAAAAATCCATTTCACCACATCCCAATGATACTTGCCAGGATTGTGCATATACCAACTCACCATACTCACTGCATATGCAAGATCGGGTCTAGTGCAAACCATGGCATACATAAGACTACCAACTGCACTAGAGTAGGGAATGTTAGACATCATTTCAAGTTCTTTATCTGTTTTCAGACAAAATTTAGAAGATATTTTGAAGTGAGCTACTAGAGGAGTTGAGACAGGCTTGCTCTTACTCATGTTGAACTTGTCAAGGATCTTCTCAGTGTATATTTTATGAGACAAGTATAGCTTTCCATGCCGTTCTCTATGAATCTCCATTCCTAGAATCTTCTTTGCTGCACCAAGGTTTTTCATCTCAAACTCATTACGAAGTTGAGACTTTAACTTGTTGATCAAAGACATGTCTTTTGAAGCAATCAACATGTCACCAACATATAATAACAAGTAAATAAATGAACCATTTGAAGACTGTTGAAAGTACACACAATTATCATATTGACTTCTGGTGTAGCCTTGACTAACCATAAAAGCATCAAATCGCTTGTACCACTGCCTAGGTGCTTTTTTAAGTCCATACAAGAACCTTTTCAAATGACAAACACATTGTTCATTGCCATGAACAACAAAACCCTCAGGTTGCTTCATATAAATTTCTTCCTCCAATTCTCTATGTAGAAAAGCAGTTTTAACATCTAATTGCTCCAATTCCAAATCAAATAGTGCAACAAAGGCAAGAAGTACTCTTGATGGAAGAATGACGAACTATTGGAGAGAAAATTTCATTAAAATCAATACCTTCCTTTTGAGCAAAGCCTTTGACAACTAAACGAGCTTTCCATCTTGAATCTTCAACCCCAGGAATTCTATCTTTTCGTTTGTAGATCCATTTGCAGCTTATTGTACGACGACCTTTAGGAAGCTCACATAAATCCCATGTCATATTCTTATGCAGACTTTCAATTTCTTCTTACATTGCTATCAGCCACTGAGATGAATTAGAACTAGTGATTGCCTTTGAATATGAAAAAGGTTCAACTCCTTCAGAAATCTCTTGTGCAACTGTTAGTACATAGGCAATCAGACTATCATTATCACCATATCTTTTGGGTTTTCTGATAACTCTCCTTGGTCTATAATGAGCAATAGAAGAATCATCAATAGATTTTGGCTCAACGGGACAGGTAGTACTGGAAACTTGTTCATTAACACGAGCATCACTGTTTGACTGTGGAACTGTAGAAGAGATAGGGTCAATCTTATGAGATTCAATTCTCATTTCTAACTCCACCTTCTCACTGGTACCTTTTTGATCATGTATACCAGAAGATAATACATAATGTCCTTTTTTAGAACATAACAATGCATTTTCATTAAAAGTAATGTCTCTACTCAAAATAATTTTTCTCAAATCTGGGCACCATAAACGATACCCTTTTGACTTAGAAGCATAGCCAAGAAATAAGCATTTAACAGCCCTGGGAGCTAATTTCCCATCATTAACATGGGAAAAAGCAGGGCATCCAAATACTTTTAAATTTGAGAAATTCATAGGATTACCTGACCAAACTTCTTCTGGAATTTTGAAGTTAATAGATGAGTGTGGAGATCAGTTGACAAGATAACAAGCTGTAAAAATAGCCTCAGCCCAAAAATCACGACGATGCCACAATCCCACATTTGAGAGACTACAACGAGCTCTCTCAAGAAGAGTCCTATTAATACGTTCTGCAACTCCATTTTGTTGGGGCTTTCCAACAAGATTCTTGTGTTGTAACGAACGAGTTTCGTCATTATATAAAAGCCAACGGGGAAAAAATTTGGGCCGAAAAACTTTTTCGTAGTATCTTGAGTTTTTCCAACCTAGTCCAGATTTGGACGAAATCGAAGTCATTAAAGTCTAGAGAAATCTGGTAGCAATTGGATGATCTAATTATGATTTTTATTACATAAGTGGTTAGATAGGTCATTAAGGAATCCGTACGACTTTACAGAATTGAATTCGGGCGAGTAGAACTCCCAAAATTGATCTTAGCGTGAACGGGTAGTTTCTGAGTGTCATTGGTTAAAGGCGTGTTGTGAAATGGGGGTTTTGGAATTCTTTTATTAGCTCCCTATTTAGTGGAAGCTGCTTTGGCGGTAATTTCGATCGCCAGGGCGGGGCTACTGTAGCGGGGTGAGGCCTTTGTGGCGGGCCAGACGCGACTTAAAGTCGTAAATAAATCCCAAAAACATTTTATTCAGCAAATTTTGAATTTGAGAGCTAAGGAACAAACCAAGGGTTTTTCTTGACAGTTTTCCACCATTCTTGAGGCTAAAGGTAAGATTTTAACTCCCCGAATCCATTTTTTGATTTGTAGAACGTAATCTAATAGGTAATTATCGATGGGGGAATGCTTTGATCTGGAATTTGTGGTGGAAAAAATCCTAATTTGGATACTTGGGATTATGGGTATGATCTAAGGTTGTTGGAATTGTTAGTAATCTGAGTAATTAGTGATTGTTTATTGAAGCCCATATTATATTGATTGTTGGTAGACTAAGAACAAGCGAAACGATTCCAGAAAGGGAAGGATCAAGTTTCTTAGGGTTTCAAGCTTGTTTCGAGGTAGGTGATGGTTATGATTCTATGATTGTGTGATGTATGTTTGTTCTTGCTTCATTATGATACATGTTTGTATGCGAATGTTGCATTATTAATCACATTAATTGTAAACGAGGAAATATGAATGATGAATGCCATGAATCATAACTTGATTGTATGATTATGAAAATGTACTTTGTGATTGTGATTGTTGCTTGTTGAATGGATCAGGTGTTGCTTTCCAACACACTACTTGGATCGGTTGCCACGTTTCGGCATAATTATGGGATCGATTGTCACGTTCTGGCATAATCATTGGATCGGGTACCACGTTTCGGTATGCTAACTATTTGGGTTTAGGTTCAATGAGAGGACCAATGACTTGTCATATTTGTGTATCTTGAGAAACGTAAAGTTGTTTGTTGTTCGTAAATATTGATAATATTGTATATGTTCGATAGATACATGTGATTATATTGTTGTATTAACTAATGCATGTTGAACTTAGTGGTATAGCCGCATTATCCTACCAGTACACTGTAGTTGTGTCTTGATACTACACTTGCGCTTTCTTTTTTGAGTACAAGACATCTTCAGGCGGCTATTGACAGACCTCGTTTAGAAGATCATTGATCATTTGAATTCAACGGTGAGCTAGTTTTTCCGGGCTGCCATGAGTTTTCTTTCTATCTATGTCCACATTTCTGACTTAGACTTTCTAGTTAGTTATTAGTTCATTAGTTTGGGGTTGTATCCCTTCTTGTTTAGACTTGTTGAACTTTAGATGTTTTGGTAAATTGACTTTCAAGTTCTAGGTGTTTTTTCGCATTGTTCAGTTGTTAGATCTTTTGGAAGTTTATGGGAACTTCAGTCTTTAGCTATTTAACTTGCTTTCGTAACTTAAATGCTTTAGTATTTTGGTTGAGTTGTTTGGTTTGGGTTGTAGTAGTGGTTCTCCCATCGGAGGGTTAGTGTGGGTGCCAATCACGATGGTCTGGGTCGTGACAAAGTTGGTATCAGAGCCTCGGTTCCTTGATCTCGATGTACCAAAACAAGTCTAGTAGAGTCTTGTAGAACGCTACATGGACGCCTTTAGTTTTCTTCGATAGGCTATAGGACTTTAGGAAATCTCTCTGTTTTCTCTTGTCTCCTTTCGTGCTATGACTTGATTCCAATTGGTATCTGACGATTCAAATTGGTATCTAACCCCCTTCACTCTTCTGTCCGCAGATGATTAATACTAGATTCAACGGCGTCAGGCCCGTAGCTCCCGTCAATGCTCCAGCTGAGGAATTTGCAGTGAGAGGTCGCGGTCGAGGCAGGGGTAGTGGAAGAGCTAGGGGTAGAAGCCGTGGAAGAGTGGCACATGCTAGAGATGGGGTACTGGTAAAAAAGTTTCCCCAAAATGAGGCCCCTCCCGTACATCATGAAGATATTGAAGAGGATATCGAGGTTGAAAACCTTGAGGAGGCGGGCAAGAAGAAGAGGTGCAAGCTAAGACTATCGATGTTCCTCCCATAGACCCAGTGTTAGCTCGACAGATCATGTCATTTTTGAAAGGGTTGGTTGGTCTTGGAGTGCTTCCTTCTATTCAGGCGACTCAAGCTCCCGCCAATCCTCCTATTTCTATCACTACGCCCAAGGTGGGTGGGACTGGAGGTAATGATACGTTCTTCCGTCCTTTGTTGGGTTCTGTTATGACTGGTAATGAGCATGAAATGTTGTCTAAGTTTTTGAAACTTAAGCCTCCTGTATTTCTTGGTTATGAGAGTGAGGATGCTTATGAGTTTATTTTGGACTGCTATGAGAGGTTTCATAAGTTGAGAATTGTCCATTAGCATGGGGTTGAGTTTGTGACTTTTCAACTTCAAGGTAAGGCTAAGCAGTGGTGGAGAGCTTATATGGAATGTAGATCTTCAGCTTTACCTCAACTTACTTGGACCCAATTTCACGCTCTGTTTCTAGAGAAGTATGTGCCTAGGACTTTGAGGGATCGCAAAAAGGATGAATTCATGGCTTTGGAGCAATTTGGTATGACTATGGCTGCTTATGAGGCCAAGTCCATGCTTTGTCTAGATATGCTACTCAATTGGCGACTACTGAGGAGGAGAGGATCCATTTATTTATTAGGGGACTAAAATCTGAGTTGTAGGTAGTATCTGTTCATATAACCTATGCAGGGAGGAGCTTTAATGAGGTAATAGACTTTGTGAAGAAAGTGGAGGGGGTGAGGCGAGACGGTCAGGCTAAGGCATTGGCTAAAAGGGCCAATAACTTGGGTAACTTTCAAAGTTCGTACTCCAGGGGTCCAGAAGGGCAACGCTGGCAACCAAGCCAGTTCAGCCCGCTATGCCTGCTTTCACAGGTAACTACTCAAGAACTCCACCTCATAATTTGATTCAGGATAGCCAGGGAGTCGCACCTTCGATGGGCGACAAAGCATCTTTTGATCGTACTTGCTATAATTCTGGAGAATATGGGCATATAAGGAGATTTTGTCCCCACCCACGAGTGTTAGATTCCGCGCAACAGCAGACTAGAGCAGTGGTATCAGCGAGAAATGGTAATAATGGTAGAGGACGTCCATAAGGTGGGCGAGGAGGTAATCAACAAGGACGTGAGGGTAGAGTAAATGGTAACACAGGCAGAGGTAACGTGCAACCCGGGGGGGGGGAAGTCGCTCATCATGATGATAGGGCTCAGTGTTACGCCTTTCCTGGCAAAAATGAGGCAGAGGCGTCTGACGCAGTGATCACATGTACTATTCTTGTCTGTGATCGGATGACTAATGTAATATTTGATCCAGGTTCTACTTATTCATATGTATCCGTACGATTTGCCACATAATTTGCTATGATTTGTGATATACTTGATGCCCCTATCCATGTTTCTACCCTAGTTGGAAAGTCTGTCATAGTCACCCATGTCTATCGTGCTTGTCCTATTTTGTTTATGGCTTTTTAGACTTGGGCTGATTTGGTGATATTGGATATGACTGACTTTGACATATCTTAGGCATGAATTGGTTGTCCTTCTATTATGCTGTGCTTAATTGTAATACTAAGTCTGTAGCTTTAGAAATTCCGGGAAGGAAAAAATTAGAGTGGGGAGGGGTGTACAAGCCTAAGAAAGCTAAGATCATATCCTCCATTCGGGCTAGAAAATTGGTAGGGCAGGGTTGTTTGGCTTATTTGGTTCATATTCGGGATGCTGAGGTTGAGTCTCCATCTATTGAGTCTATTCCTGTGGTGTCAGAATTTAGAGAAGTGTTTCCTAATGATTTGCTTGGTATGCCTCCGGATAAGGATATAGACTTCTGCATTGATTTAGAACCTAGTACTCGTCCCATTTCTATCCCTCCATATCGCATGGCTCCGGCGGAATTAAGAGAGCGTATGGTTCAAATCCAAGAGCTTCTTGATAAGGGATTTATTTTTCCTAGTGCTTCCCCATGGGGTGCTCCAGTTTTGTTTGTTACAAAGAAGGATGGTAGTATGAGGATGTGTATAGATTACCGACAATTGAATAGAGTCACTATTCGAAACAAGTACCCTTTTCCTCGAATAGATGATCTTTTTGACAATTGCAAGGTGCATCAGTTTTCTCCAAGATTGATCTAAGGTCTGGCGTTTAGGACCCGCTATGGGCACTACGAGTTTCTAGTTATGTCCTTTGTTTTGACTAATGCGCCTGCAGCTTTTATGAGTTTAATGAATGGGGTGTTCAAGCCATTTCTTGATTCTTTCGTCATAGTCTTTATTGATGATATTTTGGTCTACTCGAACAGCGAGGAAGAGCATGCCGACCATTTTTGTATTGTTCTGGGTGTTCTTGGAAACAAAGGTTGTATGCGTAATTCTCTAAGTGTGAATTTTGGTTGCCTTCGGTTGCATTTTTGGGGCATGTAGTTTCAAAAGATGGGGTAATGGTAGCCTCAAAAGATTGAGGCAGTTAAGAATTGGGATCGGCCTAGCTCTGTGACGGAAGTTAGGAGTTTTGTGGGGCTCACTAGCTATTATCGTCGATTTATGAAGAACTTTGCTTCTATTTCCACTTAACAAATTTGGCCAAAAAAGAGATATTGTTAGAATGGACCTAAAAATGTGAGGAGAGCTTCCAAAAGCTCAAGACTCTTTTGACCACCAAACCCATCCTGACATTACCGGTTGAAGGTAAAGATTTTATTATTTATTGTGATGGTTCACATTCTGGCTTGGGTGCTGTGTTGATGCAGAATAAGAATGTTATAGCTTATGCTTTGCGTCAATTAAAGGTACATGAGAGGAATTAACCAACACATGATTTGGAGTTGGCAGCAATAGTGTTTGCTCTTAAGATCTGACGTCATTACCTCTATGGTGTTAAGTGTGAGGTGTTTACTGATCATCGTAGTTTGCAGCATGTATTTACTCAAAAGGATCTGAATTTGAAATAGAGAAGGTGGATGGAGTTACTCAAGTATTACGATTCGACCATTCAATACCATTCGAGCAAGGCTAACGTGGTGGCAGACGCTTTGAGTCGATAAGCGGTGAGTATGGATAGTTTAGCTTGCTTGAGTGTATCCAAGCGATCCTTAGCTAAGGAAATCCAGACCTTGGAGTATAAATTCATGCAGTTGGGCATCTCTGAAAGAGGTGGGGTGTTAGCTAGCATTGAAGTGAGGGCCACATTCATTGAGGAGATCAAGGCCAAACCATTTAAGGATGAAAATTTGAATGAACTTAAGAAGAAGATTGCGATTGGTAAAGAACAAGAGACCACTCTTGATGCGGAAGGTGTGCTCACTTTTAAAGGAATAATCTGTGTTCCTAGTGTAGATGACTTGATTAAAAATTATTGGCAGAATCTCATGGTTAGCGATATTCTATTCATCCGGGTGTGACCAAGATGTACCAAGATTTGAAGCAAATTTATTGGTGGCCGGGCATGAAGAAGGATATATCGAAGTTTGTGGCTAAGTGTCAGAATTGTCAACAAGTGAAGTATGAACACCAAAGGCCTGCAGGTTTGCTTCAAAGAATGCCAATTCTGAAATGGAAGTGGGAGCGGATAGCCATGGATTTTGTGGTTGGTGTTCCCAAGACTTTGGGGAAGTTTGATTCTATTTGGGTAGTGGTTGATAGATTGACTAAGCTAGCCCATTTTATTCCGGTAAGAATAGATTATAATGTCAAACAATTGGCTAAGCTATATGTGAAAGAGATAGTAAGGTTGCATGGGGTGTCTCTTTCTATCATCTCAGACCGTGGTACCCAATTCACATCCAAGTTTTAGAGGAAGTTACATGATGAATTGGGTACACAATTCACTTTTAGTACAACTTTTCATCCACAGATGGATGGGCAGTCGGAGAGGACTATTCAAGTGTTAGAAGACATGTTGAGGGCATGTGTGATTGATTTTAGAGGGCATTGGGATAAGTTCTTACCTTTGTGTGAATTCTCTTATAATAATAGTTATCACTCCAACATTGATATGAAACCATTTGAGGCACTTTATGGGAGGGGATGTAGATCACCCGTAGGATGGTTCGAGGCAAAAGATGTGAAACCTTTAGGGGTTGATTTAGTGAAGGATGCTTAAGATAAGGAAAGAGATATGGCTTTTCAGACTGGTGAGAATGTTCTTCTTAAGGTATCACTCATGAAAGGGGTGATGAGATTTGGCAAGAAAGGTAAGCTAAGTCTGCGATACATTGGTCCCTTTGAGATTCTTGAATGCGTAGGGCCGATGGTGTATAAATTGGCTTTACCTCCTAATTTATCGGGAGTTCATTCGGTATTTCATGTGTCCATATTGAAGAGGTATCATGGTGACGGGGACTATATCATTAAGTGGGACTCAATTGTGTTAGACAAAGACCTCCAATATGAGGAGAAATCGATTGCAATTCTTGATCGTGATGTGCGTAAGCTGAGGACCAAAGAGATTAAGTCCATGAATGTTCAATGGAAGCATCGTCCAGTTGAGCAAGCTACTTGGAAAACCGAGACGGACATGCGAGACAAGTATCCCCAATTGTTCGTCAATTGAGGTACTACTTCATTCCTTCTTTAGCCTATTTTCCTAAGTTTTTCACTCGGAGACGAGTGATGGGTAAATTGGTATCTATTGTAACGACCGAGTTCCGTCATTATAAAAAAGGCAACGGGGAAAAAATTTGGGCCGAAAAACTTTTTCGTAGTATCTTGAGATTTCCCAACATAGTCCATATTTGGATGAAATTGAAGTCATTAAAGTGTAGAGAAATCTGGTAGCAATTGAGTGATCTAATTAGGATTTAGATTACATGAGTGGTTAGATAAGTCGTTAAGGAATCCGTACGACTTTACAGAATTGAATTCCGGCGAGTAGAACTCCCGAAATTGATCTTAGCGTGAACGGATAGTTTTTGAGTGTCGTTGGTTGAAGGCGTGTTGTGAAATGGGGGTTTTGGAATTCTTTTATTAGCTCACTGTTCCGTGCTAGCCGCTTTGGCGGTAATTTCGGTCGCCAGGGTGGGGCCGCTCTAGCGGGGTGAGCACCGCTGTGGCGGGACAAACGCGACTTAAAGTCGTAAATAAATCCCAAAAATATTTTATTCTGCGAATTTCAAATTTGGGAGCTAAGGAACGAATCCAGGGTTTTTCTTGACAGTTTTCCACCATTCTTGAGGCTAAAGATAAGATTTCACTCCCCGAATCCATTTTTCGATCCGTAGAACATACTCTAATGGGTAATTATCGATGGAGAAAGGTTTTGATTAGTTTATGTCCACATTTCGGACTTAGACTTTCTAGTTAGTTATTAATTCATTAGTTTAGGGTTGTATCCTTTCTTGTTTAGACTTGTTGAACTTTAGATGTTTTGGTACATTGACTTTCAGGTTATAGATGTTTTTCTGCATTGTTTAGTTGTTAGATCTTTTGGAAGTTTATGTGAACTTCAGTCTTTAGCTATTTAACTTGATTCCGTAACTTAAATGCTTTAGTATTTTGGTTGAGTTGCTTGGTTTGGATTGTAGTAGTGGTTCTCCCATCGAAGGGTTAGTGTGGGTTCCAATCACGATGGTTTGGTTCGTGACATGTGTCTAGCAATACTATGACTTGTGTAGAACTCATTGAAATTTGACTCGCAAAACTCCAAACCATTATCAGTGTGGAGTTTTTTTTTTATCTTCCTTCCAGTTTGGTTCTCAACAAGAGCCTTGAAGTTCTTGAACTTAAGAAAAGCTTCATTCTTATGTCTCAAGAAATAAACCCAAACTTTGCGAGAAAAATCATCAGTAATGGTCATCATGTAGCGTTTTCCTCTAAGAGATGGAACCTTTGAAGGCCCCCATAAATCTGAATGAATATAATCAAGAATACCAAGTGTACAATGTGTAGCTGCTGAAAAACTCACTCTCTTTTGTTTTCCGAATATGCAATGTTCATAGAAACCCATTTTTCCTATACCTTGATTAACGAGAAGACCTCTTTTGTTAAGAAGAGTCATACCTGTATCACTCATATGACCCAGACGTATATGCCATAAATGAGTGAGATCGTCATCAGACAATGAAGTGGAAACGGCTATAGACACTGTCACAATTGAGCCCTGCAAGTAATAGAGAGTCCCACGTCTTATTCCTTTCATCAAGACCAGAGCACCTTTTGAAACCTGGAGAACTCCACCTTCAACTAAATATTTACATCCAAAAGATTCAAGAGTACCTCGAGAAATCAAGTTGCGTTTCAGGTAAGGAATATGACGAACATTGGTCAATGTCCTGATAACACCATCATGAGTTTTAATTTGTACAGTACCAATTCCAACAACTTTACATTGGGCATCATTTCCCATTAGAACAATGCCACATTCAGCTTTATCATATATTAAAAACCAGTCCTTATGAGGATACATATGATATGTACATCCAATATCAAAAAATTCATTAAGACGAGTTTCTTTTATCAACAGAGACAACCAACAAAACATCACCTTCGAAATCACTTTCCACAACTCCGGCTTCAGCAACTTTCTGGATCTTTTTGTTATTTTATTCCCTCTCCATTTTATTTTTTAGTTTATAGCAGTTAGAAACATCATGTCCTGGTTTCTTGTAGTAGCGACATGTCTTGCCGAAATTATGCCCTTTGGATGTAGATATGAACTTCTTTTTAGATGTACTCCCTTTGTCTTGTGATCTACCTCTAACGAACAAGCCCTCACCTTTATCTTCAGAATGAACGTCAAGATCAAATTTTTCTTTGGACAACAAATTTGATCTAACATCTTCATAGGATAAAGTTTCATTATTTCCATATAACATAATCTCCTTGAAGTGCTTATAGGTAGATGGGAGAGAGACAATTAACAACGCAACCTTGTCCTTATCCTCAATTTTAACTTCTAAATTTTCCAAATATATTATAATTGAATTGTATGCATCAAGATGAGATTGAATGGATGAACCTTCAGACATACGAAGCGTGTATAAACGCTCTTTGAGGCGGAGTTTATTGGCAAGACTTTTGGTCATATAGAGAGACTCAAGTTTCAACCAAAGACTTGCAGCAGTGTCTCACGAATAACCTCCCGCATAACCTCTTTGGAAAGACTAAGTTGAATTGAAGAAAGTGCCTTTTCATCTAACTCCTCCCATTGTTCGTCGTTCATAAAATTGGGCTTCTTTGACTTTCCTGCTGAAGCCTTCTTCAAACCATTGTGTGTGAGAACAACCTTATTTTGGATATTCCAAATACTAAAGCTAATTTTTCCATCAAATTTCTCGATATCAAACTTGGTTACAATAAACATGATTGAACCTTGCTCTGATACCACTTGTTAGGAAATAAGATGTATAAAAAATAAGACAAATATGAATAATCGAGAAAGGAATTTGGAAACACAATTAATGACACACAATGTAATGTGGAAAACCCAAGTCGAGAAAAAATCACGGGTAATGACGAGCAAATCCACTATGTTGAAGGTAGAGTACAATTCCAAGTTCTCCAGAATTCAAAATGAGGAATAGAAAAAAGACTACTAAATTCTTTTGGTTTTCTGCCACAAAATAGAAAATGCTCAGAAAACATAGGCTCCACTATCTGGCACAAAGAAATAGAAAATGCCCATAAAAATAGGCTCCACTTCCAGTGAAAATTGATGCCTATTTACTGCACCATAATCCCATAATTTTTTCAAATTTTCTGAAATTGTGGAAGTCTCAAGACAAGATGAAACATGCTGACATGATTAGGCAAAATCAGCAGGAAAAAGAATTTGTTGACATTATGAGATTACTTAATCTTCTAATTCACATTTTACTTTGATGTTTAATATTTTTTTTCCTATAATAGAAGTTGGTTGATTTGATCCGAGTACATTCACATTTATAAGTCATTGTACTAGAAAGTTAAAGTAATACTTGCTTCTTGATTTCGCTATTGCTTTTGTGGTATTTTATAGAAGATTTCAAGCTTTGCAAAAGATGGAGTCGAGCATGAAGCACAAGAGAACTGCAGTTGAAGATGAAAAAGAAAAAGAGGTTTGCTGCTTCTAACAATTTGAGATAAAATGTTATTTCGCGTTTGATTACAAGTTTTAGTAAATTCTGAGATAAATTTTATGCTAAAATGGTGGGATTAGCTTTCACAACCAAGAGTTTAGGATTCAACCATAACTGATAACTGATGCTCTACATCCACCTCCAGCGGATTTAGAATTTTTATTGTTCGAGTTGGAATTTTACCATAGTCTTTTTGATTTACTCATATGTATTGTTTGAGAGAAAGCTACAATGGTGTGATCTAAATCCCATGAACACACACCCCACTTCAAGTGCGCCTATGTATTAACTAAATCACTCTTTTTGTCTAGTCGGTGGAACCGGTGAATTATGCGAGTTGGTTAGAGGTATGGGGTATAGGGCTCATAGTATCCCTTTTGATTGATCTAGCCTTTTGTTCTCTTCTGGAGTGAATCCCCTACTAACATAGGCAGGCTTTGAGACTTACAAATGTGAGTTGTGGACTAGGTACGACAACATTGTACAGCTGAGTGGCAGAGCATTTTGAACTTTCTTAGGGAAGATAAAATTGAATTGTTGACGATATGATTTTTACCTTAAGATTTTGCATTCTCCGACATTTTTCGTCTGTGCTTTTGAATGTTTTCGTTTGCTGGTGCTTATGATTGTTAACTTAACACAAATTAATTACCGTTCTTGTTTTGTTTATGCTCTTGCAGATGACTATAGACGTGAAGGTCACTAAAATAGTCACTATAAAAACTAAGGAATCAGATAGTATTGGACACGTGAAATCTTTATTACATGATAAGGAGGGCATACCAGAATGTCTTGAACAACTATTTTCAAAAGGTGTTCGCCTAGCAGATGATGGACATAAGCTAATGGATTGTGGCATTATTGAAAGCTCCACCCTTAATGCTTATATCTACAATTCAGCCCCTAAGGTATTTTTGGTGAAGAGACCCTATGCTACTGTTGCAATTACGGTTTATTCAAGGAATTTCGATACTATCCAGGATGTCAAATGTAGGGTTGGGGTCAAAGAAGAAGTAAACCCAAATAAATTTTCTCTTATTCATGATGGAAAGTTTCTTGAAGATGATAGAACCTTAGATTTTTACAAAATCGATGTTGGATCAACACTTCATATGGTTTCCAATGCTGGAGACACGTTTCTTATTTCTGTGGTAATGCCAACAGAGGAAATAGTTAAAATAGAAGTCATGGCTTCCTTAACTATTCGCGACATTAAAACAATTATAGAAAGCAGAATTGGCTACTCGATAAATTTTATGGATCTATTTCTTGGGAAACAAAAATTGGAAGATTCGAAGATATTGTATCAGTGTGATATCAACGAACATTCCGTCTTAAGGGTGAAGAGTAGAACAATACAGATCCTAATCAAGATGAGTGGTGGAAGTATTACTCTAGATGTGCACATGCATGAGTTGGTCAAGGATGTGAAGGGCATACTTCTACAAAAGCTTCACATACTTGTTCATTTGCAAAAACTTGTGTTTGAGGGAAAAAGTCTAGCTGATACCCAGGATTTAGTGAGCTACAATATCAGAATGCACTCTAATATTGTTTTTGATTTTCGTAGTTCAATTTCTAAGACAATTATCTGATATAATAAGTTACCAACAAATAAATTTATGTAAGATTAAAGATGTGGTTTCCATAGTTCATTTTACTGTTACCTGTTTTTTTTTATTGTACTAAGCATTTATCATACATTATTTCTTGTCGATATTGTTTATTTCTTCTTCTTTTTTTCTTGTTGAGCCAAGGATCTTTCAAAAATAATTTTTCTACCTTCACAAGTTCGAGTTAAGGTCCTCCACATACTATTTTTCTTTATATCCATGGTGTTCAGGCTAGTTTGCTAGCTTCTTATACAAAAGTCGAAGCCAAAGTTATTAGGTATAGATTCGGATGAATTTATAACCGATGCTCTACATCCACATTTGGCGGATTTGAAGATATGAGTTTGAGTTTGGAATTCTATCATAGTCCTTTTCATTTACTCATGTGAAGGGTTTGAGTGAAAGCTATTTGTCACGACCCAGACCGTCGTGAGTGACACTTACACTAACCCTCCGGTGGGAAAACCATTACCACAACCCAAACTAACAAACTCAACCAAAATTAAGTCATTTAAAGTTACTGAAGCAGGTTTAAATGCTAAGGAAAAGAAATAGGGAGTTCCCATAAACTCCAAACAAAAGTCTAATAAAAACAAATGCAAAATAATACCTAGAACCTGAAAGTCAATGTACCAAAACATCTAAAGTTCAACAAGTCTAAGAATATGGGTACAACCCAATTAAACATAAGAAATCCTAATGCACTAGTCTAAGTCCAAAATTAGGACATAAACGAAAGGGAACTCATGGCAGCCCGAAAAAAATGGCTCACCCTTGAATTCGATGACGATCACTGATCTTCTAAGCGAGGTCTGTCAATACCCGCCGGAAGATTCCCTGTACTCAACAAGGAAAGAGCAAGTGCAGTATAAATACACAACCACAGTGTACTGGTAAGATCATGCAGCTATCCCACTAAGTGCAACATACATAAGCCATTACAACATAATAATAACATGCATACACCGAACTTATACAATATCAATATCATTTACGAATAACGTACAATTCACAATTCTCAAGATATACAGTTATGTCAAGTCATTGGTCCTCTCATGGAACCCATACCTAAACTGTTTATGTACCGGTATGTGGTACCCGTTCCAAGTTAGCGTGTCGGATCGTGACACCCGTTCCAATATTTATGCCGGTACGTGGCAACCGATCCCAGTTACTGTGTTGGAACGCAATACCCGATCCATTCAACAAGCCATAATTATAATCACAATCACAATCACAAGCATATTCTCATAATCATACAATCAAGTCATGAATCAGGGCATTCAATCATTCAACTATCATCATTTACGATTTGTGTGATCAATAATGCAACATTCACATACATACATGCATCATAATGAAGCAAGAACAAACATAAATCACACAACATGAAATCACAACCATCACTTGCCTCGAACAAAGCTTGAATCCCTTAAGAAACTTGATTCTTCCCTTTTCGGATTCTTTCCACTTATTCTTGATCTACAAACAATCATAATAATTCGAGGATCAATAAACAAGTCCCAATTACCCGGATTCTAATCAATAATATCAACCCTAGATTAAACCTTTGATCCCCATACCCAGATTAGGGCTTTTTCCACCATAATTTCTAGATCAAAACCCTCCCCCATCCATGATTACCCACAAGTTTACATTCTACGGATCGAAGAATGGATTCGGGGAGTTAAAACCTTACCTTTAGCCTTAAGAATGGTGAAAAATAGCCAAGAACTCGCCTGGGGTCGTTTCCTAGCTTAGAAAGTCAAAAAGTGCAGAATAAAATGATTTTGGGGTTTATTTCCGACTTAAATCGCAACTGTCCCGCTACAATGGTCCTCACCCCGCTACATCGACCTCGCCCTAGCGGGAATAATTCTGCCACAACGGCTTGCACGAAAACAATGAGCAATTTTAAGAATTCCAATCCCCCATTTCACAACACACCTTCATCCCATGGCACTCAAAACATACCCATTCACACTAAGATCAGTTTCAGGAGTTCTACTTGCCTGAATTAAATTCTGTAAAGTCGTACATGTTCCTTAATATCTTAGCTATCTAATCGTGTGATAAAATCCATAGCTCTCCTTTCCCACTTCCATTCTGGAATTTGCATTCTCTGAAGCAACCTACAGGCCTTTGATGTTCATACTTTACTTGTTGGTAATTTTGACACTTTACCACAAACCCAGCTATGTCTTTCTTCATGCCAGGCCACCAATAAATTCACTTCAAATCTCGGTACATCTTGGTCACACCCGGATGAATGGAATATCGTAAACCATGGGATTCTGTTAACAATTTCTGAATCAAGTCATCGACTCGAGGAACACAAATCCTTCATATAAAACTAAGCACACCTTCTGCATCAAGAGTGGTCTCTTGTGCCTTACCAATCACAGTTTTCTTTCTAAGCTCATTCAAATTTTCATCGTCAAACTGTTTGGCTTTGATCTCCTCAATGAACGTGGCCCTAACCTCAATGCTAGCTAACATCTCACCTCTTTCTGAGATTCCCAACTGCATGAATTTAGACTTAAAGACATGTGTTTCCTTAGCCAAAGGTTGCTTAGTTACACTCAAATAAGCTAAACTACCCATACTCACCGCTTTTTGACTCTAAATGTCTGCCACTACATTAGCCTTGCCCAGATGGTATTGAATAGTCACATCATAATACTTAAGTAACTCCATCCACCTTCTCTATCTCAAATTCAAATCCTTTTGAGTGAATACGTGTTGTAGACTGCGATGATCGGTAAACACCTCACACTTGACACCATAAAGATAATGCTGCCAGATCTTAAAAGCAAATACTTCCGCTACCAACTCCAAATCATGTGTTGGATAATTCCTCTCTTGCACCTTTAACTGTTGCGATGCATAAGCTATAACATTCTTATCTTACATCAACACCGCACCCAAACTAGAATGTGAAGCATCACAATAAACAATAAAATCTTTACCTTCAACGGGTAGTGCTAGAATAGGTGCGGTGGTCAAAAGAGTCACGAACTTTTGAAAGCTCTCCTTGCATTTTTCAGTCCATTCAAATGGTATCTTCTTTTTGGTCAAATTTGTCAAGTGTGTGGCAATAGACGCAAAGTTCTTCACAAATCGATGATAGTTGCTAGCGAGCCCCACAAAACTCCTAACTTCAGTCACTAAGCGCCGTCTTGGGCACATCCTCAGGCCTAATTCTTTAACTGATGGTAACCAGACCTTAGATAAATCTTAGAGAAAACTGATGCACCTTGCAATTGGTCAAAAAGATCATTATCCTCGACAATATGTACTTGTTTCGAATGGTGACCCTATTCAATTGTCGGTAATCTATACACATCCTCATACTACCATCCTTTTTTTTAACAAACAAAGAGGAGCACCCCACAGGGAAGCACTGCAACGAATGAATCCTTTATCAAGAAGTTCTTGGATTTGAGCGTTAAGCTCTCTTAATTCTGTCGGAGCCATGTGATATGGAGGGATATAAATAGGGCGGGTACCAGGTTCCAAATCAATGCATAAATCTATATCTCTATCCAACGGCATACTAGACAAATCTGTATGAAACACTTCTCTAAATTCTGACACCACAGGGATGGACTTAATAAATGGAGACTCAACCTCAACATCCCAAATATGAGCCAAATAAGCCAAACAACTCTACCCTACCAATTTCCTAGCCCGAATGAAGGATATGATCTTAGCTTGCTTAGGCTTGTACACCCCTTCCTACTATAACTTTTCCCTTCCTGGAATTTCTAGAGTGACATACTTAGTATTACAATTAAGTACATCATAATAGTGGACAACCAAGTCATGCCTAAGATTATTTCAAAGTCAGTCATATCCAAAATCACCAAATCAACCCAAGTTTGGAAACCCATAAACAAAATAGGACAAACACAACAGACATGGGTGAATATGACAGACTCTCCAATTGGGTACAAACATGGATGGGGGCATTAAGTATATCACAAATCAAAACAAATTCTGAGGTAAATTTCACAAAGACATAAGAATAAGTAGAACCCGAATCAAATAACACATTAGCCATCCGGTCACAGACAAGAATAGTACCTGTGATCACTGCGTCAGACGCCTCCGCCTCGATCTTGCCTGGAAAGGCATAACACTGAGCCTTGTCATTTTTACGGGCGACTTCCCTCCCTGCCTGCACTGCACCTCCGCCTGCGTTACCATTTCCGCTACCTCCGCGGCCTAGCTGATTTCCTCTTCGCCCACCTTGTGGACACCCTCGACCATTATTACCATTTCCCGCGAGTATCACTACTCTAGACTGCTACTACATAGAATCCAACATGCACGGGTGGGGACAATCTCTCCTCATATGCCCAGGTTCTCCACAATTGTAACAAGTACGATCAAAAGATGGCCTGCTGACCACCGAAGGTGCGACTCCCTGGTTATCCTGAATTAAATTCTGAGGTGGAGTTCTGGAGTAATTACCTGTAGAAGCGGACATATTGAACTGAATTGGTCGGGCTGCAAGAGTTGGCCTTCCCGAACCTCTAGAGTAAGAACCATGAAAGTTGCCTGAATTCTTGGCTTTCTTAGCCAATGCCTTAGTCTGACTGTCTTGCTTCACCGCCTCCACTTTCTTCACAAAATCTGTTACCTCATGGAAGCTTTTTCCCACAGAGGTCATGTGAACAGACAATACCTGTAACTCAAAGTTTAGTCCCTTAACAAATAGTTGGATCCTCTCTTCCTCAGTAGTCACCAATGGCGTTGCATATCTAGACAAAGTATGGAGCTTGGCCTCATAAGCTACCACAAGCATACCACTTTGCTCAAATCCATGAACTTATCCTTCTTACGATCTGTCAAGGTCCGATGCACATATTTCTCCAAAAACAGAGCATGAAATTGGGTCCAAGTAAGTGGGGGTAAAGCTGAAGATCTGCAATCCACATAAGCTCTCCACTACTTCTTAGCCTCACCTAGAAGCTGAAAAGTCACAAACTCAATGTCACGCCCCGAGCTACCCTCGAGACACGGACACGGGACCTAGGATCACAAGTGACCCCAAGCTAACTCTACTGGCATAATCATGAGCATACTAAATATAAACTGAGAAATAAAACTGATGTGAAAGCTAATAATAAGTGAATTTGAAATGATGGGGGATACCCATATGCTAAAATTGAATATCAAATCTGAGAGTTTAATACAAAAGAAACATCAAACTCAAATACTAAGCTAAATCTAACTATGTCTGAAAATAGCCTCTAACTGACTAGAAGTGCTGGGACATGCCCTAGGTAAGTCTAGCAAAACTGAAATTAAAAAAAATGAAAACTGACAGATAACATGACTATTGTCCTCGAAGAATGAGGACTCACCACTAATGTTGCTGAACTGGAGATCAGAATCCGATCTAAGTGTGATCTGGTTGCTGAGAATCTGAATCTACACACAGGAAGATGTAGCGCAGAGTATGAGTCAGTACTTGAAAGATACTGAGCACACATGATAGTGTAAAGCTGAAATAAACATATAACTGAACAAGCAATGAAGCAAGAGTATAATCTGAACATGATATAATACTGAAGGCAGAGCTAACTGAATGCAATGACCAAATTATAACATGCTGAGATTGAATACTGACTATATTGAAATATGGTCAATGTAATGTAGTCTGACTGAACTGTGGGAGCTACTAATAACCGATAATAAAATCACATGAGCTAAATGTAAAGTTTGATGTATTCGCCCCATCGAGAGGACCAAATACACCAGGCCAAAGGTGTAGAGGCATGTTGGCGTGATCACTAAAATGATGCCCACATAGGGGAATTACAGCCTACATGGCTCGTAGTTCTGGGACTATATGGGTGACTGACCATAGTCCAACTCGGTATTATGGTACTCCCAATAGATTAAATGATTAACACATTATGACTAAATTACTGAAATATACTGGATAGCCAAAATACTGACATGCAAACTGAGAATGAACATTTATTTATTGATAATGACACATTCAAACTGAGGCATGTACATTTGAAATTCTGAAATATCTGACTTAGTATGTATAATTCAGGAACTAAAGAACTAACAAGCTAGGGTTCTGAAATTCATGCAAGAAGATAAGTAATAGCATGATAATTTGATTTGGAACATATAAATAACTAATTCATGATAATTTGCTGAAGTTCTAGAAACCCTAGGTCTAGTTAATAATATGGAATCAAGAATGTGACTGAAATCTAGGGACCCAATGGGTGAAAGGAACCCACAAGTGAAATCCCACATACAAGGTGACGAATTCCACAGAGAAATCTTTCAATTTTGGGCTGGAACCGATGGAATCTTGTTGCGTTCTTGAACTAGGGTTCTTGGCCTCTTTTCTCCTCTTACGCTCTAATTTTTTCTAAGTTTGATTAATGATTTGACTTAGGTGAGTTCTAATTATGTTTCTAGGCTTAAAATAACTAAAACCTCATAATTTAGGGTCTAAACGACGTAGTTTATGGGTAAACCAATTAAAAATAAGACCAAAAGACCCCCGACTTAACTGTTGTCGGAGTGACTGATGGACCATCGATCGACTGATGGTCCGTGCTGGTCATTCGTTGATCAGTACTGGAGGCTAAAAGTTGGGGTCTGAACTACAGCCCTAGACCGGGGACCGTGGTCTGACCTACGGTACATAGGTCCTGGCGCGGATCTACCTTTAGCCAATTTTTTGGGCTGAGTTCTGGGGATGGTTTCAGGTGTGACCACGGACCACCAGCACAGGCCATGGGTCACCCTACGGTCCATGGGTGGCGACCGTGAGTCGCACCAGCAACTTCTGGAAAACAGTGTTCAGGTCCATTTTTGGATACGGGGTGTTACATTATCTCCCCCTAGGAAACATTCATCCTCGAATGAAGACTAACTAGCTAAAATGGAGGGATAGGGCTACAATCCCTAACACTAAAATACTAAAACTGATTTCTGACTGAACTAGGTTCCAACAACATGCAAATACGCTGAAAATGTAAGTACAAACTGAGGAAACATGATATTAAGACTGGATCTGCGCATGAATAACTGAGAAAATGAAGAGGAACTAATACCTCAAGCTAGAGTGGAATCAGAAGGAAAGTGGCGAGGATACTTGAATTTCAAGGCTGCTTTTGCTTCCCAAATAGCTCCCTCTATGGAGTGAATCCTCTACCAAACCTTGATTGAAGTGACTTCTTTTTTTCCCAATCTTCTAACCTGGCGATCAAGAATCTTAACTGGTACATCCTCATACGAAAGAATATCTTTCACAACCACACTCTCTAATAGCACTACGGATGCTGGGTCACCCACACATTTCTTCAATAGTGAAATGTGAAAGACTGGATGCACTGCTGCTAATTCTGCTGACAACTCTAACTCATACACCACTTTACCAATCCTTTAGAGAATCTTGTAAGGGCCTTACTATCTAGGACTGAGCTTTCCTTTCTTGCCAAATCTCATCACCCCTTTCATAGGTGAAACTTTCAAGAAACACAATTATCAACTTGGAACTCTAGTTCCCTTCTCTTTACATCTGCATAGGACTTCTGGCGACTATGGGCTGTCTTAAGTCTATCTCTAATGAGTTGCACTTTTTCCATCACATAAAGGACTGAGTCTGGCCCTATCAAGGCTGCTTCACCTACTTTAAACCAACCAACATGAGATCTACACCTACGCCCATGCAATTCCTCATAAGGGGCCATAAGAATGCTGGAATGGTAGTTATTATTGTAGGCAAACTCTCTAAGAGGAAGGTGATCATCCCAACTACCCTTGAAGTCGATCACACACGCTCTCAACATGTCCTCTAAGGTCTGAATGGTACACTCTGCCTGACCATCAGTCTGTGGATGAAATGCTCTGCTAAGATTAATTTGAGTACCAAGACATTTCTAAAATGACTTCCAGAAATGAGAGGTAAACTAAGGACCTCTATCTGAGATGGTAGATAAAGGAACCCCATGCAACTTAACTATCTCATTAATGTAAAGCTTGGTGTAGTCCTCTACCGAATCTGTTGTCTTGACCGCCAATAAGCAAGAAGACTTAGTGACTTTATCAACTATCACCCAAATTAAGTCATGCTGTCTGCGAGTATGAGGTAAACCTGTGATGAAATTCATGTTGATCACTTCCCACTTCCAAGTAGGAATGTCGATCTCTTGAGTCATACCCCCTGGTTTTTGATGTTCTACCTTCACTTGCTGATAATTGGGGCACTTAGCCACAAAATCTGCTATATCCCTCTTCATGCCATTCCACCAAAAGACTTCCCGTAGATCACGGTATATCTTAGTGGCACCTGGATGAATAGATTACCTGAAGTTATGGGATTCTGAAAGAATCTACTATCTCAACTCGCCCACATTAGGAACACATAATCGACCCTGGTAGCGAAGTACACCATCTTCCCCTTGGAAGAATACCTCAACTCTCTGTTGATGGACTGCTCCCTTGAGTTCGAGCAATATTAGATCACTGTCTTGTTTTTCCTTAACCTCCACTACCAATGAAGATTCTGATCCATTTTGAACTGTCACACCACCATTTGATATGTTCATAAGACGAACTCCTAAACGAGCAAGCCTGTGAACATCCTTTCCTAGTTCTTTTCTTTCTTCCTCAACATGTGCTATATTACCAATAGATAGTCTGCTAAGGGTATCTATTACTACATTTGCCTTACCAGGATGGTAATGCACACGCATGTTATAATCCTGAGGAAATCAAGCCATCTTCTCTGGCGAAGATTCAACTCTTTCTGGCTGAACACTTACTGAAGTCTCTTATGGTATGTGAACACATTTACATGAACACCATACAAGTAGTACCTCAAAATCTTGAGTGCAAACACCACTGCTGCAAGCTCGAGGTCATGAGTCGGATAGTTCTTCTCATGCACCTTAAGATGTCTGGAAGCATAAGCTATAACCTTACCTCGTTGCATCAACACACAACCTAGGCCGACTCTGGATTTATCACAATAAATCACATAACCGTTTGAACCCTCTAGTAGATTCAAAACAAGAGCTGTAGTCAACCTAGTTTTCAGTTCTACAAAGCTTTTCTCACAATCATCTGACCACTGGAACTTGACCTTTTTTTGAGACAACTTAGTCAACGGAGAGGCTATAGATGAAAATCCTTCCGCGAACCTTCTATAATATCTCGCTAGACCCAAGAAACTTGTGATATCTGTAGGAGAGGTAGGTCTAGGCCATTGTTTCACTGCTTCTATTTTCTGGGAATCCACTCGGATCCCTTCGATGGATACTATATGCCCAAGGAAAGTAACTAACTATAGCCAAAACTCACACTTGATAAACTTAGCGAATAACTGGCTATCTTTGAGAGTTTGCACAACAACTCTTAAATGACTCTCATGTTCCTCCTCATTCCTAGAGTAAATGAGGATATAATCAATAAAGACGATAACTATCAAGTCCAAGTACTGCTTAAACACTCTGTTCATCAAGTCTATAAAAGCTGCAGGAGCATTGGTTAGTCCAAATGACATTACTACAAAATTATAATGACCATACCGAGTTCTGAAGGCCGTCTTTGGAATGTCATTATATTTGACTTTGAGATGAAAATAACCCGATCTAAGGTCTATTTTTGAGAAATGAGTAGCACCCTGAAGTTGGTCAAACAATTCATCAATCCTGGGGATGGGATACTTATTCTTGACTATGACCTTGTTCAGGTGCTTATAGTCAATGCACATTCTGAGATAACCATCCTTCTTCTTCACGAACAACATTGGTGCACCCCATGTCGAAATACTAGGTCAGATGAAGCCCTTATCTAGAAGGTCTTTCAATAACTCTTTCAATTCCTTAAGCTCAGCTAGAGTCATTCTGTAAGGAGGAATAGAAATAGGCTGGGTATCTGGAAGTAGATCAATTCCAAAGTTGATTTCTTTTTCGAGAGGAACTCTGGGAAGATCTTCTGGAAACACTTCTGGAAACACTTCTGGAAACTCATTAACCACTGGAACTGAATCAAGAGTTGGAGTTTCATAGCTTGAATCCTTAACCCGAACTAGATGATAGAGATAACCCTTAGAAATCATCTTTCTAGCCTTAAGGTAAGACATGATTCGACTCGTAGGCGCTAAGCTACTACCCTTCCATTCTAAGATTGGTTCATCTGGAAACTGAAAAACGAACAATCCTTGTTCTATAATCGACTTAGACATAACATGAATGTAACTAATCCATGCCTAGAATAACATCGAAGTCTACCATTTCTAACTCTACAAGATCTGCTAAGGTGACTTTCTAAGAGACTGTGACAGGACAATTTCTATATATATGTCTAGGTATAACTGGGTCACCGACTCGAGTAGAGACTGAGAAAGGTTCTGAGAGAGTTTTTGGACTAGCATCAAACTTAACTGCTACATAAGGAGTTACAAAAGAAAGAGTAGCTTCTGGATCTAACAAATCATAAATATCGAGACCAAAGAATTGTAACGTACCAGTGACTACATCAAGAGAATCTTCCTGATCCTGGTGAGCCTGGAAAGCATAGAGCCTGTTTTGGCGCTGTCCGCCACTTGTACCAGATAAGTTACCCTGCTGAGTCGGGCTACTTGCTGGTGCCGCTGAAGTTGTGGACTGAGCTCTACCATTTTCTCCTTGACTCTGTTTAGAAGGACAATCCCTCAATGTGTGACCAGACTGACCACACCTAAAACATCCTTCCTTTCCAGCAAGGCACTCACCCAGATGGTTCTTACCACACTTAGGGAAAGTTGGGTAGGCTTTGGTTCCTGAAACACTTCCTTGAGATTTAGAGCCTGATGTTCTACCTTTCTGATCTTGTCTGAACTTGGAGGACAGAACACTAGCTTATGAAGGTGTTGGAGTTGAAAATTTCTGCTAACCTGCGAGCGATTTCCACCACCGGATTTTTGCTGATAATAGTCATATTTCCCAGTCCTAGCCTTCTTGTTCTCCTTAGCCTGTTCCATAAGTTTATCACCCTCAACCTGCTGAGCATGAGTCATGAGCTTAGAAATGCTCATATTTTCCAGCAACATAGCATTTCTACACTCTGTCTTCACCAAGTCTGACACTCCATATAGGAACTTATTCATCTGAGCCCTAGAATCAGCAAGCATGTGAGGAGCATACTTGTAATGTTGGGTAAACTTGAACCCATACTCTTGGAATGTCATGCTACCTTGCCTTAAGTTCATAACTTCCTGAGCTTACGCCTCCCTTAGCTCTCTTGGGAAAAACCTATCTAGGAAGGTATCACTCAAGAAATCCCAAGTGATAGGAGCTGCATTTGTACCCCTATTCTCTTTTCACTTGGTATACTAGATATGAGCCACATCCTTAAGTTGGTAAGATGCTAACTCAACCATATCATTCCCAGTTACCTGCATCACTTTAAAGATCTTCTTGACCTCATCAATGAAGTTTTGGGGATCCTCACCAATCTACGATCCTAAGAAATCTGGCAAATTCATTCTAACAAAATCCCGGACTCTAGCTGCAGATGACCCAACATTTGTGTCTATCGGAACTAGAACCCGCAGATTGTTCTGGTTGGCAACGCTCTGAGCCAACATCTGAATGGCGTTTCGGAACTCTGTATTCAAAACTTCTTGATCTGGGATTGGAGGATATGCATTTGCGTTCCTGGCATTCGCATTTCTGGCGTTAGCTCTACGAGGAGGCATGATCACTGAAATGTAGAACGTCGAGTTAAAATGGAATTAGATCATACCTTACACATAATAAGAGTAACAAGAAAATGAAGATTTTCCTAATACACTTTGTAGCCTCCCTCTCATTAGATGTGGTGCGCACTACACACCCATGAAAAAGACTTGACCTAGTGCAGCTTTTCAAACATCCAAGGACAGTTAAACCTAGTGCTCTGATACCAAGTTTGTCACGCCTCGAGTTACCCCCGAGACGCGGACACGGGACCTAGTATCACAAGTGACCCCAAGCTAACCCTATTAGCATAATCATGAGCATACTAAAGAAAAATTGAGAAATAAAACTGTTGCGGAAGCTAATAATAAGTGAATCTGAAATGATGGGGGATACCCATATACTAAAACTGAATATCAAATCTGAGTGTTTAATACAAAAGAAACATCAAACTCAAATACTAAGCTTAATCTAACTATGTCTAAAAATAGCCTCTAACTGACTAGAAATGCTGGGAGATGCCCCAGCTAAGTCTAGTAAAACTGAAACTAAAACAATGAAAACTGAAAGATAACATGACTATTGTCTTTGAAGAATGACAACTCACCACTGATGCTGCTGAACTGAGTATTAGGGACCGATCTAAGCGTGATCTGGATGCTTAGAATCTGAACCTACATCACAAGAAGATGTAGCGCAGAGTATGTGTCAGTACTTGAAAGGTACTGAGCATGAATGATAGAGTAAAGCTGAAATAAACATATAACTGAATAAGCAATGAAGTTAAAGTATAATCTGAACAAGATTTAGATACTGATAACTGAGCTAACTGAATGCAATGACCAAATGATAACATGCTGAGACTGAATACTGACTATACTGAAATGTGGTCAATGCAATGAAGTCTTACTAAACTGTGGGAGCTACTAATAATCGATAATAAAACCACATGAGTTAAATGTGGAGTTCGATGTATATGCCCTATCGAGAGACCCCATACACCCGACAAAAGGTGTAGAGGCATGCTGGCGTGATCACTAAAATTATGCCCACAAAGGGAACTTATAACCTATGTGGCTCGTAGTTCTAGGGCTATATGGGTGATTGACCCTAGTCCAACTCGGTATTATGCTACTCCCAATAGATTAAATGATCAACACATTATGACTAAATTATTGAATTATACTGGATCATTCAAAATACTGACATGCAATCTGAGAATGCACATTTATATACTGATAATGGCACGCACATTCAAACTGAGGCATGCACATCTTAACTACTGAAATATCTGACCTAGCATGTATATTTCAGGAACTAAAGAACTACCAAGCTAGGGTTCTGAAATTCATGCAAGAAATGAAGTAATAACATGATAATCTGATTTGGAACATACAAATAACTAATTCATGATAATCTGCTGAGGTTCTAGTAACCTTAGGTCTAGTTAATAATAGGGAATCAGGAATCTGAATAAATTATAGGGACCTAATGGGCGAAAGGAACCCACTAGTGAAATCCCACATACCTAGTGACAAATTTCACGGAGAAATCTTTTGATTTCGAGCTGGAACTGATGGAATCTTGCTGCGTTCTTGAACTAGTGTTCTTGACCTCTTTTCTCCTCTTACGCTCTAATTTTTCCGAAGTTTGATTAATGATTTGACTTAGGTGATCTCTAGTTATGTTTCTAGGCTTAAACTGACTGAAACCTCATAATTTAGGATCTAAACGACATAGTTTAGGGGTCAAATGAATAAGGAAAAGACTAAAAGACCCCCGACTTAACTATTGTTGGAGTGACTGACGAACGAAACTAACGGACCGTCGATCGATTGACGGTCCGTGCTGGTCATCCATCGATCATTACTGGAGACTGAAATTTGAGGGTCTGACCTATGGCCCTGGACCACAGACCGTGGTCTAACCTACAGTCCGTAGGTCCTGTTGTGGGTCTACCCCTAGCCAAACTTTTGGGCTGAGTTCTGAGGAAGGTGTCAGGTGTGAACCACGAACCACCAGCACGGGCCGTGAGTCACCCTACGGTCCGTGGGTGGCTACCGTTAGTCGCACCTGCAACTTCTAGAAAACAGTTTTGAGGTCCATTTTCGGATACGGGGTGTTACATTATCTCCCCCTTGAAAACATTTGTCCTCGAATAAAGACTAACTAGCTGAAATGGAGGGAGAGGGCTGCAATCCCTAACACTAAAATACTGAAACTGATTTCTGACTGAACTAAGTTCCAAGAACATGCAAATACGCTGAAAATGCAAGTACAAACTGAGGAAATATGATATTAAGATTGAATCTGCGCATGAATAACTGAAAAACTGAAGAGGAACTAATACCTCAAGTTATAGTGGAATCGGAAGGAAAGAGGTGAGGATACTTGGACTTCATGGCTGCTTATGCTTCCCAAGTAGCTCCCTTTACGGATTGACTCCTCCACCAAACCTTGACTAAAGCGACTTCTTTGTTTCTCAATCTTCTAACCTGACGATCAAGAATCTCAACTGGTACATCCTCATATGAAAGACTATCTTTCACGGCTACACTCTCTAATGGCACTACGGATGCTGGGTCACCCACACACTTCTTCATTAGTGAAATGTGAAAGACTGGATGTAATGCTGATAATTTTGTTGGCAACTCTAACTCACGCCACTTTACCAATCCTTTTTAGAATCTTGTAAGGGCCTACATATCTAGGACTGAGCGTCCCTTTCTTGCCAAATCTCATCACCCCTTTCATAGGTGACATTTTCAAGGAAACACAATCATCAACTTGGAACTCTAGTTTTCTTTCTCCTTATATCTACATAGGACTTTTGGCGATTCTGGGCTGTCTTAAGTCTATCTCTAATGAGTTGCATTTTCTCTATCGCATAAAGGACTGAGTCTGGCCCTATCAAGGCTGCTTCACCTACTTCAAACCAACCAATAGGAGATCTACACCTACGCTCATACAATACCTCATTAGGGGCCATCTAAAATGCTGGAATGGTAGCTATTATTATAGGCGAACTCTATAACAGGAAGGGGATCATATCAACTACCCTTGAAGTCAATCACACAAGCTCTCAACATGTCCTCTAAGGTCTGAATGGTACGCTCTTCCTAACCATCCGTTTGTGGATGAAATCTTGTGCTAAGATTAACCTGAGTAAAATGACCTTTCTGAAATGTCTTCTAGAAATAAGAGGTAAACTGAGGACCTCTATCTGAGATAATAGACAAAGTAAACCTATGCAACCTGACTATCTCATTAATGTAAAGCTTGGCGTAGTCCTCTGCCGTATCTGTAGTCTGGACCGCCAAAAAGTGAGAAGACTTAGTTACTCTATCAACTATCACCCAAATGGAGTCATGTGGTCTGCGAGTATGAGTGTGAAGAAATCCATGTTTATCATTTCCTACTTACAAGTACGAATGTCGATCTCTTAAGTCAAGCCCCCTGGTTTCTGATGTTCTACATTCACTTGTTGACAATTGGGGCACTTAGCCACAAAATATGCTATATACCTCTTCATGCCATTCCACCAAAACACTTCTCGCAGATCATGGTACATCTTAGTTCTCGTCTGGATGAATAGAATACATGTAGTTACAAGCTTTTACAAGAATCTACTGTCTCAACTCACCCACATTAGGAACACATAATCGACGCTGGTAGCAAAGCACACTATCTCCCTTTTGGAAGGATACCTCAACTCTCTGTTGATGGAATGCACCATTGAGTTCGAGCAATATCGGATCACTGTCTTGTTTTTCCTTAATCTCCACTACCAATGAAGATTCTGATCCATTTTTGAACTGTCACACCACCATCTGATATGCTCATAAGATGAACTCCTAAACGAGCAAGCCTGTGAACATCCTTTGCTAGCTCTTTTCTTTCTTCCTCAACATGTGCTACACTACCCATAGATAGTCTACTAAGGGCATCTGCTACTACATTTGCCTTACCAGGATGGTAATGCACACTCATGTCATAATCCTTGAGGAACTCAAGCCATCTTCTCTGGCAAAGATTCAACTCTTTCTGGGTGAACACATACTGAAGGCACTTATGGTCTGTGAACACATCTACATGAACACCATAAAAGAAGTGCCTCCAAATCATGAGTGCAAACACCACTGCTGCAAGCTCGAGGTCATGCATCAGATAGTTCTTCTCATGCACCTTAAGCTAGTTGGAAGCATAAGCTATAACCTTACCTCATTGCATCAACACACAACCTAGGCCGACTCTGGATGCAACACAATAAATCACATAACCATTTGAACCCTCTAGTAGAGTCAAAACATGAGTTGTAGTCAACTTAGTTTTCAGTTCTACAAAGCTTTTCTCACAATCATCTGACCATTGGAACTTGACCCTTTTCTGAGTCAACTTAGTCAACGGAGAGGCTATAGACGAAAATCCTTCCATGAACCTTCTATAATTACCTTCTATACCCAAGAATGATATTTATAGGAGAGGTAGGTCTGGGTCATTGTTTCTCTGCTTCTATTTTTTGGGAATCCACTCGGATCCCTTCACTGGATACTATATTCCCAAGGAAAGAAACTGACTGCAGCCAAAACCCGCACTTGCTAAACTTAGCGAATAACTGGCGATCTTTGAGAGTTTTCAAAACAAATCTCAAATGACTCGCATGTTCCTCCTCATTCCTAGAGTAAATGAGGATATCGTCAATAAAGATGATAACGTACAAGTCGAAGTACTACTTGAACACTCTGTTCATCAAGTCCATAAAAGCTGCAGAAGCATTGGTTAGTCCAAGTGACATTACTACAAATTCATAATGAACATACTGAGTTCTGAAGGCCATCTTCAGAATGTCACTATCTCTGAATTAGAGCTGATGATAACCCGATCTGAGGTCTATCTTTGAGAAATGACGAGCACCCTGAAGTTGATCAAACAAGTCATCAATCCTGGGGATGGGATACTTATTCTTGACTGTGACCTTGTTCAACTGCCTATAGTTGATGCACATTCTGAGAGAACCATCCTTCTTCTTCACGAACAACACTGGTGCACCCTATGTCGAAATACTAGATCTGATGAAGCACTTATCTATAAGGTCTTTCAACTGCTCTTTCAATTCCTTAAGCTCAGCTAGAGCCATTATGTAAGGAGGAATAGAAATAGGCTGGGTATTTAGAAGTAGATTAATTCCAAAGTCGATTTCCCTTTCGGGAGAAACTTCGGGAAAATCTTCTGGAAACTCATTAACCACTGGAACTGACCCAAGAGTTGGGGTTTCAGAGCTTGAATCCTTAATCGAAACTAGATGATAGAGTTAACCCTTAGAGAACGAACAATCCTAGTTCTATAATCGACTTAGGCATAGCATGAATGTAACTAATCCATATCTAGAATGATATCGAAGTCTACCATTTCTAACTCTACAAGATCTGCTGAAGTGACTTTCTGAGAGAATGTGATAGGGAAATTTTTGTATGCCCATCTAGCTATAACTGGGTCACCTACTGGAGTAGAGACTGAGAAAGGTTCTGAGAGGGTTTCTGGACTAACATCAAACTTAACTGCTATATAAGGAGTTACAAAAGAAAAAGTACCCCTTGGATCTAACAAAGCATAAGCATCGAGATCAAAGACTCGTAACATACCAGTTACTACATCAAGTTACTACATCAGGAGAATCTTTCTGATCCTGGCGAGCCTAGAGAGCATAAAACCTGTTTTGGTGCTATCTTCCACCTGTACCAGATGAGTTACCCTGCTGATTCGGGCGACATGCTGGTGCCGCTGAAGTTGTGGGCTGAGCTCATTATTTCTTCCTTGGCTTTGTTTAAAAGGACAAGCCCTCAATCTGTGACAAGACTGACCACACCCAAATCATCCTTCCTTTTCTGCAAGGCATTCGCCCGGATGGTTCTTACCACACTTAAGGAAAGTTGGGTAGGCTTCGGTTCCTGAAACACTTCCTTGAGATTTAGAGCTTGATGCTCTACTTTTTTTATCTTGTCTGAACTCTGAGGACGGAACACTAGCTGATGAAGGTGCTGGAGCTAAAAATTTCTGCTGACCCTACGAGCGATTTCCACCACTTAATTTCTACTGAGAATAGTCATAGTTCCCAGTCATAGCCTTCTTGTTCTCCTTAGCATGTTCCCTAAGCTTATCACCCTCAACCTGCTGAGCATGAGTCATGAGCCTCGAGATGCTCATATTTTCCAGCATTATAACATTTCTACACTCTGTCTTCACCAAGTCTGACACTCCATATAGGAACTTATTCATCTGAGCCCTAGAATCAGCAACCATGTGAGGAGCATACCTGGAAAGTTAGGTAAACTTGAGCCCATACTCTTGGACTATCATGCTACCTTGCCTTAAGTTAATAAATTCCTAAGCTTTCACCACCCTTAGCTCTCTTAGGAAAAACCTGTCCAGGAAGGTCTCACTAAAGCAATCCCAAGTGATAGGAGCTGTATTTGTACCCCTGTTCTCTTTCCACTGAGTATACCAGATATAAGCCACATCATTAAGTTACCTATATCACTTCAAAGATCTTATTGACCTCATCAATGAAGTTTTAAAGATCCTCACCAATCTGTGATCCTAAGAACTCTGGCGGATTCATCCTAACAAAATCTTGCACTCTAGCTGCAGGTTACCCAACATTTGCGTCTGTTGAAACTGGAACCTACTGATTGTTCTGGTTGGCAATGCTCTAAGCCAACATATGAATGTCGTTCTGGAACTCTGCATTGGAAACTTCTTGATCTGGGACTAGAGGAGCTGCGTTTGCGTTCCTGCATTTGCATTCCTGGCGTTAGCTCTATGAGGAGGTATGATCACTGAAACGTAGAATGTCGAGTTAGAATAGAATTAGATCATACTTCACGCACGATAAGACTAACAAGAAAATGAAGATTTTCCTAATACACTTTGTAGCCTCCCTCTAATTAGATGTGGTGTGCATTACACACCCATGAAAAGGACTTACCTAGTGAGACTTTTCAGAAATCCTAGGACACTTAAACCTAGTGCTCTGATACCAAGTTTTTCTTTCCCCGAGCTGCCCCCGAGACACGTACATGGGACCTAGGATTACAAGTGACCCTAAGCTAACCCTGCTGGCATAATCATGAGCATACTAAAGATAAACTGAGAAATAAAACTGATGCAGAAGCTAATAATAAGTGAATCTGAAATGATGGGGGATACCCATATACTAAAACTGAATATCAAACCTGAGAGTTTAATATAAAAGAGACATTAAACTCAAATACTAAGTTGAATCTAAATATGTCTGAAAACAACCTCTAACTGACTAGAAGTGATGGGACATTCCCCAGCTAAGTCTAGCAAAACTGAAACTAAAACAATGAAAACTGAAAGATAACATGACTATTGTCCTTGAAGAATGAGGACTCACTATTGATGCTGTTGAACTGGAGATCGGGGACCGATCTAAGCGTGATCTGGATGGTGAGAATCTGAACCTACATCACAAAAAGATGTAGCATAGAGTATGCGTCAGTACTTAAAAGGTACTGAGCATGCATGATAGAGTAAATCTAAAATAAACATATAACTGAATAAGAAATGAAGCAAGAGTGTAATCTGAACATGATATAGCTACTGAACACTGAGCTAACTGAATGCAATGACCAAATGATAACATGTTGAGATTGAATACTGACTTTACTGAAATATGGTCAATGCAATGGAGTCTGAATGAACTATGGGAGCTACTAATAACCGATAATAAAACCACATGAGCTAAATTTGGAGTCCGATGTATACGCCCCATCGAGAGGACCCAATACACCCGGCCAAAGATGTAGAGGCATGCTGGCGTGATCACTAAAATTATTCCCACAGAGGGGACTTACAACCTATGTAGCTCATAGTTCTGGGACTATATGAGTGACTGATCGTAGTCCAACTCGTTATTATGCTACTCCCAATAGATTAAATGATTAACACATTATGACTGAATTACTAAAAAATACATATAGCTTAAAATACTGACATTCAAACTAAGAATGGACATTTATATACTGATAATGACACATTCAAACTGAGGCATGTATATCTGAAATATTGAAATATCTGACCTAACATGTAAATTCAGGAACTAAAGAACTACCAAGCTAGGGTTCTGAAATTCATGTAAGAAACGAAGTAATAACATGATAATCTGATTTGGAACATATAAATAACTAATTCATGATAATCTGTTGAGGTTCTAGAAACCCTAGGTCTAGTTAATAATAGGGAATCAAGAATCTGACTGAAATCCAGAGACCAATGGGCGAAAGGAACCCACTAGTGAAATTCCACATACCTGGTGACAAATTCCACGGAGAAATCTTTTGATTTTGGGCTGGAACTGATGGAATCTTGTTGCGTTCTTGAACTAGGGTTCTTGACCTCTTTTCTCCTCATATGCTCTAATTGTTTCTAAGTTTGATTAATGACTTGACTTATGTGAGTTCTAGTTATGTTTCTAAGCTTAAATTGACTAAACCCTCATAATTTAGGGTCTAAACGACGTAGATTAGGGGTCAAACGAATAAGGAAAAGACCGAAAGACCCCGACTTAACTGCTGTCAGAGTTAGTGACGGATGGGACTGACGGTCCGTGCTGGTCATCCATCGATCACTACTGGGGGCTGAAATTTCGGGGTCTGACCTACGGCCTTGGACTATAGACTGTGGTCTGACCTACGGTTCATAGGTCCTGGCGTGGGTCTACCCTTAGCCAAATTTTTGGGATGAGTTCTGGGGAAGGTTTCAGGTGTAAACCAGGGACCACCAGCACGGGCCGTGGGTGGCGACCGCGAGTTGCACCTGCAACTTCTGGAAAATAGTTTTGAGGTCCCATTTTGGATACAGGGTGTTATACTCAACTCCGTGCTGATGGACAATTCCCAACTTATGAAGCCTCTTATAGCAATCTAAAATGAGCTTATATGCATCCTTACTCTCAGAACCATGGAACACAGGCGGTTTCAACTTCAAGAACTTAGTCAACATCTCGTGCTGATTACCAATCATAACATGAACCAACAAAGGACGGAAGATAGCATCATTACCTACAGTTCCACCCTCCTTGGGGACATTGATAGCAATAGGGGGATTGGTGGGAGATTGAGTTGCTAGAACAGAGGGAAGCACTCCAGGACCAACCAATTATTTCAAGAACGACATGATCTATTGAGCTAACACCAGGTCTAAGGGAGGAATACCTATAGTCTCAACCTGTACCTCTTCCTCCTGTCCAACATTCTCCTCCTCCTCAACTTCTACATTCTTCTCTACCTCTTCATGGTGTGCAGGATGGGCCTCATTTCTGGGAGCATCTCCAACCGGTGCTCCATCCCTATTAGGCGCCACCCTTCCTCGGCCTCTACCCCTACCTTGATCGCGACCTCTTACAGCAGATTTCTTAGCTGGAGCATTGACGGGAGCTACGGGCCTGACGCCGTTGAACCTAGTGTTAACCAACTGAGGACAAAAGAGTGAAGGAGATTAGATACCAATTTGAATCGTGAGATACCAATTGGAATCTAGTTATAGCATGAAAGGAGACAAGAGAAAACAGAGAGATTTCATAAAGTACTATAGCCTCTCGAAGAAAAGTACAGATGTCTCCGTACCGTTCCGCAAGACTCTACTAGACTCGTTTTGGTATATCGAGATCAATGAATCTAGGCTCTGATACCAACTTTGTCACGACCCAAACTGTCGTGAGTGGCACCCACACTAACCCTCCGATGGGAGAACCATTACTACAACCCAAATTAACAAACTGAACCAAAACTGAGGCATTTAAAGTTACAAAAGTAGGTTTAAATGCTAAGAAAAAGAAATAGGGAGTTCCCATAAACTCTAAACAAAAGTCTAATCAAAACAAATGCGGAAAAATACCTAGAACCTAAAAGTTAATGTACCAAAACATCTAAAGTTCAACAAGTCTAAGAATATGGGTACAACCCAATTAAACATAAGAAATCCTAATGCACTAGTCTAACTCTGAAATGAGGACATAAACGAAAGAGAACTCATAGGAGCCCGGAAGAACTGGCTCACCCTTGAATTCGATGACGATCACTGATCTTCTAAGTGAGGCCTATCAATAGCCGCCAGAAGATGCCCCGTACTCAACAAGGAAAGAGCAAGTGCAGTATCAGTACACAACCAGAGTGTACTGGTAGGATCACGCGGCTATCCCACTAAGTGCAAAATACATAAGCCATTACAACATAATAATATACATACACCGAGCATATACAATATCAATATCATTTACGAATAACGTACAATTCACAATTCTCAAGATATACATTTATGTCAAGTCATTGGTCGTCTCACGGAACCCATACCCAAACTGTTAGTGTACCAGTACATGATACCCGTTCCAAGTTAGCGTGTTGGATCGTGACACTCGTTCCAATATTTATGTCGGTACGTGGCAACCGATCCCAAATAGTGTATCGGAATGCAACACTCGATTCGTTCAACAAGCCAAAATCACAATCACAAGCATATTCTCATAATCATACAATCAAGTCATGATTCATGACATTCAATCATTCAACTATCCTCATTTACGATTTGTGTGATCAATAATGCAACATTCTCATACTTACATGCATCATAATGAAGCAAGAACAAACATATATCACACAACATAAAATCACAACCATCACCTACCTCGAACAAAGCTTGAATGCCCTAAGAAACTTGATTCTTCCCTTTCCAGATTCTTTCCGCTTGTTCTTGGTCTACAAACAATCATAATAATACGAGGATTAATAAACAAGAGCCAATTACCCATATTCTAATCAATAATATCAACCCTAGATCAAACCCTTGATCCCCATACCCATATTAGGGCTTTTCCACCATAATTTCTGGATCAAATCCCTCCCCGTCGATAATTACCCATTAGATTACATTCTACAGATCAAAGAATGGATTCAGGGAGTTAAAACATTACATTTAGCCTTAAGAATAGTGAAAAATGGTCAAGAACTCTCCGGGGGTTGTCTCCTAGCTCTCAAACTCGAAAAGTGCAGAATAAATCAATTTTGGGGTTTATTTTCGACTTAAATCGCCACTGTCCCGCCACAACGTTCCTCACCCCGCTACATTGACCCTACCTTGGCGGGAATAATTCCGCCACAACGGCTTGCACGGAAACAGTGAGAAATTAAGAATTCCAAACCCCCATTTAATAACACACCTTCATCCCATGACACTCAGAACATACCCGTTCACGCTAAGATCAGTTTCAGGAGTTCTACTCGCCCGAATTCAATTCCGTAAAGTGGTACAAGTTCCTTAATGTCTTAGCTATCTACTCATGTGATCAAAGTCATAATTAGATCAGCCAATTGTTTCCAGATTTCCCTAGACCTTACTAACTCCAATTTCATCCAAATCTGGACTAGGTTAGGAAATTCCAAGTTACTACGAAAAAGTTTTCCGGCCCAATTTTTTTTTCCCGTTGGCTTTTCTATAACGATTGAAGCAGATTGTTACACTATTACGGTTCGATCTAAATCCCATGAACATACACATATTTCTCGATCTCTAGAATGTTTACTTTTGAGTCCCCTACTAAATATTAATGTTAAATCTGACCAAACGGAGTGTGAGTGGAAATTTAATCCGAGATTTTGGATTAAGACCTCCATTTCTACCTCTGAATGGAAATAACTTCAATTTTTTGTTATCGTGAAATTCATCATCAAGATAAATCACCCATACACGATCAGGCCTCTCTTCTTTACCATTGTTATTGTAATGTTGCTTTTGTGTTAAAAACAGTGAAGGAAGAGAATTGTTACGACCCAAAAGCGGATGTGATTACACTTGTCTATTCCCACCAAGACTAGTCAACCTCAACCTAATGAAAACTAGGGCTGGACGTTCGGTTCTTCGGTTTCGTTTTATCAAATTTCGATTCGGTGTTTCGGTGTTCGGTTTTGAAAAAGTGTGCACATAATACCAAACCATAATATTTCGGTTCGTTAAATTTTTTTAACTTCGGTTCGATTTAGTTCGGTATTTTAAGAATGGTTATTCGGTGCAATTATATATATATATATATATATATATATATATATATATATATATATAGAGAGAGAGAGAGAGAGAGAGAGAGTCAAGCAATGCTAGTTTGCAAAATTTGATCAGTAAGATTTCAATCATAGGCTTTAATAAAAGAAAGTTTTCTTTAATTTCCTATTTGATTTAATTTCCATCACCGATTGTTGAGAACATAATCAAGCAAACACTTGTATATTCTTTCTAATGCATTAAGCTTTCAGATGAGATGATCACAAACATAAGTCATGTGCTCAAATTTCAATACCATATATGTCAGAAAAAAATTCCAAATGCTTGACATAGAAAAAAAGGATATAATTGAATAAATTAAAGTGTACGCTCTCTAAATCATATCATATCATCAATAGATCATATTATATTAAAAGTGGGAAGTTCCATAGTTGAAAGTTGAATTATGAAAATATCGCTAATCATATTAAAAGTAATCACTTTGTCCCGATCACTTAATTAACACTATTCCTCTAATAACCTTTACATGTTAGAAACTAAAATTTTTATCCGTAAGGGGTTACTATTTCTCTCTGCAGCAATTATTGTAGTTTGTTAGTGCCCAAACCTTTTAAAATTACTTTATCATATCCTTGGTTTCATTGTGTCATTTTTGGATGCTTTGTGGCCTCTCACTTCTAATATAGTATATATATATATTTATTTTTAAAACATTATTAGTATCATACCTGAAGTTGCTATCTTCGTAAAGAAAGAAAATTACTCCCAAGCATATATCTCATTATGCTACATGACAAATGAATAATATTGCATTACAAATATATGTTGTATTTGAATCTACTTTTTAACTGAATTATTGTTACTTTGCATGTTCAGATTTTGAATTACTCATTATACAAATATTTAAAAAGAGTATTATATACTCCCTTTTAAAAATTCTGTATTAAATTGCATGATATACACGTGCATTACGTGTCTAGAAACTAGTATGATATATGTACATGTAATTGAGAATTTAGGAGTTAAACAATGCAAAATGTGAAGATATTGAAATACATCATAATAAGTTCTTTTAATATTTCAAGATTTGAAAGTCAAACCTTATTGTTTATGATCATTTGTTATCATTAATGAAGAATTTAATTTAGTTTTTAAGAGGCATCAAAGTATAGCATTATGCAATTACTGTTGGGTTTTAAAAGGTGTGAATGGAAAATTAATGATTGTGACTTTTTTGAAGAGTTGTGACTTTTCCAAAAATTTGTGACTTTTCCGAAAGATTGTGAATTTTCCAAAAAGTTGTGACTTTTCCAAAGGGTTGAAACCTTTCTAATAAGGCACATTAAGAAGATGTTCATACTACACTTTATTGTCTATAAATAGAAAGGTTTTCTCTTGTTTTTTGAATAACGAATTTTCTTAACATCTTCTAATTCTACACAAACAAGTTCTAGTGTACTTTACTCCTGGTGAGTGGTTCGCTGACATCGTGGTTTAAGCTATCAATAAATCGGTGAGTAAGATTATTCAATCCTGGAAGGATAAATTAAATTAACCTCGGGTACTTGAGGGGAAATTTTTTATTAAGGACACAATATGCTTTCAGGAGAGTCGATTTTGTTCTTTTCAATCAATATTGTTTCTAGTTTGTTGTAGATTATATTTTCTTTACTAATTTTAACTTTATGGTTTTGAAAGTATACTTTAAACATGTTTTACATTGAGGTTAAAAAAAGTTCATAACAAATGTAGGTTGATTTGATCTGAATACTGTAATGACCCTCGGGGTTATTTCTGTGCTTTATGCGTGTTTTTCCTATTTTACCCCTTCCCATAGCTTCCTTGTAGCTAGTGTGTGGTGTTGGGTTAGGTTGGTCCTGAGGTCTTCGATTGAGTTTGGCGCGTGTTTTGAGTTATGGAAACTTAATGCTTGCAAGAGTTAACTTTGGTCAAGATCCAGAGATTCTGATGTCAGATCGGAATTCCCTCAGTTTCATTATCTTCGAAGAGGACAGTTTGGTCTAGTATGATGATTGGATATGGTTTACGGACTTCTATTTGGATTTGGTGCGATTAGGCATTTTAGCTTTAGGCAGCTTTCTTCGTAAACATGCTCAGAATTGGATTTCGTTAGCGCGGTTAGCTATGGAATATTTAGTTTGGCCTAAAACTACCTTTTTAGTTTAATTCTCGAGGGCTGCAGAGTGAGTTTTCAACTTCTTGGTGTTTTGTTGTGTTTTCTTTGTTAAAATGTTGACTTTGGTAAATATTTTTATGAGAAAATCTCGGATGGCTATTTTTTCAATTCAGTTGAGTCTGAAATGTCATTTCCAAGTGGTTTGCACTTTTGGTTTGGGTCATTTAGACTCCGAATGAATTCTTAGGGCTTGGTTGAAGTTTTGGACACTTAGGCCTTTTGCTGAATTTCTGTTGGTGTCTCATGCGATGGCTTAAGAGAATTCTTGATCGCTTAAGTGAAGTCTACTTAAGCAACCTAGAGGTCTCTAAATCGAAGGACATCAGAGGGACGGGGATCGCTTAAGCGACCCACCCTAGGCTTTTGCGAAGGTCGCTTAAGAGAAAGACGCCGCTTAGGCGGGCTCCATTTTTGCGACCCTTAGGCCGCTTAAGCAAACTTAGGTCCGCCTTTGCGAAAATCGCAGCGATTAGAATCCCTTTCTCATCCTTTTATTCTTCAAAAGAACCCGTTTGAGTTGGAGCTCGAATCAAGGTGATTTGGAGTTGTTCTTGGCCTTTTCCTATGCTTCAAAGGTGATTCTTTTCTTTTCCTTCTCCTCTACACTTTTATGTCATTAATTTCGTAATTCAATTTCATTTTCGACCTCAAATGCCTTGATTTCAAAACTTTAAAGCAAGGTAATTAAGGCATTTGAGGTCCGAATTGGGTTCCATCTTCGCCCATCTTTCGGGCATGTGATCCTTACCCTAATGAGGATAGTATGCAGGTTTTCCATTTGTAATTCAGTTACGTCGATTCCTGGGCTATTTCAAGACTGATCTCTGGTCCAATTTTCAATTTAGTGATACTGGTATCATTGAACTCGTATTAACTTGCTCTTTGTGTTCTTGTTAGCTTGGCAACAATCCAAGGGTCTCTAGAAGGGCAAAACACCAGAATTGTAGTTTGTGTGCGGTTTTTGGCCTTGAGGTAGGTTATGGCTTCCTTTTTCTTAGACTTAACTTAGCTAGATTGATTATATTTGGGTGGTATCACATGATTTAGGTTGAACCCTTGGGTTGTGTTGAACTTAAGTTTACTTGGGGAGGCCTTAGTTTAGACGATCCTTTTGTGAGTAATATGTAACACCCCGTAGCCTTGAGTGGGAAGTTTAACATGATTTGGGAGATCCAAGTGCCACCCACGAGGCCACCCATGCCTCGTGGATGGAACCACGCCCCGTAGGTGGGTAGTGTGGGTGAGCTCCTCCGTGAATCTGCCTAAGGCAGTGTCCACGGGCAGGATCCATGCCTCATGGATGGGTCCACTCCTCATGGATGGGGTCATAGGTCCCAAGCCCTGAATGACAACTTGTAGAACCAAACCACGCCCAACTAGCATGGGCCGTGGGTCCAACCATGCCCCGTGGTCGGGGTCTCATGGGTTGGGGCAGTGGGGTAGTAGGTCGGTTAAGTGAGGGTTTAACGGAACTTTCCGAAATTAATTAGGGATTAAGTGGTGTCGTTTTACCATAGTTTACACCACCTATATAAAGATTTTAGACCCCTAAACTAAGTCATTTAAGTCATTCTCTCAACTCACCAAAAAGAACCCAATACCCTCTCAAATATTTTCTCTCTGGAAAGTGATGAAGAAGAAGAAGAAAAGGATCAAGCTAGATCAAGACAAGTCTCCATTGTTCCAAGTTTTGTTGTCTTTGTAACCAAGGTATGATGACTTATTCATTCATGAATTCCTTTCATCCATGAAGCCCCCATGTTTTACCCAATTTGGAAGAAGATTTCCCTAAGTCAATTTAGGGTTTCTTCTAATGTTATGGGCTATGATCCAATAGAGTGGATTATGATTGTTTATGATCATTTATGATTGTTTATGATGGAATTGCATGATTTTAGTATGATTATACATGTATTCTTGATTAACCTAAGATTCTAAGGTGAAATTGATATAGTTTGGTTTCATGCCATGAAAGGGGAAATTGAGGGCTTAGATGTGATCTTCTAAGATTGATGAATTACTTTGTGAATTTCTTGAGATTAGGGGACATAGATATGAATTGCTTAAGAGTAAATAATATAGACATGAATTGATTAGAGTAAAGCTTATATGATGAATCATGATTAGTAGTGTTGAGATTGAGTCTATATGATGATAGATGATTAGAATTTCTTAAGAATGAAGCATGTGGTTAGAATGTCTTGAGAATTAGGCATATATGATGATCATTAGGAGTATTGCTTTGAGAGTAAGGCTTGTCGTATAAAGGTGATTTCTAGGGCTTTGAGGGTAAAAACTAGTTTGATAAACTAGGAATGCTAAGGCTCTAAGGGTGAAGCTTATATGTATGTTGATTTGTGTGTGATGTTGTTGTTGAAGGAGTTTACCCACATGACCTATCCGATGAGTATAGGAGATTATGCATGCCTTATAGAGCCTATGTAAATGCTTTATGAAAACCTTCAGAGTAAAGTGTCTATGATTACGATATTGAATATGAGATGAAAGCTTTTACGTAAATTGAGTCCGGCTTCAAAATGAGATCCTTTTGCGCTAGTTGAGTCTGGGTTCCCAAGTATATCTCATGAGAATTGCCTAAAATGAATCTAAGAGTAAAAGTGATCATGGATGGTGATAGTTGCTCACGCATGATCTAATAAGCCTTCATAATGAACTAAGGCATACTTCAAGAAGTACCCCGCCAGTTTTCAAAGACTTTATGTATGAACTATGTTAGCTTGAAATAGTGATATGATATACCTTCATGAATATCTCGACTTGGTAAGATAAGACCATGCATGTTAGCTTGAGATAGTAGGACTCATAGATAGCCTTGGATTGAGAAATTGTACCCTTCCAATGTAGCTTGGACTTGCATAATAGAATGTTTGCATAATAGCTTGACTTGATTAGGCCACATCAGTTTATGATAGATTGGATTGAGCAATAGTACCCTTCCTTGAGTAGCTTGGACTTGCATTATGACTTCCATGATATCTTGGTCTAGCATAGTAAGGTGCATTTCACTTGATAGCCTTGAATTGGTAAATAGTAACTATTCATGAGTGATGCTATGCTATGGACTAGTAGAGAGTTACTCTTCCATGACTAATATGAATATAAGGGGCAAGTATGTAATCTAAGTAGCATGTATATGATGAAATAAGATTGCTTCAAGGAAGTATTGTAAGTATGTTCTAATATTTGATTTGCTTATATGATGTATGCTTAGCTTGGATTGTTTCTATAGTTGCCTTCCTTGAAATGTTTGACTAAAGGTGATTGTTCCTTTGTCTATGAGAAATAAGCTAAGGATGAGATCAAAAGATGATGAGTATGAATGAGGACCTAAAGTAGTTTGCTTAGTATTGGTGAGATTATGGGGTCTTACCCATTCATTGCACAAGTATGCTTGAGGTTACTTATGAAGTGTTTATCTTATGTTATGTTGATCTAGATGCATTGATTATGCCTATGACTATGTTGTTATCTCTTATGCTTATGACTTATGTTATTGTCTCTTGCGATTTTGGTATATGTCTTATGTTGACTAATGCCTATGATAAGCTTCTGTTGATGATTTATGTTTGACATCATATTTAGTACTTTATTGTACTAACGGATACTCTTGCCTACATTCTTATCAAATGTAGGGTCCGGCGATCTTGATTTCCATTCCCATGGCTAGGATCTTAGTAGAGTAAGCAAGTGAAGATTTGGTGAGTCCTCATAGAATCAAGGATTTGACCACTATGTTCTTTTATGTCTTTCTTTATGTTTAGACTTTTTAATGGGTGGTGTCCCTAATAATTTCATGTATTAGATGGTTTGAGATAAATTTAAAGACTTCCGCTTCTTTTTATGAGACTTCAATTGTATTGGAAAATGTTTTAAATTTTTGTACTTTTATATTATCTTATGTTATGCTAAGTGGCTTGTATGAGGCCTCTCAGGGTCTTGTATGTCATGTTACATCTAGGGTGTACCCTTGAGTCCTGACAAACTTGGGAATCAGAGTACAAAGTTTAGAATGGTTCCAGGATGTCTCAAACCACGTCTAGTATAGTCTTGTTCATAAGTGTGAAGCGCACCACATTTATGAATGAGAGGCTACTAGATGTTCTGGAAACTTCACTTCTTCATTCTCTAAGTCGTGCCATAGAGTTTAACACTACTAGGTCTTTCTCCTAATCCGTTCCCGGTTGTTTTTAGGATATGACTACTACAAAGGCTAGTGCTAGAAGGAATGAGGAAGACAAGGTGGATCAAGAAGTTCCTCTCCAAGCTCCTCCTCAAGTTCCGAATGATCCTTTGGATGAGAATGTAACAAATGCGAAGTTTAGGTCGGCATTCCAAGTGTTGGCTCAAGCCGCGACGGCACAAGTCAATAGAGAGGTGGTAGCTCTTGTGAAACCAATTGTGGGTACGTCCGCTTCAAGAGTGAGGGATTTTATAAGTATGAACCCTCCGAAGCTTTATGGGTCAAAACTTGAGGAAGATCCTCAAGAGTTTATAGATGATGTCTATAAGGTGTTAGACATTATGGGAGTTACTATAGTAGAGAAGGTGAAACTAGTCATTTACCAACGTAAGGGAGTTGCTCAAGTGTAGTTTAATCAATGGAAAAAGGCTAGATTGGTGGAAATGGGTCCCATAGAGTGGCAGAGGTTCAAAAATGCTTTCCTTGATAGAATTTTTTCCTCTAGAGATGAGAGAAGCTAAGGTGCTTGAATTCATTAACCTTAGGCAAGGTAGTATACGTGTTAAGGAATATGCATTGAGGTTTATCCAACTATCTAAGTATGCTCCATCTATTGTGGTGGGTCATAGGGCTAAGATGAGTATATTTGTGTCGGGAGTGTCCAATCTAGTGGTGAAAGAATGTCGTACGGCCATGCTTGTTCATGATATGGATATTGCTCATCTTATGACTCATACTCAACAAATTGAGGAGGCAAAAATAAAAGGCAGATATAAGGAGAAAAAGAGGTTTAGAAATGATAATGGTGATTCCTCTCATGTGAGGTCCGATGGACATAGTCGTTCTAGGGATCGACAAAGGTTTTCCGGACAAGACTACTCCAATGCTCCTAAGTATAGTGAAGATAGAGTGTCTGACCCTAAGCCACAAGGAATTAGTAGTGAGTCTCTATGGCTTACTTGTGCTAGATATGGAAAAATACATGAGGGTAGGTGTTTGGCCGGTAGTGAGGGTTGCTTTAGTTGTGGTGAGAGTGGCTAAGAGATGAGAAATTGTCCAAGGATGAAGGCTAAGGGTAAGTAAGTTGCTCCTAGTGATTCAGATGGGAATGCTTCAAAGAAGAATAGGTTATATGCTCTCCAAGCTAGAGGTGAACAAGAGTGTCCTCCGGATGTTACTACCAGTATGTGTTTTATGCTTTATGAGATTCCAGTATTGCTTGTCTTTTATGACTAGATATGCTAGACTTTGATGTTCTCTTTAGTATGAATGGGCTTCATTGTTGTTATTGTTGTATTGATGGTAAAACTCGACTTAGTCATTATGAGTTTCGGGGTATGTTTGGAAGATTTGATGAATAGGGTGTTTAGAAGAGACCTTGAAATGTTCAATTAGTAGACTCCTATAAAGAGTAGTAGTGTAGTTCACCATGGTTTAGAATCATCATGTGTGATGGATTTGAAAGCTTAAGTGGTAACTTGATCCGGCAGTAGAATTGAAAGTAATGGTGCTTACAAAGTCCACCTAGACTTACTCCGAATGGGGAGATGGTGTGCTTAGATAGCAAGGTCATTGAGTATTCTTAATGTTCATGTTTGGGGTTGTTAGAAATTCTCACCTAGAAAGGTGTAGTTAGTTTGGGAAGTTTAGTCCCTGTCTTATAGACCCCTAGAAGACCTTGAGGTGATAAGTTCCTCTTAGTTGTATTATGTTTTGGAGTCATGTGTGTTTTAGATGTTTCCATGATTTCCTTATGTAGTGCATGTTCATGAAAACTTGTGTTTTGAAAGAAAATGAAGTTGCCTAATTAATTTTCCTCATGTTGATGTGCATTGAGTAGAGTTGCCTATAGACTTCATGAGATGAATTGATGAACATGTCCTAGCTTGGAGTTGAGAAATTCCTCCTTGGATGTATGTTAGGAATATAGATTGCATATAGACTCCATGAGATTGTGTTGAGCATGCTTTTAGCTTGGAGATGGTAGTTCTTCCTTGGACATGAGCAGATGTCGAATTTCATGCATTTTTGGGTTGTTCGATGTAGTTTCTACCTTCCTTGTGTTGCATTGAGTATGTTTAGAATGGTTTGAAGTTTTCCTCTTTGGTTGTGTGCATTTAGAAGTGTTGCATGCATCATGATGGGTTTCTAGTCTAGAGTCGTAACATTAAGAAGTGCCTACAACGTCATTCGAGGATGAATGGTCCCAAGGAGAAGATATTGTAACACCCCGTAGCCTTGAGTGGGAAGTTTAGCATGATTTGGGAGATCTAAGTGCCACCCACGCCCCGTGGATGGAACTACGCCCCGTAGGTGGGCAGCGTGGGTGAGCTCCTCCTTGAATCTTCCTAAGGTAGTGTCCACGGGCAGGACCCATGCCTAGTTGATGGGTCCACGCCTTGTGGATGGGTTCGTAGGTCCCAAGCCCTAAAAGACAACCGTTGCTCCCAAATCGCACACATAAGTGCACGTGGTCGTTCAAGTATTAAAGTGGCTCTTATAAAGAGCCGGGTATTGTACCCACATGGACTCATGATTAGAATCACTTAATTTCCTCAAAACTTTCAGCTCAACACAAGTGTTATCAAGATTTAAAGAGTGCTTTATTTTATAATCTAAATTTAACCAAAATTAAACAAGCGCAATTCAATTTCAAGGGTTTCAAGCAATGATTGGGTAAAGTCTAGGGCTGCAACTCTTATCAGGATTCATGCAATTTATATTATTTAAATGGATGTTTATCAACTATCGAATCAATGATCACAGGGTTAATAATATGATTATGGTCTCCCGACCTCTAATCGCCAACGATAAATGACAACCTAACTACATCGTTGAGCGGGATAGGTTGGACCAACTATCGAGCATTACGATTTCTTCATGTACAATGACCAAGCATGGTTTCTAGGTATATCCCTATCCTAGATACAAATTAATTCTAATTATTAAGAGAAAAGCATGCTTCTTATGCCCCAGGTTCTATCCTCTTATTCCTCTCCCGAGTTCAATTCGGACAATGTGTTTATTTCAGTGGTGATCAGGCACGATATACGAAAAACAAGAACATAAGAGAGATTCATATGATAGTTATATGCAATCCATGAAAACTTAATCAATTACAATGATCCTATAGCCACAGCCCTAGAAGTAGGGTATTTAGCTACTCATAATAGTATCTTCAACCAAGCAATGATTAAATGACATAAAGAGATTGAAAGTAGAAGAGTTTAGGAAATAACCCTAAAAATCTGATGAAATAGCTCTCCAAATCATCGTTCTTCAAAACCCAGAAAAAGAAGAATTAAATAAAATAAAATCTGAGTCTATTTATAATTAAGTCGAAATGGCCAAAACTGGCAACTAGGGGCGCGACACGGAGACGTTTTTGAGATTTACTTCGTGACAAAACAGTCTTCTCCACGACTCGGTCACTCCACGAACCGTTCTACCTCAGAATACTTTTTTGCGAACAAAATAAAAATCCCTCTCCGCGTACATCTATGCCTTAAGCATTATTTTCTTTTCTTCCTTTTTGCTGCTTTTTGACTTGGAACCTTTTACGCTTCCTGGTGCCCATTTTATTGTTTGTTTCTTCATCCACGCTCACCTACACAACTAATCATGTTGGTTAGCTTATATACAACCAAAAGGCTCGACACGACTACAAACAAACACAAATTGATTTCAAACTTGGCTTAAATATGGGTATTAGTAGGTTCATGGCATATAAATACGCCTATGATCACTACCCCACACTTAGAGCTTTGTTCGTCCTCGAACAACTTACTAACTAATCCTAGACTTAGACTCCCTACTACGGTATTTGTGCATCCGCCACTTTCTTCCAAGGATCTATAATCAGTTAACCCATACATGATTTCATTCAAAATAGGCATGACTTCTATAATTGACTTGACAACTTTTTGCAACCAACGCATTCAACAACATGTGCACCATTACATATCACCTATCTTTCATACAACAAGTGCCCCTCACTTCAAAGAATAGTCCGCACACTCAACTTAGCAAATTGAATATAGTTTATGGACTTTGTAAACATAGTACGCTCTCACTCAACAAAGACATCATACATTCATGCATTGAGAACCATAAGCTTTCCCATTATGTACATCTCCACTAATAAAGTGTGTTATGCTCAAAATCAAACAGGACTTGTTCCGGTTGTAATGTATGCTTGAGGTAAGGGAGGATTCATTTAGATAAAATTAGTGACTTATCCTCCCTAATGCACCATATTCGATATCATTTTCACATTCATCATTTTTTTCTTTTTTTAGCCCCTTCTTTCTGCATATTTACCTACTAGTACTTCCAACCTCGCCTTTATTTTCCACACATCCCTTTATTTCTATTTTTTTTTACACTTAACAATAGCCACCCTTGACTAGAGATTTCTCTCAAGTTAAGGTGCACATTGTCCTTGTAGAGGCCAGGGCCATTATTAAGGTATTCTCCAAGTTAGCCACCTTCAACTTAGGCTTTTAACCTTATTCGAAGTGCAGAATGTCTTAAGGACTAGGGCCAATCTCAAATTTAAACTTATGGGGGATCATTTTACTACCTTTTTTCTCTCTTCCCCACAAACTAAACATTTCCACCCTATTTACTCTTTTTGCTGTTTTCACTTCTCCTCTTAACATAGTGCATTAGGGATTTGGGATCAAGACTGACGGTATCAATTAAAGGGATTCGACTTAATTACGTGGGTTAGAATAAAATCAAGGATGAAAGGCTCAATGGGGCTATACTAGGGATATTATTTCTGAAAAGGCTAATATTCAAGACAATTCAAAGAAAGCCTATTATCATCTTTTAAACAAAACACCACATTTATTTCGCTTCAATAACATGACGGGCAAGTTCTAGACCAAGATGCATTACGTGGATACTACAATAATTCCCCGCTCATGGCACAAGTTCTACTCAAGAATGGATCAATAGCAACAACACAATCAGTTCATGCACAAGGTTCAATTTAAGCTTAAGTTGCAATCATTAAAGTCAAATACACAAGTTCAACTACATTCATACATCAACTTCAAATCATGATTTCATACATTTTCCTTTTGGAATTTAAAGCTTTAACACATACCCATCTAAGACTCAATGACGGAATTGCCCTTAAGACGGTCGTCATCCATATATCATTGGGCAATGTGACTCAACTACGATGGCTGACTCAATCCTAAAAAGATAAAATATTTTTGTATTTTGCACGGTTCAAAGGAACTTTTCTTGGCCAAAGAACCGAAAACAACATCCAAGAAACCCAAAATAAAACAAAAATAAAATGCAGACTCTACTAATGTTCAATAATATATACAGACCAGAGATGATTTGGACCCTCACCCCACACTTAAACATTAAAATTATCTCATACTTTACAAATATCAGAACAATACAATACAGACGTAAGGTGAAAACACTCCCTGATCAATCCTCCATAGCATCACCCCCCTTCGACCTCATCACCGACCTGAGCGGGGTCCACCTCCTCATCAGAATCGGACTCCATGTCCGAGCTAGTACGCAGTCTCTCCTCATCAGTCGGGATGTCATCATCATTCGGCTCACAAAATGCGGACCAATGCTAAGCAGGGCCTTGGCGTGCGAATTCAGCGGATAGCGCCTCTCAACGTCTCCCAATTGCACGTCAGTGGAAGCCCGACAACCATTCTGGTGGCGCAACATCTCTAGGCCATACATCATGGCATGATAAGCTCATCCTGCCTATGGCGCTCTACAGTGGTGAGAGTTGGACCAAACTCAGTGTCAAGCCCTTTTGTCCTCGTGATGTCCATCAGTGTTGGAAATAATGGTGTCATGTAATCCACATTATCTTCCTAAACACCTGCAGTACAACACGACACAGTCTGGTAATAAGACAACCCAAAGCATACATGTGCCCTTTATAAACTCGGGTCTTCTGCATCGCCAATTTCAAGACAGCCCCAATGTTCAACTTTGTGGCCGTCATCAAGGCATAGACCAAACAGACTCTGTCCCGGGTGATATCGATGTAATATAGTCTCAGTATCAAACATTTTATCACAATCTTTAGCCAAACCCAAACCTCTCTAAGCATGTGTGCATAAGGGAGAGATTGGCGATATCTTTTCCCACTATGCTTAGTCCATTGCACCATCGACTGAGGACCGCATAAAGTATGTTGAATGGGCCGGTATAGTGGGTGTATATTCAGACCTATAAGCACCAGTGGGTCTGCATCCGGTGAAGTCCCAACAATGTTATTGAGGATTGCAGGAGTGATAGTCACATCGACACCCCGCACAATCATAAAATGAGGTCTCGCGTTCGGCGCCTAGTTGGCGTAAAACTCGTGTACCATGTGCAAGTTGCACTCTCCCGGCTCTGAGAAGATAAACTCCATATGCAACTCACAGATCCGCCTCAGTATCTGGAGGAACTCCCGCGCCAAACTGTCCCTGTCAATACACACATTAGAAAAATGCCTCGCTTCAGTGTGCTTCTTCCGCCATATCTTTCCTTCTTTGACTACAACTTTCACCCTGAATCACCTGGTTTGGGCCCTAGGTACTGCAGGTGCAGGAGGTGCATTCCCCCCACTCCGAACACGCTTCCTCTGGTTAGAGGTTTCCACCTCCTTACCAGGTCTTTGAGTTCCAGACATGGTTATCTGCAAGCACAATAGAATTCAACGTCACCACACAAATAGATACAATGAGTCCTAGATGATACGCAGACATCACCCCATACTTGGTTCAAGCAGTGATTCCACCTTGGTACTTAGAATTCCCACATGTACACACACAAAAACCAACATCAAAATAATATACTCCTCATGCACAAGTCTCATGCAAGCACTTAAAGTAATTAAGCACGCACAACAATTTCCTTTCAAAGCTCTGGATAGCCAAACTACAACTTCATACAAGTAAGACACAAATAGTGCTACTCAAGAATTCACACCACAACTTCATATGCAACCATGTTAGAATAAAAAATTAAACAATGACAAGCAAAGAAACTTTTTGACTCAGAATTTGAAATGCCCAATAGACTTCCGGAAACCTACAATCTTAGTAATGTCAAGCAACAATGGGCTAGTTCAATTTAAGATTACGAAATACACAAATTACCATAGTATAAATGATTACATTCAACCATGAAATCACAGTAGTCCAACTAGCCTATTCAACTACCCTTTCGACTCACATACACATTGCAATATGCAATTTCTACTCAAGATTTCGAAATACACATACTACAGTACACAAGCACTTTACCTTCACTATGAATCGAAACCATTATCATCCCTTGCACAAGTAACAGCACCACAACCCCCACTTTCAACAATAACCCCCAATTTCCCAAACCCAAATACTATAATCTACAGCCTGCACAAGCACAAACACCCATTATCGCAAGATTAAACCAAAAATGCATACCTAGAGTGATGTAGTTAGAGAAAATCAGAAAGGAGACGGGTTGGAGTGACTTCGCAATATGGAGAAGAGCTGGAGAATTTGTACGAGCCAAAAGGAGGGGAAAATTATGATTTGGGGAAAATGAATGAGTGAATTTCGGTAAAAATCGGGGTTCAAAAGAATGGGGTCGGATAATTTTGGGAATAAAATGGGTAAAGCCCATTCTTTTAATGAAAATAAAAAAAAAATCTTGAAGGCGCGACGTGGAGGGGACACTAACCATTCTGCCTCGCACAGAATAATTAATTCCTAGTGGAATAAAAAAAAATTCCAGGCTCCACGATGCGGCTCCTTTACGGAGCTACCTTTTTTCTTAACATAAAAATAATTTACCATCGAAATCAAGTTTGGGAACCTCCTCCGTGATGCGGGATGGTCACAGACCATTCTGCCTCTCCCTGGAAAAATAATTCCAAGTGAGGCGAAATTTCTTCTCTGCAACGCGCCTGGGTGTTAAATCCTGATTCCTGAACATTTTAAGCTCAAAACCCATTAGTACAAATACGATGGGTTGCCTCCCATCCAACGCCTTAGTTTTGGTCGTGGCACGACTCATATTTTTGTAATTTTCTCGATATATCATTTTTTTACTAATTCCTATGAATTGGAATAACACAACAAAAGAATAAAGTCCTAACTATTACAAAGGGTCATAGATTGCCTCCCGTGCAGTGCCTGATTTAACGTCGCTGCACAACCCATCTCATAACTTACTCGTCATTCAAGGTGAACGTTTCAAGCTCACGATCAACATCCTTTCCAAAGTAGTGCTTCACGCATTACCCATTCACAAGGAAAGTAGAGCTCATATCCTTGTTCCTTAACTCCACAACACCATGTTTAGTCATCGTCACCACTTCAAATGGTCCACTCCACCTAGACCGAAGTTTTCTAGGGATCAACTTCAATCTTGAATTAAACAGCAGCACCAATTAACAAGGCTCAAAAGTGTGTGACACAATGTGCTTGTCATGCCACCTCTTGGTCTTCTCTTTGTAAAGCTTGACATTCTCATATGCGTGTAGCCTGAATTCCTCTAACTCTTGCAACTGTGTTATCTTTTTCCTTCCTACCAACTCAGAATCCAAATTCAACTTTTTGATTGCCCAGTATGCTTTATGCTCCAATTCAGCTGGGAGGTGACACACTTTTCCAAATTCCATTCGATAAGGAAATGTCCCTATCGGTGTCTTGTATGCAGTCTGGTATGCCCAGAAAACCTCATCTAACTTGTTAGCCCAATCTTTCCTTTGAGCATTTACAGTCTTTTGGAAGATCTGCTTCACTTCTCTGTTAGACACTTCCACCTTCCCACTAGTCTAGGGATGATAAGTTGTAGCTACCTTGTGTCGCACCCCATATTTTGCTAGCAAATTTTGCACTGAACTATTAATAAAGTGCGTACCTCCATCACTAATCATGGCCCTTGGAGTTCCGAACCTAGTGAAGAAGTGCTTCTTGATGAATTTCACTACCACCTTTGCGTCATTAAATGGTAATGCAACTGCCTCCACCCACTTGGACACATAGTCCACTGCCACTAAGATGTACTGATTACCCCGGGATGATGGGAACGGCCCCATGAAGTCTATCCCCCAAACATCAAAGATCTCAACTTCAAGTATGTTGCTCAATGGCATCTCATGCCTTCTCAAAATAGTTCACATCCGCTGACGCTGATCACAACCCTTCACAAACATAGCAGCATCTTTAAATAGAGTAGGCCAAAAGAAACCAGATAGCAATACCTTATGTGCAGTGTGCTCACCTCTGTGGTGTCCACCATACGGTGAAGAGTGACAACTCTCCGACACTTGCAATGTTTCTTGTCCAGCTACACACCTTTGCACCATCTGATCAGGTCCCTGCTTGAATAAAAAGGGCTCATCCCATATATAAAAATGTGCATCAATCATACTTCAGCCTCTTCTTTTGATGTGTTGAGGCCCCAGGTGGAAATAAACCACTCACTAGAAAATTTACAATGTCTGCATACCATAGTACTTGAGCAATGTCAAAGGCAAGCAATTGTTCATCGGGGAACTCTTTGCGAATCTGTCCTTTATTCCTCACATGAGATGAGTCCTCCAACCTAGACAAATGATCATTTATCTAGTTTTCAGTTCCCTTTCTATCTTTAATCTCTATATCAAACTCTTGCAAGAGTAGGATCCACCTAATTAGCCCCGACTTTGCATCTTTCTTGTTGAACAAATACCTGATTGTAGCATGATCATTGTACACAAGAACCTTGGTGCCTACCAAATATGACCTGAACTTATCAAATGCAAACACTAATGCTAGAATCTCTTTTTCTATGACAGTATAATTAGCCTGCACTGCATCAAGTGTCTTGCTAGCATAGTATATAAAATGAAACATCTTATCTTTTCGCTGCCCAAGCACTACACCAACCGATGTATCACTAGCATCACACATAAGCTCGAATGGAAGCTCCCAGTTGGGGGCAATCAGATTAGGAGCTTCTATCAACTTTTTATTCAGCAACTCAAAAGCCTGTAAACAATTTTCATCAATCACAAACTTCACCTCTTTTTCCAGTAGGCTGCACATGGGTCTTGCAATCTTATAAAAGTCCTTCATGAATCTCCTGTAGAACCCAGCATGCCCCAGAAAGCTTCTAACTCCTTTCACAGTGATGCGTGGTGGCAACTTTTCAATGACCTCCACCTTGGCTTTATCAACTTATAGCCCCTTCCTGGAGATTTTGTGCCCCAACTCAATACCCTCTCGTACTAAGAAGTGACACTTCTCCTAGTTCAATACAAGATTTGTTTCTTCACACCTTACAAGGACCCTATCAAGATTAGTCAAACAAAGGTCAAAAGACTCACCAAACACCGTGAAGTCATCCATGAACACCTCAACAAAATCCTCCACCATATCATGGAAGATTGCCATCATACATCTCTAAAATGTCATCGGTGCATTGCATAATCCGAATGGCATACGTTTGAACGCATATGTGCCATACGGACAAGTGAAGGTAGTCTTCTCATAATCCTCTGGTGCAATGACTAGCTGATTATACCTTGACTAGCCATCCAGGAAGCAGTACTATTCTTGCCCTACCAATCTATCTAACATCTGATTAAAAAAAGGCATCGGGTAATGGTCCTTTATAATGGCATCATTCAAGTTTATGTAATCCATGCAAATACACCACCCAGTTACTATCCTTGTGAGGATCAGTTCATTCTTCTCATTGGTTACCACCGTCATTCCTCCCTTTTTGGGCACACATTGTACTAGACTCACCCATTTACTATCAGATATGGGGTACATGATCTCTGCATCTAACCACTTGATTACTTTTTTTCATACCACATCCTTCATCACTGGAGTCAGTCTCCGTTGGTGTTGTGCACTCGGCTTCTGCCTTTCCTCCATGTAGATTTTATACATGCACAATGTGGGACTGATACCATGAATATCAGACATTTGCCAACCCAAGGTTGCTTTTCTTTTCCTCAAGATGCTTAATGTTGCTACCACTTGTGATTTAGATAATGCCACAGACAAAATAACCGGTAAAGTTATATCTTCACCAAAAAATGCATACCTGAGGTGGGTTGGCAATGCTTTAACTCCAGCTTGGGTGCTTCTTCAATAGAAATCTTGTGTGGAGGACCCAACACCATATTTAAAGGATCCCAGTGATCTCTTGACGTCCCCACAATTGCCACATCGAGAAATTGTACCAGTTCATTTACCTCAGCATCCCCATAAATATCATCTCCCACTAGCACTCGCTGCAATGGGTCTTTGGATGCAATATATTGGGCCTCTACTTCAATATCTACCACTTTTATCGCAAACAACTCTTCATACACCGCATAGAGCTTCAACGCCTTATAGACATCAAACACCTCCACTTTATCATGTGCCCGCATAATGAGTTTCCCAGCTGTCACATCTATCATAGCACGCCCTGTAGACAAGAAAGGTCTCCTTAGAATGAATGGGACCTCAGGATCGGGCTCAAATTTCAGCACTACGAAGTCTACTGGGAATATCAATGATCCCACTTGCACTAAGACATCCTCTACAACACCTTCTGGCCTAGCAACATATCTATCAGCCAACTGTAAGATGATGGTAGTGGGTTTAGGACTACTCAACCCCAACTTTTTATACAACAAAGTTGGCATCAAATTTATGTTGGCTCCTACATCACACAATCCTCGCGTATGGATGCTCTAACCTATAGTGATCTGAACCGTAAAGCTACCCGAATCTTTCAATTTGATGGGAAACTTATTTTGGATTCGGGAGCTGCACTCTTCAGTAAGTGCTACAGTCTCATATTCAGTCAGCCTCATTTTGTTTGCCACAATCTCTTTCACATATTTAGCCTACTTGGGTATACCCTGCAAAACATCTACCAATGGAAAATTAATATGAACTTGTTTCAAAAGAGAGAGAAACTTACCAAAACATTCATCCTCTTTTTGCTTCTTGAACTTTTGAGAGAATGGAGGAGGTGGTTTCACTATTGGTTGCACTCTTTCTTCTTGTGCAACAATTTCACTTTCCTTAAGTTCACTCTCATTACTCACAGATTCAGTATTTCTTTTCTTTGGAGCCAATTCCTCCAACTGCAAACCACTATGTGTACCTACCACATTTACCTATTTGGGATTCAGATAAGTGTTTCGCAGCAAACCTCCTTGCGGTAGTGAGTTCTGGGCACTAGCAAACTGCCTGAATTGTTTCTACAAATTCTGTGTAGCTAGCTGATTATTTCTCACATCAGCAGCTAACTGAGCTTGATCAACCATAATCTTCTTCAACATCTCCTCCATGCTCATGTTATTTGGCTTCTCCCGTTGGGCCTGTTGTTGATACCCATGTGCATTTCCCTGGGTCTATATTGATTTTGGCTTCGGGTCTGATTCTGATTACCTCCCCACGAGAAATTTGGATGGTTACGCCAACTAGGATTGTAAGAGTTTCCATAGTTCTACTGGCCTCCTCCTCATTGTGCATTCCCTATAAAATTCATAGAATCTGGGTTTGCACCACATACCTTTGCACTATGATCACCACCTCGACAAATTTCACACCAAGTTGGTGGTTGTTGGACTACATTCACTTGAGCTGGATGTTGTCCTAATGATAGATTACTAAAGTGAGTATTCATCATGTTCTACATCGCAGCAATCTTCGCAGTTAAGACAGTCACTGCATCCATTTCCAGCATGCATGCAGTTTTCTGTGTCATGGGTTTCGCTCCTTCTCCGTTCCATTCAGGGTTACCCTGTGAGATTCTATTCATCAAGGTGAACAATTCAGCATAAGTCTTCTCCAAAGCCTGTCCACATGCAGTTGAATCAAGTAAAATTTTGGTATTGGGCTCCAATCCTTCAATGAAGGTATGGACCAACACTATGTTAGCCTGATGATGATGTGGGTAGCTCATCAACATCAATTTAAACATGTTCTAATCTTGGTACAAGTGCTCTCCTCCTTTCTGTCGGAAACTCAGAATATCACTCCTTAACTTAGCTATTTTCCTAGATGAGAAAAATCTAATAAGGAACTTTTGTGCAAGATCATCCCAGGAAGTAATGGAGTTAGCGGGCTTCGAATTCAACCATCTTTTTGCTTCCCCAAGAAGAGAAAAGGGAAATAAAGTGAGTCTTACATAATCCACATTCACTCTAGCTGGAGTGTAAGTATCACTGATCTCGAGGAAATTTTGCATATGGACTGTTGGATCCTTGTGCGACAGACTAGTGAACTGCCCATTAGTGTGCAATAGTTGCGCCATACTCTGCTTCAGTTCAAACCTTCCACCAGCTTCAGGTTTGTAAATGCATGTAGTCACATTGGTGGTACGTGGGATTACCACATCCCTTACTTTCATCTTAGCCATTACTGCAGGTTCTTTTTGATCAACTCTTGTTACTGGAGATGTTGGTTCACTAGAAACAAGAGGGACTGGGTAAGTGAGTTGTCTTTGCCTTCTCCGATAATGAACGAATCTTTTCGGTTCAGCTAAAGGCTCTACCAATTCCTGATCGTCGTCCAGTTTGGAATTTCAGTACAACCTGCAAAATGAATTGCTAAGATCAAGTTGTCAACACTTACTTTCTAACTTCAGAAATCAGAAAAATCAGATAACTCCTAATTCTAAAGTCCCTGGCAGCGGCGCCAAAAACTTGTTGCTCCCAAATCGCACACACAAGTGCACGTGGTCGTTCAAGTATTAAAGTGACTCTTATAAAGAGACGGGTATCGCACCCACAGGGACTCATGATTAGAATCAATTAATTTCCTTAAAACTTTCAACATAACACAAGTGTTATCAAGATTTCAAGAGTGCTTTATTTTATAATCTAAAAGTTAACCAAAATTAAACAAGCGCGATTCAATTTCAAGGGTTTCAAGCAATGATTGGGTGAAGTCCAGGGCTGCAGCTCTTATCAGGATTCATGCAATTTATGTTATTTAAATGGATGTTTATAAACTATCAAATCAATGATCACAGGGTTAATAATATGATTATGGTCTCTCGACCTCTAATCGCATACGATAAATGACAACCTAACTACATCGTTGAGGTTGGACCAAGTACTGAGCATTACAATTTCTTCCTGTATAATGACCAAGCATGGTTTCAAGGTATATCCCTATCCTAGATACAAATTAACCCTAATTATTAAGAGAAAATCATGCTTCTTATGCCCCACGTTCTATCCTCTTATTCCTCTCCCAAGTTCAATTCGGACAATGTGTTTATTTCAATGGTGATCAGGCATGAAATATGAAAAATAAGAACATAAGAGAGATTCATATGATAGTTAAATGAAATCCATGAAAACGTAATCAATTACAATCATCTTGTAGCCACAGCCCTAGAAGTAGGGTATTTAGCTACTCATAATAGTATCTTCAATCAAGCAAATGATTAAATGACATAAAAAGATTGAAAGTAGAAGAGTTTAGGAAAGAATCCTAAAAACTGATGAAATAGCTCTCCAAATCGTCATTCTTCAAGACCCAAAAAAAGAATAATTCAATAAAATAAAATTTGAGTCTATTTATATTTAAGTCGAAACGGCCAAAACTGGCAACTAGGGGCACGGCGCGGAGATGTACTTCGTGACAAAACAGTCTTCTCCACGATGCGATCACTCCACGGACCGTTCTGCCTCAGAATACTTTTTAGCGAACAAACTAAAAATCCCTCTCCGTTACGCAGAGAGGATACGGCTACGCCTTTAGCAATATTTTCTTTTCTTCCTTTTTGCTACTTTTTGACTTGGAACCTTCCACGCTTCCCAATGCCTATTTTAGTGCTCGTTTGTTCATCCAAGCTCACCTACACAACTAATCATGTTGGTTAAATCATATACAACAAAAAGGCTCGACACGACTATAAACAAACACAAATTGATTTAAAACTTGGCTTAAATATGGGTATTATTAGGTTCATAAGCATATAAATACGCCTAAGCTCAACAACTTGTAGAACCAAACCATGCCAAACTAGCACGGGCCGTGGGTCCAACCACGCCCTATGGTTGGGGTCTCGTGGGTGGGGGTAGTGGGGTTCTGGGGCAGTAGGTCAGTTAAGTGAGGGCTTAACGGAACTTTTCGAAATTAATTAGGGATTAAGTGGTGTCATTTTACCCTAGTTAGACCACCTACATAAAGAATTTAGACCCCTAAACTAAGTCATTTAAGTCATTCACTCAACTCACCAAAAAGAACCCAATTCCCTCTCAAATATTCTCTCTCTAGAAAGTGAAGAAGAAGAAGATGATCAAGCTAGGTCAAGACAAGTCTCCATTGTTCCAAGCTTTGTTGGCTTTGTAACCAAGGTATGATGGATTATTCATTCATGGATTCCTTTCATCTATGAATCCCATATGTTTTCCCCAATTTAGAAGAAGATTTCCCCAAGTCAATCTAGGGTTTCTTCTAATGTTATGGGTTATGATCCAATAGAGTGGATTATGATTGTTTCTGATCGTTTATGATTATTTATGACGAAATTGCATGTTTTTAATATGATTATACATGTATTCTTAATTAACCTAAGATTCTAAGGAGAAATTGATATAGTTTGGTTTCATGCCATAAAAGGGGGATTTGAGGGGTTAGATGTGATATTCTAAGATTGATGAATTACTTTATGAATTGCTTGAGATTAGGGAACCTAGATATGAATTGCTTAAGAGTAAAGCATATATACATGAATTGATTAGAGTAAAGCTTATATGATGAATCATGTGATTAGTAGTGTTGAGATTGAGTCTATATGATGATAGATGATTAGAATTGCTTATTAATGAAGCATGTGGTTAGAATAACTTGAGAATTAGGCATATATGATAATCATGAGGAGTATTGCTTTGAGAGTAAGGCTTGTTGTATGAAGGTGATTTCTGGGACTTTGAGGGTAAAAGGTAATATGATAAACTAGGAATGTTAAGTCTCTAAGAGTGAAGCTTATATGCATGTTGATTTGTGTGTGATATTATTGTGGAAGGACTTTACCCACATGACCTATATATGAGTATAGGAGATTATGCATGCCTTATAGATCCTATGTAAATGCTTTATGAACACTTTGAGAGTAAAGTGTCTATGATTATGATATTGAATATGAGATGGAAGCTTTTACGTAAGTTGAGTCCGGCTTCCAAATGGGATCCTTTTATGCTAGTTGAGTCCGGGTTACCAAGTATATCTCATGAGAATTGCCTAAAATGAATCTAAGAGTAAAAGTGATCATGGATGGTGATAGTTGATCATGCATGATCTAATAAGCCTTCATAATGAACTAAGGCATACTTCAAGAAGTGCCCCGTCAGTGGTCAAAGGCTTTATGTATGAACTAGGTTAGCTTGAAGTAGTGATATAATATCCCTTCATTAATATATTGACTTGGTAAGATAAGACCATGCATGTTAGCTTGAGATAGTAGGATTCATGGATAGCCTTGGATTGAGAAGTCATACCCTTCCAATGTAGCTTGGACTAGCATACTAGAATGCTTGCATGATAGCTTGACTTGAAGAGGCCACATCATTTCATGATAGCTTGGATTGAGCAATAGTACCCTTCCTTGAGTAGCTTGGACTTGCATGATAGTATGCCTTCCATGATAGCTTGGTCTAGCATAGTAAGATATTTTTCCCTTGATAGCCTTGAATTGGTAAATAGTAACCATTCATGAGTGATGTTATGCTATGGACTAGTAGAGAGTTACTCTTCCATGACTAATATGAATATGAGGGACAAGTCCCTAATCTAAGTAGCATGTATATGATGAAATAAGATTGCTTCAAGGAAGTATTGTAAGTATGTTCTAATATGAGATTTGCTTATATGATGTATACTTAGCTTGGATTGTTGCTATAGGTACCTTTCTTGATATGTTTGACTAAATGAGAATGTTTCCTTATCTATGAGAAATAAGCTAAGGATGAGATAAAAATATGATGAGTATGTATGAGGACCTAAAGTAGTTTGCTTAGTATGGGTGAGATTATGAGGTCGTATCCATGCATTGCACAAACATGCCTTGAGGTTACTTATGAAGTGTTTTTCTTATGTTATGTTGATCTAGATGCATTGATTAAGCCTATGACTATGTTGTTATCTCTTATGCTTATGACTTATGTTATTGTCTCTTATGATTTTGGTATATGTCTTATGTTGACTAATGCCTATGGTAAGCTTATGTTGGATTTATGCTAGCCATCATATTGAGTAATTTATTGTACTAACGCATACTCTTGCCTACATTCTTACCAAATGTAGGGTCCGGCGATCTTGACTTCCATTCTCGTGGTTAGGATCTTAGTAGAGCAAGCAAGTGAAGATTTGGTGAGTCCTCATAGCATCGAGGATTTGACCACTATGTTCTTTTATGTCTTTCTTTATGTTTAGACTTTTTTATGGGCGGTGTACCTAAGACATTAATGTATTAGATGGTTTGAGACAATTTTAAAGACTTCCTCTTCGTTTTATGAGACTTCGATTGTATTGAAAAATGTTTTAAATTTCCGCAGTTTTCTATTATCTTATGTTATGGTATGCTAAGTGGCTTGTATGAGGCCTCTCGGGGTCTTTTATGCCATGTTACATCTAGGGTGTACCCCTGGGTCATGACATAGTATCCCTAGACATTGCTTCTAGGTGGCGTGAAACTTAGGTTTGTGTGGTGTTTGATTGATTTGGTTAGTTGGATTGTTAGTATGGATCCTTGAGTTGTGATTTCTCAGTTGTTTATTTAACTATTAGGCGTGAGGCCGTGAGCTTGGATTGGCAGGATTCCAAGTTAGTACTCTTATGGTGTGACGTGTATTCTTCCCGACTCTATGTGTATGCCATGAGTTGCTTCTGATTATGCTTTTGAGAAGTTGCTATTTGAATGTTTTTTTGGAGGAAATGACTGGTATAGTTTTTTTCATGTTAGTTATTATTGTTTCTATTTTATGAGCATTTGTAAAGTTACATTATTGTCTAGTCGCGTCAATTTTTAAGAGAAGCCATATATTTATTTTATAAGTAATTTCTTATTGGTTAAACCAAAAATAGAAAATCGACCCGTTAAGGAAAAAATTGATATATCGAAAACCGGTAAAAATTATCTTATTGATTTGTTATTGATTTAGCATATTTAAAAACCAAAAACCGATAATACATAAAACTGAACCAATTGATTTACACCCCTACCTGTCATGAAATAAAGAATACAAAGTAAATATATCAGAGACATGTAGAAAAAGATTCATATATTATTCAACTTCAAATTGAAATACAAATGAACTGAAATAATTTCATATTTATAGAAGAACATAAATAGTTTGGAAAGCTACTTGTAAGTTGTTAATTGCAAAAATTTGCTTGCAAAATGACTTGTAAATTGATTGCAAGCTACTTATTTGATTGGACACTTGTTCATAGAGATGTAAGGAGTCAATTCCCTAAATGGTCACCTAAGTTTAGGGATTTGCCTTGAAATAGCATTTATGAACAAAAATCACTCAACTATCACTGTTTTCCTCTAAATATACTTAACACTTCAAAAGTCTCACTCTCTCCTAGTTGGCATGCCATGTCATTGAAGCTTTTTTTAATAATAGACTTATTTAATTTGTCAAGCTCATTTAACTAAAATAATGATCTTACTATTTAAAAAAATATATATTAGTTTATTGAGAAGAAATTTCCATACTTTAGAATTTTTTGTCATAATTAACTTTTTAATTTTTTTATGCTATAATGTCATCAATTTTAAATACTTATAAACACATATATTCAAAAATATTGATATATAAATCACATCACGAATATCAACTTAAATCAATTAAATATTATATAATTGATCAATAATATTAAATGTCAATTAATTATTAAAAATAATTAATTATGTACTTTGAAATCCATACTTACAATATCTTTTTTTTTAAAACAAAAGAAAAAGAAAAAGAAAAAGAAAGTAAATAATATTTATATTAGAAAATAAAATTTTAATCTATATTTGTAAACATATTAATCTCATATAATATGTATACTATTATATTAAAATAGGCAATTCAACTCATTATTACTTGTGTTTCATGAATTTGGGATGAGATAAGAATATATATTGGAGTTTAATTGTATGATAAGTTAAATATAATATAAGAGAAAAGACATAAAGTGACACCTGAAGTTGTCGCGAATTTTCAAAAAGACACTTTAACTATGCGAGTGTCCTATTACCCCACAAAACTTTTAAATACCTTTATAAATGGACTATTTTAATCCTTTTTCTCCCTATGTTTGTTTTCACGCAAATGAAGCGCGTGAATGGAAACTTTTACTTCCAAAAACAAATTAAAAAATGCCAAGTGTCAAATCTTTCTTTATTATTTAGTTACATATACTTTAAATACATCATCTTCCCCAATTCTAACTCTTTTTGTTCTTGGTGTGGCTTAACACTCCCTTGTGCAGGTGAGGGGAATCAACAAACAACAATCCCAATGAGCTCACTAAAAATTGATAATGAAGTTTTACTTCTACTATAGGGAGATGAGTTGTTTTCCGCTTATTCACACATTTTGTTGATAGATGAGTAGCCTTAAGCTCTTAAGGATGATGAAATGTATCCCTTACGAAGTTCTTTAATTTTGTACCAAAAAGTTGTCAAATAAAACAAGTTCCCCACATCTTAACATACCTAATAGTAAAAGCTCATTCAATGTCACGACCCGAGCCTACACCCTAGACGTGGCTGGCACTCGAGCAACATTGATGGTTTCCAAGCAAACCCTCATCATGGCTGACTACAAGCGGAAGACTAACTTAAGCATACAAAGCTTAAAACATAATAAAATTCATGAAAAACTTAAGGCCAAACACATATACAACCCCTCTAACTTGCCCTCATTTTTCATTTTGGCACTCCAACTTAGCCTTGTTCCATTTTAACCCTTAAACTCCACTTTTTATGTACCATTTTAACACGAAATACTATTTTTATGATTTCTTTATTTTTATATATATTCTTCAATTGCAATTCTTATTTTAAATCGACATGTGTCAGTTAATTTTAGTTAAAAAAAATAAAAATTAACGAAAAATATTTCTTTTTTAAAAATAATAATTTCTTTTTAAGAGTTTTATGTATTTTTATGTGAAAAATAACTGACGAAATTGTGTTGGTTTTCTTTCTTAAAAATCACTGACAATCTAACAAATTAAAGTCAGTCGAGTTTTAACATTTTTTAGTAGTGTTATTAACAATGAACAAGAGTCTTTTTTACTCGTTTGAAAATGAGTTTTTTTATACGTATTGATTTATATTAAAAATAAAAAGTGAGTATGTGCGTTAAATTTAGATAGACTAGCTGATAAGAAATAACAAATAAGTAGTGTTATTTAATTTAATTGAATGTTTAAGAAAGAAAATCAAAGAACTTTCGTCAATTTACTTTCATGCAAAAATACAGAGAAATCACAAAAAATAATATTATTGTTTGAAAAATTTTATGTTCGTTCGCGAATGTTTAATTTTTTTACGAAAATTAACAAACACACATCTATTTTTAAAAAATAAAAAATTGCAATTAAAGAACATAAATAAATAAAAAAACATAAAAATTAGTATTAGTGTTTAAATGGTACAGAAAATATGGAGTTTAAGGGTTAAAATGGAACAAGGCTAAGTTGGAGTGCCAAAATAAAAAATGAAGGTAAGTTTGAGGGGGTGTGTATGTGTTTGGCCAAAACTTAAATTCAAGCTTTAACTCAAAAGAAAATTTGGAATAACATAATATATTCAACTCACCCCAAAATGGGCAACTTAAGTCTTTAAAACATTTAACAAAATAAATGAAACAGACTTCTCAAACTGTACTATCTATTTATGAAACCTGTAAACGATAAAGATGGAAGTCGGAACAAGACCCATGACCTCCTAACAATTGATATAATTGAAAAGTAAGTGAAATCCTCCGGAAGTAAGGAGGCTCACCATAGCTAACTCGAACTCCATATGGTATCAACGAAGCTCCTATTGATGATCCTGAATACCTGAATCTGCATTATGAAAGGATGCATGCCAAATGGCTCAGAACGTGGAATGTACGAGAATGTAAGGGGAATTCTAGAACATAACATAAGCTTGAACTTGATAAAAAGGAAACATACTTACCTCTTTCCAAACTCAACTCAACTCAACTCAAGAATAAGATACTCAATGCAAGGATTAGATACTCAACTCAACGATTAGATACTCAACTTCGAAGATATGATACTCGACTTTGTGTACTCAACTCAAGATACTCAACTCAATATAAGGCAATAATACGCATGCAATATATGGAAAGCTTTTAAAACAATAGAAAACAACTCAGTGTATTGAATAGTACAATAACAACTCAATTAATATGTAATAAAATATAATATAACTATGTGGGAGTTTCTCTAACCGACAACAACCACTATGAGCCTAAATGGTGAAACAACGTCTTGCCCACCCTCCCAGAATTGTCCTATACTTTGTCATCATATAGGACGCCTTAACTAAGTGGATCCACTAGTCTATGCTAAAAAGCACTAAGGAATCATCTAAAAATTATGAACCTCTCTACCCATGGTGGCTACATGGTTTATGGAGACTTAAGTTATCTGAACTCAAACTCGTCCCCATATCGGTGCTCAATACTACTCCCAAAATACTCAGCTCATATGTTTAAAAGAAAAATAACTTTTTTCTTTGATATGAGATAATTACTCAAAAATCTTTCTCTTAAGAGAGATGGTACTCAAACTGCTCAAAAGTCTTTGGGAAATCTCAGTTTCCTCTCATCTTAAATGTGAAAACATTTACTCTTGGGAATACTTAGTTCCCATATGTCATTTTAAAGAAAATTAACTTTACTCTTACTTTTCAACTCAACTCAAAGCTTAAGTCTTAAAAAAAAGTTACAACATTTGTAAAAGAATTCTTAAAATATGGTTCATGCCGAATTATAGACGTGAACGACTCAATGCAAGCTTTTCAATAACCATAGATCGAACTCAATACTTGGAACTCAAGAACTTTAATGATACTACTCATTTCAAGAATGATCAACTTAAAGGGTTCATGCGGAATTATGAGCATGAACTACTCAACTCAAGGACTCAAAGATACTTCTCGTCTCAAGATTGTTCGACTTATAGGGTTGATGCGGAATTATGGGCATGAACAATTCAACTCAAAGAATTCATGGGTAACATGCGATAGTACTATCATTAGAAATATAATCTCAAACGGGATTAGGAACTAAAAACCCAAGACTTAGAACTTGAAGATACTACTCCACTCAAATGTACTCAACTTATGGAGTTCATGCGAAAGTTATGGGCATGAACGACTCCACTCGAGGGTCCACATGACAATATGGAACTCGTGTATATGACTCTTATCATTATCATACTTACTTCCTCAAAACTTAACTCAAATCGATGATGGATCTCAAAGGATTCACAATTGAACTCAAAGGTTTCCTTAAACTCTACTCTTAACTCTCTCTTGAATGTGAATTATGAATTCAAGAGTTATGGTTCATGATATGAAAGATCTCATGATAGTGTAGACTCATGAATACACTCTCCTCAATCTCATTCTCACTTACTTGAGTCTTGAAACAACTTATTAGAAAATGTAGAAGACTCCTTAAAAGGACTCAAAGGGACTCTTTCAAAATGTTCAGAAGAACTTTCAAGACTTAACTCGTAACTTTACCTTGAATTTGAATTATTAATTCAAGGTTATGATTCATGTTATGAATGATTACTAAGTGTTTAGAAGTAGTTTAGAGTGATTAGAATCAAAGGGAGTGAAGGTACACTTAAAAGGGGCTCAAACAGGACAAATAACGGAAAAGAAGCGGGGGCAGGCGACCCTGGCGCGTTCTGGGCGCGGGGAGGCCCCTAACTTCAGAGACTGCATATGGGTGCACTGTAGGGGCGCCGCCCCAGCCCCTTGGGTGCATTTCGGGCGTGCCGCCCCAGCCTTTCCCTTGGCCAAGTTCGATGAATTTTGCCTCTTGTTTTTTGATCCTAAATCGCTTTTAATCTATTTCTTTTCTCAAGTATTCCTTAGATTCAATCACCCAACCTAAGTACTCACTAATCCACTCAAAAAAACACTTAAAACAATCACTTTAATTTCAAGAAATCATCAAAACCCCATCAAAACAAGATTTTGAAAATAATATGTTTGGCGTGTGGGTGAACAAACCCAACACTATGGAAGCTTACATACCTCTTAGGGATCAAACCCATGGCGAAAATCCGCAACAACACGCAAGAATCTCAATGAACGCTTGATCCTCTCCTCTTTTCTCCCCTTTTCTCCTCTTTTCTCTTCTTTTCTCATCTAGAACTCTCAACTAAAACCCTAGGCGTATTTTAGGATTATAAAACTGAACCTAATTAGATTAGACCCCTAAATTATTACTAAAAACGAATTAAATTTGTTTGGGTAAGGAAAAGATAAAATTACCCCTTACTATTTCCGGTTTTGTCTTTCCTTACCTAGACAACCCAACTTCGAATGGACATATCTCCCCCATGCGAACTCGAAACTGAGCAAACTCGGTGGCGTTGGAAAGATAATTCAAATATATTTCGTACAGTATCTGGTAGAAAACCTAATGCATCTTGAGCTAGGATTTATAGTCATTTTAAGTTGACCCAAAACTCATACTTAGCTTAACTTGCCAAATTTCAGATTTTGCTATTTCCAATTTAGTTCTTTTTGGAACTCAAGGTGATACATCTAGTGACCTGACCTTAATACTTAAGAAATTTTAAATTTCTTAGTAAAATCCTATGCACCACGAAGGATGGTTCAAGTCTCAGTTCGAATTTTTTTTTGGGGTGTTACAATATCTCCCCCTTGGGATCATTCGTGCTAGAATGATGACTGGACTAGGTATCGAATGGGGTTACTCTTACCAAGGTCTGATTATAATGGTACGCTTTCACTATATTCAAGCTTAACCCCAATTCTTAGGTTCGGGTTCTATACCTCTCTATAGGGAATCTCATCCCAAGACTATTACTCTTTACCACCACATTCAAGCTTAGTACTCTAACAACTCTATGGACTCCTAATAACCAACTCCTTCGGATCAAACTAAGGAATCTCATTTAACTATTTCTCATGGAAAACCTCATCTTTTTCTCCTCCTCATTAACTGCCTCAAGCGGAATAAACACACCATCACTATCACGATAAGATCATTAACCTTATCTTTTAAACAACATTCCACTACTAAAAGGACCTCTAAAAAGATATCCCCCAAACTCTTTGGAACTCATTACTATCTTACTCTCAAACACTTGACTTGATTTCTCATCTTGTCATCTGCCCCTTAGGTTTAAAGCTGACACTTGAAAGCTATGGACCTATTCCATTATCTCTAACTAGTCTACATCCTCTTTTACTCTAACACTCGAAAGAAGTTTATCTCATGACTACAGAACTATCAATAAGCAGGTACTAAGATTTCTTTCTAAGGTGTTTCTCTTAACCTTTTCTGATTACATACCCTGTCGGTATACCTCTTAATGCTCTTGTTACTCTTGTGACTTAGCCACACTTCACTTGTGCCACTCATATTTATTGCAGCTAATCACCTCAATTCCTCACCTACTCTATGTCAAGTCTTCTAGATCAAATCTCAAGACTAACATCATCACCCTCATCACTACTAAAAAACTTCCAAAAAATGACGGACAGAAAAGCGACGGACTGCGTCGCTCCAAAAAGCGATGCCATTTGCCACACTGTCCATCACTTTTTAATAAAAATAATTATTTTTAAAATTATTTTACATAAAGCGACGGACAGCATCTCTTAGTCCGTTGCTTTTTTACGCGAATTTTTGCGCTAAATAGATATATAATTAATAATTATTTATTTAATATATATAGAGATGACGTCCGTCGCTTTTTAATAAAAATAATTATTTATAAATTAAACAATAACCACGCTGTCTGTCGTTTTTAATTTATTTTACTTTATTAATTAGTTTTTTTTTAAAGCGACGGACGGCATCTGTTAGTTCGTCGCTTTTTGGTCAAAATATCTATTTTCAAACATTTTTAAAAAGCGACGGACAACGCCTTTTAGTCCATCGCTTTTTAGTCAAAATTTTGGTCAAATATTTTTTAAAAAGCGACGGACAAAGAAACGCTGTCCGTCGCCTTTTTAAATTTATGTTGAACCAAAAAAATGGGTTTTCGCCCCCATTTTCCCATCTCTCTTTCTCTCTCTTCTCTCTTCTCTCCCTTCTCTCTAAAACCTAAATGTTGTGCCACTGCCGTCGCTGCCACCGCCGCCGCTGCCCCACGCCACCCCACGCGGCCGTCGCCCTTCTCTCCTTGAGCATTAGTCCCGTTGCTGCCTTGCCCCGTCGTCCCCACTGCCTCTTTTCCTTGGCTTGTTAAAGTTAGGGTGGGTTTAATTTTAGTTTGTTTCAATTCTAGTAATATTTGATTTGTTATAAATTAGTATATTGTTTTAGTTTGATGAATTGTTTTATTCAATTGTTAATTTGTATATTTGATTATTGTTAGTTAGGTAGAGAATTGGGAATTTTTTATTTTAGGGTTTTCTTCTAAATTGGGATTTTTTTAATATGATGTTGAATTGAGTATTAGAAGATAGAAATAACAAATAATTAAAAGTTATAAGTTAGATTAGTAGCATTTTCCAACTTTGAAATTCTTGAATTTAGTATGTTTGACGATTGAAGTTAGAAAAACATTCAATTGTTTATGAAAGTTAGATTACTTTGAAGTTAGAAAAATATTAAATAGTATATGAAAGTTGAAATTAGATTAGTTGAATTTTCCAACTTAGAAGTTCTTGAATTTAGTAAGTTTGAAAGTTAAAGTCAGAAAAATTGGGGATTTTTAAATATGATTGTAAATTAAGTATTAGAAGTTAGAACTAACAAATAATTAGAAGGTAGAAGTTAGAGATTAGTTGAATTTTTCAATTTGCCATTGTATTTGTGCCTATATGTATTATATTGTTGTTGAAAATTGGGTTACTTGAATTATATTCTTAAACTTAGAAATTCTTGAACTTGGAAATTCTTGAACTTACAAATTCTAGAAATTAGATATGAACTTGAATTTTTGTAGGATTTTAGAACTTTAATTAGGTTGTGAACTTTAGAAATCTTGAATTATTGTAGGATTTTAGAACTTTAGGTTGTGAACTTTAGAAATCTTGAATTATTGTGGGATTTTAGAACTTTAAGTTGTGAATTTTAGAAGTCTTGAATTATTGTAGGATTTTAAACTTTAGGTTGTGAACTTTAGAAATCTTGAATTATTGTAGGATTTCAGAACTTCAGGTTGTGAACTTTAGAAATCTTGAATTATTGTAGGATTTTAGAACTTAAAGGTGTGAACTTTAGAAAACTTGAATTTTTGTAGGATTTTAGAACATCATCAGGTTGTGAACGTTAGGAATCTTGAATTATTCTAGGATTTTAGAACTTTAAGTTGTGAACCTTAGAGAACTTGATTTTTGTAGGATTTTAGAACTTAAGGTTGTGAAACGTTAGAAATCTTGAATTATTCTAGAATTTTAGAACTTTAAGTTGTGAATTTTAGAGAACTTGAATTTTTGTAGGATTTTAAAACTTTAAATTGTGAACTTTAGAGAACTTGAATTTTTGTAGGATTTTAGAACTTTGGGTTGTGAACTTTAGAGAACTTGAATTTTTATAGGCTTTTAGAACTTTAGGTTGTGAAGTTTAGAAATCTTGAATTATTGTAGGATTTTAAAACTTTAGGTTGTGAACTTTAGAAATTTTGAATTACTGTAGGATTTTAGAACTTAAAGTTGTGAACTTTAGAGAGCTTGGATTTTTGTAGGATTTTAGACCTTTATAAGATTGTGAACGTTAGAAATCTTGAATTATTGTAGGATTTTAGAACTTTAAGTTGTGAACTTTAGAGAACTTGAATTTTTGTAGGATTTTAGAACTTTAGGTTGTGAAACATTAGAAATTTTGAATTATTGTAGAATTTTAGAACTTTAAGTTATGAATTTTAGAAAACTTGAATTTTCGTAGGATTTTAGAACTTTAAGTTGTGAACTTTAGAGAACTTGAATTATTGTGGGATTTTAAAATTATAAGTTGTGAACTTTAGAAATCTTGAATTATTTTAGGATTTTAGAACTTTAGGTTGTGAACTTTAGAAATCTTGAATTATTGTGGGATTTTAGAACTTTAAGTTGTGAACTTTAGAAATCTTGAATTATTGTAGGATTTTAAACTTTGGATTGTGAACTTTAGAAATCTTGATTGATAGAAATTATGAACTAATTATTAGGTTGAACTTTAGAAATCTTGATAAGCTATAGTCTTTATGAACTATTTGTAATTTTGAAACGAATTTTGAAAGACTTTATAAGTCTTTAAATTGTGATTTAGATATTTTTGAATGTTAATTTAAGTTTGTTGTTTTATATTTTATGTAGCTTTTTTATAATGTTTTATGTTTGATTGGGGCTGAATTGAATTGAATTGCTTTTGCAGGTGCCAATTTTTGCTGCCAAAAAAATTGCAGAAAAAGCGACGGACAGGGTGATTTTGTCCGTCGCTTTTCTGGATTTTATTTTTAAAAAACCCAAAAAAGCGACAGAGAGGATCCTTTAGTCCATCGCTTTTTTTAATTTTATTTTTTTTAAAACCCAGAAAAGCGACGGACAGGGTCCTTTAGTTCGTCGATTTTCTGGATTTTTCAAATTTTTATTTCCAAAAAAGTGATGGACGGCGTCTCATTGTTCATCGCTTTTCAAGATTCTAAAAAAATAAAAAATTAATTAAAGCAACGGGCTTCGTCTCTTTTTTAAAAATAAATATTAAAAAAGCGACGGACGACGTCGCATTCTTCAAAAAAAATATTATTTAAATAAAAAAACAAAAGTGACGTAGTCCATCGCTTTTGACTTGCAACTCTTACTCTACCTCCTATCTTAAGCTCTTCACAACTCATCACTTCTTAGTCTACCCATAAGGGATCATTCATAACTTACTAGGTGCATGACTATACCAACATAGTTTGCCAAAGCACCATCTCCCTTACTTAGTTAACTAAACCTCCACATACTTTCCTCTAACTCTGGGCACTTTCTCTACTATTGCTCATGATCTCGTCATTCACACTATCTTTTAGGGTGAAAATACTACCCAAGCTCTAAACATACTTTTTCATAAGGATCTCAGCTAAAACAGGACTTAGAGAAGAGAGTACAACTTGCTTTTATCTCAAACGCACTATTCATATAATTATGGGTACATTCCTCTAAAACTAAATACTTAACTTACTCTTTGGGCTTCTCTCAAGCCCCTCTGGAGTCTCATGACTTTCTCAGATTCTTGTTAAGAACAACTCATCGATAAAGGTTTGACTATGCTTTTCAACCACCTCTAGTATGATGGGTAGTCGAATGGATATGAGAATGCACGAGAATGAATAGATCTCTATGACATAGCTCTAATGCACGATTAAGAGTATGAAAGGAGGGAAACTTTTCTTAAATGTTCGTACTCCCTCATTTATAGAAGTGGGGCCCTCACAACCATAAACAAGATCCTACTTGACACGGCTCCATAGACACTCTAGGACACTTGAACTATGTGCTCTGATACCAAGTTTGTCACAATCCGAGCCTACACCCTGGATGTGACTGACACTCGAGAACCATTGCTGGTCCCCAAGCAAACCCTCATCCTGGCTGACTACAAGCGGAAGACTAACTTAAGCATACAAAGCTTAAAACATATTAAAATTCATGAAAAACTTAAACAGGCTTTAACTCAAAAGAAAACTCTGAATAATATAATATATTCAACTCTCCCCAAAATGGGTAACTTAAGTCTTTAAAACATTTTAAAAAATAAATGAAACAGACTTCGCAAACTCTACTATCAATCTATGAAGACTCTAAACGACAAAGATGGAAGTCGGGACAAGACCCACAACCTCCTAACAAATGATATAACTGAAAAGTAAGTGAAATCCTTCGGAAGCAAGGAGGCTCACCATAGCTAACTCGAACTCCATGTGGTATCAACGAAACTCGTGTTGATGATCCTGAATACCTGAATTTGCATCATGAAAGAATGAAGGTCAAATGGCTCAGTACGTAGAATGTACGAGCATGTAAGGGGAAATTATAGAGCATAACATAAGCTTGAACTTGATAAAAAGAAAATATACTTACCTCTTTTCAAACTCACTCCACTCAAGAATAAGATACTCAACACAGGGATTAGATACTCAACTCAAGGATTAGATACTCAACTTCAAAGGTATGATACTCAACTTTGGGTACTCAACTCAAGATACTCAACTCAATATAAGGCAACAATACACATGCAATATATGGAAAGCTTTTAAAACAATAGAAAACAACTCAGTGTATTGAAGAGTACAATAACAACTCAATTAATATGTAATAGAATATAATATAACTCTGTGGGAGTTTCTCTAACTGACAATCACCACTATGAGCCTAAGTGGTGATACTACGTCTTGCCCACGCTGCCAGAACTGTCCTATACTTTGCCATCATATAGGACGCCTTAACTAAGTGGATCCACTAGTCTATGCTAAAAATCACTAAGGAATCATCTAAAAAGTATGATCCTTTCTACCCATGATGGCTACATGGTTTATGGAGACGTGAGTTATCTGAACTCAAACTCGTCCCCATATCGGTGCTCAATACTACTCCCAAAATACTCATGGCTCATATATTTAAAAAACATAACTTTTTTCTTTGATTTGAGATTATTACTCAAAAATCTTTCTCTTAAAAGAGATGGTACTCAAACTGCTCAAAACTATTTTGGAAATCTCAGTTTCCTCTCATCTTAAATGTGAAAACATTTACTCTTAGGAATACTTAGTTCTCATATATCATTTTAAAGAAAATTAACTTTAGTCTTACTCTTTACTCAAATCAAAGCTTAAGTCTTAAAACAAAGCTAAAACATTTGAAAGACTTCTTAAAATATGGTTCATGCTGAATTATAGACGTGAACGACTCAACGCAAGGTTTTCAATAACCATAGATAGAACTCAATACTTGGAACTTAAAAACTTCAATAATACTACTCATTTCAAGAATGCTCAACTTAGAGGATTCATGCGGAATTATGAGCATGAACTACTCAACTCAAGGACTCAAAGATACTTCTCATCTCAAGGTTGTTCGACTTATAGGGTTCATGTGGAATTATGGGCATGAACAATTCAACTCAAGGATTTCATGGGTAACATGTGATAGTCCTATAATTAGAAATATAATCTCAAAGGGGTTAGGAACTCAATACCCAAGACTTAGAACTTGAAGATACTACTCCACTCAAAGGTACTCAACTTATGGAGTTCATGCGGAAGTTATGGGCATGAACAACTCGATTCGAGGGTCCACATGATAATATGGAACTCGTGTATACGACTCTTCTCATTATCATACTTACTTCCTCAAAACTTAACTCAAATCGATGATGGATCTCAAAGGATTCACAAATTGAACTAAAAGGTTTCCTTGAACTCTACTCTTAACTCTCTCTTGAATGTGAATTATGAATTCAAGAGTTATGGTTCATGATATGAAAGATCTCATGATAGTGTAGACTCATGAATACATCCTCACTCTCATTCTCACTTACTTGAGTCTTGAAACAAAGTATTAGAAAATGTAGAAGATTCCTCAAAAGGACTCAAAGGGACTCTCTCAAAATGTTAGGAAGAACTCTCAAGACTTAACTCTTAACTTTACCTTGAATTTGAATTATTAATTCAAGGTTATGATTCATGTTATGAATGATTACTAAGTTTTTAGAAGTAGTTTAGAGTGATTAGAATCAAAGGGAGTGAAGGTACACTTTAAAGGGGCTCAAATGGGACAACCGATGGAAAATGAGTGGGGGCAGGCGAACCTGGCGCGTTCCGGGCGCAGGGCGCCAGCCCCTAACTTCAGAGACTGCATATGGGTGCACTACAGGGGGTCCGCCCCAGCCCCTTGGGCGCGGCGCCCCAGCCTTTTCCCTGGCCAAGTTCGACGAATTTCGCCTCTCGTTTTCTGATCCGAAGTCGCTTTTAATAGATTTCTTTTCTCAAGTATTCCTTAGATTCAATCACCCAACCTAAGTACACACTAATCCACTCAAAACAACACTTAAAACAATCATTTTAATCTCAATAAATGATCAAAACCCCCAAAAAACAAGATTTAGAATGAACTTCAAGAACACCTATCAAGAACTTAAATCCTTCAACTTTTAAGAATGAAATTTCGCTGAAAATAATATGTTTGGCGTGTCGGTGAATAAACCCAACACTATGGAAGCTTACATACCTTTTAATGATCAAACCCATGGAGAAAATTCGCAACAACACGTAAGAATCTCGACGAACGCTTGATCCTCTCCTCTTTACTCCTCTTTTCTCCTCTTTTCTCCTCTTTTCTCTTCTTTTCTCTTCTTGAACTCTCAACTAAAACCTTAGGCGTATTTTAGGATTATAAAACTGAACCTAATCAGATTACCCCTAAAAAATTACTAAAAATGAATTAAATCTATTTGGGTAAGGAAAAGACCAAAATACCCCTTACTAATTTCCGGTTTTGACTTATCTTATCTAGACAACCCAACTTCGAATGGACATATCTCTCTCATACGAACTTGAAACTAAGCAAACTCGGTGGCGTTGGAAAGATAATTCAAAGATATTTCCTACGGTATATGGTAGCACACCTAAATCATCTTGAGCTAGGAGTTATGGTCATTTGAAGTTGACCCAAAACTCATACTTAGCTTAACTTGCCAAATTTTAGATTTTGCTATTTCCAATTTAGTTCTTTTTGGAACTGAAGGTGCTACATATAGTGACCTGACCTTAATACTAAAGAAATTTTAAATTCCTTAGTAAAATCCTACTCATCATGAAGGAGTTCGAGTCTCAGTTCGAATTTTTTTTTGGGGTGTTACATTCAAAATGGACGAAAGAAATATAGAAATTTAGATTCAATTTTTAGGTGAAGAAATTTAGATTCAATTTTTGGACAATTCTCAAAAATTGTCCAACGGAAATTTGAATCAGGTTCATACTATTGAAGTTGCAAGCTCAATATTTCGGGTCGGGTTAAACTCGTATTTTATTAATATTAAATAAAATAATTTATTAAAGAGAGAGTGTGCATCACACACATATTCATAATCTGAGATTGATGAGAAAATCAGGCAAATTGGTATATTTACAAAGGTATTTAAGAGTTTTGTGGGAGTAATAGAACACTTGCATAGTTAAAGTGTCTTTTTGAAAATTCGAGATAATTTCAGGTATCACTTTATGTTTTTTCTCATAATATAATAGCAATAAAAGAATTTAAAAAAAACAAAAGTTAAATAATAAATTTCTCTTTTTTACCAACTCTTTTGTAAACCTTACAAATTTATTTGAATACTTTTATGAAAAAAAATTGCTTAAGATTTTCAAATAATTTACTTAGGAATTTCAAACTCTCAGGTAACAGTTGCACACAAAAAAATCATTGAATTTTGTTTGGTAGAAAAATATGAAGGAATTAGATTTTAATTTTTTTTTTTTATAATCTTCATAAATCCTTACGTAATTTATATATTTGTTTTGTAGAGGCATAAGTATAATGAATTATATAGGTCAATTATTTTTAAAAATGATGATTTAATGAAAGCCATATCAACTAGAATAAAAGGAGACCTTTGAAGGTATTTGGTATATTTTGGGGGAGAAAATAATAATGATATTATTCACTTTAAAATTTATGACATAGTATGTTTAAAGAACCTATTTTTCATAGCATAATTTTTTTTTATTATGATAAAAAATTCTTAAGTTTGAAAATTTGATCTCAATAAACTAATATATATATATATATATATATATATATATATATATATATATATATATATATTAGTTTTTTTTTTAAGTAGTATGATCATTCTTTTAGTTAAATGAGCTTGATGAATTAAATAAGTCTATTATTAAAAAAAAGACTTCAATGGCATGACATGTCAACTAGGAGATAGTGAGGCTTTTGAAGTGTTAAGTATATTTGGAGGAAAATAGTGATAGTTGAGTGATATTTTTGTCCTAAGTGAAACATAAATGATATTTCAAAGTAATTCCCTAAACTTGGGTAACCATTTAGGGAATTGACTAAAATGTAAGAGTAGTTAATAAATATCTATAATATAATAATGTATTTGTAACTTAAACAAATTCATTAAACTTACTACTCATTACAAATCCAATAATTGTATTTCTTCAAGAGTCAAACAATTTAAATTTGATCGGAAATTTGCACATAAAATCTTCAATTTTTTTGAAATGAAATTTATATATTTGAAACTACGTAAAAAATACTATTAGACATAATAATTGACAATTCAAAATATTTAAAAGATAATATAAAAAATTATAGTCAAAGATAGACTTGTTTGAATTTTTAAAATTCGAAAAGTGCCACATATATTAAAACGGAAGGAATATAAAAGATATATAAAAAATTTACAATTAAAAATAGACTTTATAGAAACTTAAAATTCGAAAAATAACTCATAAATTAAAACAGAGAATATAAAATAATGTTAATGCACATAATTAAAATTGATTGATATTTGTACATAGTGTGGAACAGAAAGTCGGTTGCACCAAATAGGAAAGGTCAGGAGAGGCACGTGTCGTTGCGCGTAATGTGCGTAATGGCATCTGCCTCTCAACTCTTAGCTCCAATCAACGGCATTTCTTCTTCAGCATATAATCATCTTCTTCCATTCCCAATTCCGTGTCTCTAGAACTTTCTCACATCTCTATGCACAATCATTACACTACTTCTTGCTACAATCGATCACTTTGTTGTTTGAATTTGGTAGAAAATGTGTTCACTACAACTTCCAAATTGCAGGGTTTTCAACGATGGCAACTTCTCTTCTTCTTCTTCTTCTTCGGATAAGTTGCAGAAATGTGTGGTTTTCTCGTCATTTTGGGGAGTAGAGTTGTGCTTCAACGATGGACGGTTTACAGCTAGTTCGGCAGTTAAACGACGACAATATCGGCCGATTTCTGTTATGTCTTCATCTTCTGATTCACCTTTCAACATGAATTTGAACGAGTATATGGTTACACTTGTAAAACCACTGGGTATCCGCTTCGCCCTCTCTGTTGATGGCAAAGTTTTCGTTCATGCTCTTAAGAAAGGGGTTAGTATGTTTTCGCAATTAACATCCTTACATTTGAATAGTTCTGATTTTACAATATGCGATTATCCGTTTCTACCGTCACACTGGTGGATTAAGCCCTTCACTGCTTTGTCTGTGTCATTGTACCCACCTGGATCTTGGTAGATTTTCGCATTTTCTATTGAATTTATTGTTATGAAGGAATCTCTTAGTTTTGCAAGTGTCATTTGTAGGGGAATGCTGAGAAATCAAGAATAATAATGGTTGGTGATACATTGAAAAAGGCCAGTGACTCTTCAACTGGGGGGCTTATTGAGATCAATGACTTTGGCGATACAGAGTATGAAACGTAAAAATTATACCAATTTTAAGCTAAGAGTTCATTTCTGACTGAAGTAGTGGGATATTTCAATAAGTGTACTGTATTTTACTATGGTTTCTGCAGGAAGGTGATGAATGAGAACTCAGGGCCTTGTAGCCTGATTCTTGAGAGACCATCTTTTCCATTTCCTATCCACCAGCTATATCTTATGGATGATATTGATATTATGTATAATAGAGGTCGTGTTCCCGTTGCTACATGGAACAAAAAATTACTTGCCTCCAACTTGCGAACGTCTTGTGAGGGCAGTGGGAACTCCGGATTTGTAGTATTTTCCCCCAAGTTACTAACATTGAATGGATGGAATGTTCTGAGTGATGGAGATCAAATCAGGCAACAAGAAAATCTGAACGGTACCCCCTGGTTACCATTTAGCCCAATTATCAACATATTTTCTGAGAAAGACACGACAGATTCTGAATGGGCGCATGGGAATTTCCCACTGGAAGAATACGTAAAGGCGTTGGATCGTTCAAAGGGAGAACTGTATTACAATCATGATCTTGGAATGCGCTACAGCAAGGTGTGACATTCAGATTTTTCTGTGCAGAACCTTTCCTTTACTCAAATGATTAGTATTCAACTGCTTGAGATAAAGTGAACAGCTCCAGGAATTCTGCTCTTTTCAATTTTGCTGAATACCGTTTTAATCCACTGCTGTGGTACGATTTATTCTCAAGAAGATACTCTTCTGTTGCCTGGTTCTGAAGTACATTGCTTGTGTCCTTTGCCAGATTACTGAGCAAATATATGTGGGATCGTGCATACAAAAGGAATCTGATGTGGAAATGCTGTCAGATGTGGTGAGGCTATGCTTTTGTGGGTTGAACATAATTTATTTTTCCCTTTAAATTTCATGTCTTGTACATCTCTAGATTTTCCAATCCATATAGAATTTTGGTTTGCACACTATCTGATAGAACTGAGAGTATCATGACTATCTTTAACCAGTAGCAGGTCAAAAAGAAACAATGAGTGTATATATAACGAAAGTACATCAATGGTTTTATATGGTGAACTCAGCCTGCAAATGACCTGCAGTTGTGGTTTTCATGAATATGTATGGTTGTCCTACGTTTAAGTTGCAGCATGAAGACAGTTTCTTGATGGAGGCCAAGAGCCCAAGACCATATTAAACAAATATAAGCGAGTTTGATTATACAAATAGGGACACGGGTAGTTGATTCTGAAATCAATAATAAATGAGAAGCAAAAACTGTGGAAACTGGAATGCTGATGGATGTGCTGAGAACATCTTTAGTGTTTATCTTAATATGAGAGTGGAGACACATTTGTGCATACCTTTTTCTTACCATTATGCAGTGTTCCTTTGCAGAATTAATTCTTGCTTGCTCATTTGCTTACACTAACCCAGACATCTGCATCAGGATAATTGTTTCTTGTTCATTTACTTACAACTAACCCAATGAATATCTGCATCAGGGGATCACTGCTGTGGTGAATTTTCAGAGTGGGATCGAGGCTGAAAATTGGGGAATTAATGCCAACATAATCAATGAATCGTGCCAAAGGTTTAATATCCTTATGATCAACTATCCCATAAGGTAATAAAATGGTTTACTTTTTGAATTGCAAGTTTCGTCAATGAGCTAACAATCTGCTCTATACATCCAGTACCTTAGCATGCCCCCTGAGTTCTCTTATCTTTTTACTTCTTTAAGAGAAGTCTTATCTTTTTGTTGTACTGGAAATGTGATGGTGATGCCTGTATAGATGCACCATTAGCTCTTCAGATGTTCTAGCATTTGCCTGTTTCATTTATCACAATTTTCTTTGCATATTGAGATTACAATTAAGGAGCTTGATCTTATTCCTTTACATTGGGTTTTGCTATGTAATCCTTCTGCATATTAATTTCTTTTGCAGGGAAGGAGATTCATTTGACATGAGAAAGAAACTTCCTTTTTGTGTTGGTCTTCTTCTACGCTTATTGAAGAAAAACCACAGAGTCTATGTGACTTGTACAACTGGTTTTGATAGATCCCCTGCTTGTGTAGTAGCTTACCTTCATTGGATGACAGATACTTCCCTTCATGCAGCCTATAATTTTGTCACTGGGTTGCATTTATGCAAGCCTGACAGGTTCTTCTCCAAATTCTCATATATCTTCAGTTCCATTCTTTACTTTTGGGGAGGCCTTGACTGGATAAGTACTTGCATGCGTATCATGTTACCAAGGACATAATCAGGGGTGGGTCAACAGATTTGATGTCCTAATACGAAAATATATTTAAAATCCATATAGTTTTTCTCAAAAAGATAAAATATAAAAATCCATATGATAATGATATACAAAAGAAGGCCACATGGTTTTAATCTAGTGGTGAGAGCGCAATATGTGATCTATAGGTTAGGCGCACGTCATGATATCAAACTCTCCCATATATAAAAGTCTGGTATTTAAGTGGAAAAAGGTAGATCTAAAACTAAGGTAGTTGCCATAAGGCTTTTCTTTTTATCGGTATGCCGCTCTGCGAGCAAGGAGTGCCACGCACGAGTGGAGCAAAAAGAAAGCAAGGGAAATTTTTCTCTTTTTTGGGGGTGATCTCATTATCCACTCAGTTTCGAACCTTTTGCGACACTTGCCTTGGGGAAATCATCATAAACATGAAAAGAATAAACTATATGCACAGGAAGAAAAATTAGATTTGATAAGAAGGTAATTATACTAGTTAATTTAATAAGGGAAGATTTATGTTATTTACTCACCTAATGATGGTACAACCCCTACCAAATTTTAACAAACATTAAAAATTGACATCTTTTTGTTAATATATACATAAATTATATGTTATATATAATAATACAATACCTCATATTTTTGGGGCCTTTAGTAGTTGGGTGCTTAAGCTAAGAGCTTCATTTGCCTTACCCTAAAGCCATCAGTGAGCAGAATTAAATAAATTGTACACGCATTTCTTTGGATTCTAAAACGGTAAAACATGGGTATTAGTACAAACATGAGCAGGTGAGTGTTGGAAGCAATGGTACTCGGACTCCTTAAAAATGGCAATGGATGCGTGTCAGATCCTCCAAAATTAATGTATTTTTGGAGGATCCGACACAGGTGCAACATCAGTTTTGGAGAGTGAGCAATATACGTTAGGAAGACAGCTGGTGTATAATGATGTATACAAAATATCATTATTTTGAAAGTTTGCTGTTATCATTTTGCATATGTAGCCATAACATCTTATTTAGCTCACTGTCATGATCCCTATCTTATCTCTTGTTTGCTTAGCCTTTCTTACGGTGAACATTCTTGATTTACTTAATCCAAAACATATTGGTTGCAGACCAGCCATTGCCTGGGCAACATGGGATCTCATAGCTATGGTTGAAAATGATGTACATGATGGGCCTGCAACGCATGCCGTAACATTTGTATGGAATGGGCACAAGGTAATCAATTGTATCATCTCCGTGTGCTTGTTGGTGATGTCCTCAGATGTTTGTATGTATAAGAAAATCAGCAGTGAAACTGAACCCAGATTTTATGTTGCACTCTTTTCTTGACCTTTTTCCTCAAAGGTCAAAGCTGATTCTTGGAATGGATGTTGCATACTCTGTGTTACACTGTTGTCTGCTTCCATATGCATTTTTAAATTGAGGTATTTACTTGTAAGTATCTCTTGTATGACATTTTTGAACAGGGGGAGGATGTCTACCTGGTTGGAGATTTTACAGGTAACTGGAAAGAACCAATTCAGGCAGTCCACAAAGGTGGTCCAAGATTTGAGGCTGTAGTTAGACTTTCACAGGGAAAGTAAGTTTTGCCTCTTCCTGTCAGCCATACATGTCATGGCGATTGTCAAGCTTTTATAATGATTTCCTTCTTAAGTGTGGAGTATTGAATTATCTTTTTCTAATACTTTTTCCATTTTTTGATGATTCTTTTTGCTGTATAACCAAATCGCAACTCGAACGCATGCCTTTGGATATCATCCTTATCTTTTCCCCCTCTAAGCAGAATCTCATAAAGTCGATCTCAACTAAATTAGTTCGCATTTATCTGCTTTGAGAGATCCAAACTTGTTTTGGCTGTTCTTGCAATGAAGACACAGAGAATGATTTAATCAAGATTCTGTACAGATGAGAAAACTGATATACTAATTCTTGAAATTCTCAAATATTAGCTTTTTAGGGAAGCTGAACCTGAAGTCAGTGGAAGTTTCATTGTCAAGTTACATGCAAATCGGTACTATTGTGCTTCTTGTCACTAAACTGACTCTCCATTTTAAATTTGTAGTACTGCATGCCATAGGCTATTCTTGTCAGTTGGAATCTCCGTTACATGGTTCCATTTATCCAATATGAATTGTCTTTTTCCCCTCAACCTTTCCAAATCTAAAGATCACCCTTCTGCTTCTTTCTCCTCCCTGAAGGTGTACCTTTGTCGATATTAATATTGATTTTCCTGTTTTTACTCTTTGGTATATTTTGTTGTGTATGAAGTATTAGCTTTAATTTGTTTATCAGGTACCTATATAAGTACATAATTAGTGGAAACTGGAGGCATTCAACCAATTCACCAACTGAAAGAGATGAAAGGGGAAATCTCAATAATGTAATTGTTGTTGGTGATGTTGCCAGTGTCAGGCCTTTCATTCAACAGCAAAAGAAGGTTAGTTAAATTTTGTATCCTTTCCTTGAAAAGGATGGAGGATGACAATCTTCAACAGTAAAGTAAAACATCTAATTCCCGTCTTAACATATGAATACACTTTCTCATTAATATCCTTCCCCGATAAGCATAAAATAATGCGACATTCTGTTTTACTAGTGATCTAGTTTATGTCTCTTTTTCTTTCCAATCATCAGTTGCGCTTCGGTGAGGATTAAAGTTTTTCTTTATATGTGATGTTGAAGGAGGAATGACAAATTTTTGTATCTAATTTGAATTAGGACGCAAATATTATGAAGGTGATTGAGAGGCCATTGACAGAAAATGAGCGGTTCATGCTGGCAAAAGCTGCTCGATGTGTTGCATTCTCAATCTGCCCAATAACGCTAGCACCTAAATAGATGGACACACTACATTTCAGTCATCATAGTCGCATATCCAGTTATGTCTTCTGCAATAAAGAAGTCGGTAGAAATGGTCAGTATATGGCCATTTTAATGCAAGCCCATCCCTCCCACTTGAATTGAAGCTGTATATTGTCATGCAATTTCGAGGTCGAAACAGCTGCAGGAATGGGCAAATGCAGGCGAGTTATAATGCTCATGTCCACTGCACTTTAGTCATTCTATCATCCCCATAGATATTATCTGCTTTGATCACTGACTGATCCTTCGACTAGATATTTTCCACGGTTGAAAATTAAAGCTCAGTAATGTGTATATCTCTGTTTAATACATACACATTACATGGACATGTGGATGTGTAATTGCTGTTTTACTACGCAAGAATATTACTCTTCACTGATCTTGCGTCTTCTTTATTCAAGACTGTTTGAACAAATTTAAGTTTCTGCTGTTGTGTACCCAAAGATAGAAAAATGTCATGCTTGAGATAGTAACGGTGTGATGAAGGGGAAGAGCACTTTGTCACTTCACATTTTATTCCACTTGAATAATGACGGTACCATCACAATTATAATTGGATACCTTTTTTATTTTATTTAAAGATTCTTTTGTTTTCTTTCTTATTTAATACAATCACCATTTATACAATTATTATTGTAAAAATATTTCTCTTTCTTCAGTTACGGTTTTTTTTTGTTGACTTAATAAATTTTGATGCTATTTTTTTGGGAGTGGTAATTTATTATCTAATTAATAGGTTTCCTACAATTAAGCATATTTTTGTTTTCTTGTTTACATCAATCCAATACATGCATACCATGTGTTTAAATATATAGTTTATTTTAATTAATCTTAATTAATTAATATGTGTTTTACTTCATTAAATCACATAATTATGAAAATTACATTAATTGGATATAAACACCCGGTGCGAGTAAGTTTTTCCCTTTTATATATGTTAGTTAAACAAATGGAATGAGTATATTAAATGGTATATATTTTGGGTTAATATTGGTGACCATTTTCTTTTAACAATAATGATTACCTTACGCCAAAATATAATAAAAACACCATTCCTATTATAAACCATTACACTTGAAATACAATTTTATAATCATTTCTATTGAGGTGGTTTTCGTGATACCATTCCTATTATAAACCATTACACTTGAAATACTATTTTATAATCATTTCTATTGATGTGATTTTCGTGAAGAAGTTGAAGTTTTGGGAGTTCTTGATGTCTTCATGTGTTCTTGGTGATTTTGAGAAAGAAGAAGCAAAAAGAATACATTTGATCCAAAACTCCAATTGAAAAGTGTTAAAAGTTGCTTGGGGTCTTGTTGAGATAAAAAATGGTATTGCAAAATTGGAGTTAAAAAAAATGGCATGGATAAGCCTTTTCTCAAATAGCAATGACATCGATGGACCAAACTTTTAACGGATGACATTAACGAGTCTTTTTTCAAATTTGATGACATATTTGAGCATTTTTCCCTATTTAAATTAAGATATACACCATAATCTAACCGAGAATTTACCTATTATTTTACATAATTAAATTAATCATAAATTGTGTATATTATTATTTAACAAGATTTCCAGATCCATATTATCTTTAAATAGTTGTAAATATATACAATTCGATTTATAATCGATGATAAATTTGATTTTAGTTATATGAAACTGTAACCCTCCAAAATTTTCTAAGATAAAAGCTGAACCGTACTTTGTATGTGTAAAGTATTGCACTGAATGATTCCTAGTTGCGCAGGTGTGTTAATGTTCTTTTTAAAAAAAAAAAAAAAAAAATTTGGTGGCCATGATGGCCTTTTATTAATAAAAAATTAAGACTTAGTCTGTACAAAAACAAAGATAGGGCTGACCCTCAAGTGACTGACCCATCAACAATTAATACTTACAAAGGTAGATCCAATCTATCTAATATGTGCAAATGTATCTTTGTAGGTTCTTCTCTTTTATTCTCTGATAAGAAATTGTGTCTGTTACCACCTATCTTGAGTTCCTGAAGCATTGCCCGGTGAGTGCCTACCTCTTCCTCTCTTTTTTTTTTTTCTTTCTTCCTCTTTTATTCTGTGTTGTCAGTGATGCTCCACTATTTTCAAGTCAAAAGATTTTTTACTCGACTCTATCAAGAGTGTGAGTGAATAGACTATTTTACCTTGAAAGAGTTGTAATTTCATGATTATGTAGCCACCAGCTTAGGTCTGATGAGATTTCATATCTTTTGGAGTTGTTGTAGCCACCAACCCATGTATCATGTATGCATATATATATATATATATAAATATATATATTGTATACCAAATGTTTTCAATTTTATAAAAATGCTATTTAAAGTTTCTTTTCACCCCTTGGTCGACCCCAACAACCCCCAAAAGTTCTCTTCAACCCTAATAAGTCTTGGTAAGTGTTTTTCATGATCTTGCAAAATAACATCAAATCATCAACCTATCTGTAGTATCAATAATTCAATTTTACGGTTCAAAACTTTATTTTTAAGCAAGTCCATTGAGAATTCTTCCTTCCAAATCAAGGTAACCATTCTTTTTTAATTTCCTAGTGATTCTAACATATGATTATGTATCCTAAGCAAGAATCTTCCATCATAATATAGGATTTTTCAAGAATTTCAAAAAGGGATTTCTTAATCGTTTTTTATCAAGTTAGGTGTTCAAGAACATCTCACAAAAGTCCATAAGGCTGAGATTATTCCCGTTTTATTTGACGGGTGAAGCAACAAGATGGTTGGCGGAATTGCCAAATAATGCTATCATTTCTTGGGAAGAGTTGAGTGACGCTTTCTTGGAGAGATTTTTTCCTTCCTTGAAGATGGTAAAGCTTAGGGACCAGATCCAAAACTTCAAAAGAATTAGAGGTGAACCTCTACATGAGACATGGTTGTGGTTTCACATATTACTCTTACAATGTCCAACACATGGTGTTCCAGATCATTTGTTGCTGCAATATTTTAATTGTAGCCTTGATTCAATCAACAAAGGCGTGGCTGATCAACTTGCCCAAGATGAACCGATATGAAAACCGAAATGAAGTAGCACCATTGTTATTAGATGACATGAATAAAGTCAATCAAGCATAGCATACTAGAGAGGACCAAATGTCTTCTCTAAAACTGAGCATGAGCAAAGAACAAATTGAGAAGGACCATGAGTGATACGAAAACATGGTTAAAATGATGACCCAACTTGATTTGTTGTCCAAACATGTCATGGGGTGGATTTAAATCAGTAAATACAGTTGGAACAAGTCGTCGGTAGTGCCCGAAAGATGCCAAGTTCAAGGCATTGTACAATGAGGAAGTACAATACTTGAGAAATCAAATGGGGGTTCTCTCCCAAACTACTAACGACAAGGTGGGAAACCAAGGTTGGAACAAAGAGCGAGATAACAGTTGAAAGATTGAAAAGGTGGAAATTGGAGAGACCGGAGACTGAAAAAGATATGTACATTCCTCCTCATGATCATCCAAGAACAAAGGAACCAGCTGACGGGAAGGAAACCGAACCGATGAAATGCTCTCAAGGATATTCAATATGGTTGAAAGGTCCGAAAAAGTGTTGAAGGATTTGAAAAATGACTTCTCCACCTTAACACAAATAGTGACCTCTCATTCGGTATATATCAAACAGTTGGAGGCTCAAATACATCTGATTTGCATCCATCTAAATCTAAGGCAATAGGGACGTTGTCTAGTGACACCATCCCAAATCTCAAGAATGATTGTTCAGGAAATGATAATTGTTTTGTTTCACGACGTTAAATAAGGTGCTTCTTTGGAGGAAGCCCAAGTTTTTATTTTATTTTATTGCTTTCAATAATGTGTGTTGTGAATTCAAGAGTAAATGAAGTCAAAGTGTTGAGAAAGATAACTTAGGTGATGCTAAGACCAAGTCGGTGATCCGCTAAGCATGTTGTGTGGACATCTTCATGTCCACCTTCTAGGTTGAAAAATTGAAGAAAGTATATTGCCAATTTAGGTGATCTGGGCTCCAATTGGCGATCCACCGAAGTGTACTAAGCGGACTCCATTTAGTTAACCAAATCATCGTTCAAGTTTGGTATCCATTCAGGCATCATCGCCGAGCTTTATCTCTTTCGGTGATAGCTCGAATGTGATCAATGATGTTAGTTGCAGTCCGTCTAGTGGATCTGAGTTAAATATTCCAAGAGTCTTTTCAAGTTCAAAAAGAAACCCTTTCATCTCTTTGTGCTTATTTCCATCCTAAACTCCCAATACCCATATTTTTAGTGTTTCTGTGCCTCCATTGCGTGATTTCACTTGTTCGGAGTGCTTTGGATTGCTTGCATCTCGATCCCAATCCTAGTTCCCTCGATTTGACACTTTACTCCTTTATTTGAGGCTGATTTTTGAGCTCTATCTTATCATTTGTGCTAGAAATTATTGTTTTTTTATATGGGCTTAGTGTCATTTGAAGTATATTGTTGTTTAATTTTTATGGGTAATGCTAAATAGATCATATTGAAATGTGCCCATGAGTTAGATAGTTGATTTTGTGCCCAAAATTGCTAAAATTGATTATGTTGGTGAAAATTTGGAATTGAACCCTTGTGTGTACTGGGTCTTAGTTGAATTGAGTATGGGTGAAGTCTGATTAGCTTAGTGTTGCTCTAATTGCATGATTTTGATGGAGTGACGACTTTCTTAAGGGAAAATCTTCATTTTGGATAATACTTTGTGATATTTGGGGGAAGTCTCAGAACCCATGGATAGAAAAATATGTGCGTAGATTGTAAAACATATTGAGAATTGGGTATTGTTGTGTATCACAGTTGAATTTGTGAAAATAGGCACTATGATGAATACTACCCATTCTGTGGGCTTGTCTTAGCTTGCAAAGGCAGTTAGGTGAATCTCCTAGTAAGTTCAGCTGGCCTTCCTTGCTTGAATATGTGACCTGGGTACTGTCCTATTCGTTGGGCTTGTCTTAGCTCGCCGAAACTCACTTGGCGTATCTCCAAGTGGGAGTGGACATCGCCTTTTGTGCCTGTTCTTTTTAATTTTGCATTGTCACTTTCGGTGGACTTGTCTTAGCCCGTCGAAATCGATTTGGCAAATCGTCGAGTTGGAGATGACTCCGCCCATCTTGCCCGAGTTCTTCAAAATTGTGCACTATCAACTTTGGCGAGCTCGCCTAACCTATTAAGCACACTGCCTTCCCAATAGATGAGCCTCAAAACAAATTTTTGAAATGTGTTTCATTGGGTTAATTTCAACTAACCTTAAAACTAACATGTTAGGAACACTGCCTTCACCAATAGAGGGGCATTTTAGTCCCTTTCACGTACAATAAAATAGTGTAACAGTACTCCGAATGCAATAGATGATGTGGAAAAACTATTTAATATCTTGGCTACTATACAAATTCTTATAGTTGGCATTGTTGACAAATTTTACGTGTACCATATTTCTTATTAAAAATAAAACAAAAATTTTGAATTTTTTATTTTTAAAAAAGTCACTTAAGTAGGAAATTTATAATTAAAAGAATGTAAGGTAGATAAGAATTTTGGATATAAATTATTTGACTCCTAATGCAGAATTGTATTGTATATGATGAAATAAAGACAGTATATACTTTATTTTACTATAAACGATTCATATTTGTGGATTAATGTTTTGTCTTGTTTGATCCTTCAAAACATCTTTTTTTTAATTGGTATATTAATTAATAAAAATAAATATGTAAATTAGATATCATTCTAAAATTTTTTTATTCAGAACTACATTTAAAGATAAATATTTATTATTATTCTATTTCTATATTTGAGGAAGATTAATAAAAACTATTGATTCCACAAAGAATGAAAATTCTCTTTTAATTACCTAATAAGTATAAAAAAATAATTTATCATATAAAATTAAACAAATATACTACGTACTTTATTTTAATAAAATGATTTCATATTTGAGCATGAAATTTTTTACTTGTTTTTGATCCTTCAAAGAACAAATTTCTCTTATAAAAAAGTATACTATTTTAAGAGAAATAAATATAGAGACTAGATACAATTTGGACAAAATATGATCTTGACCTACATTTTAGGATGACTATTTATTATTTTCTATTTCTATCTTGGATGCTAATTAGGAAAAATTATTGATTCCCCTATAAATTAAAAGGAAAAAGAAATACTATTTTTATTACCTAATAAGTATAACCATAAAAGGTAAATTAGTTAATTTTAGTAACAAAATCCAAATATGGCATGAAATTAATGACTTGATTTATGTTCAAGGTACTTGTCGTGCTATAAATACGGTTGTATTATTTCATATACTTTCAAAGTATAACATAGAGATTTTAACATTCATTCGCTTATCTTTGCTTGCATTAGCCAAAATCTTTTTCTTTTTGGATGAATTTTTTGTTAAGAGGAAAGAGAAAAATGTACTTGCAATCAACAACATGCCAATCAAATAGTAACGACTTTGTATTCACTATAACATAACATTTTTGAAAGATTTTGGTGTGTATGTTTAAGTGTATAATTTGTTACTTTATTTGTTAGGGTTTCACATTGGCAGCCAAATGCAGGTACAACAGTCAACAATCAAATACTGATAGAAGTATCTCGATGTGTTGAGAGCATTAATGGTGTTAAAGAAGGAAGATGGAAAAATACTTTTACCTTCTATAAGCCCATACTCAAAGGTATTTATTACTTAATAAATCATATGTCTGTAAACACAAAATAAAGGGATAATCTTTTTTTTTTCTCTGGATGCATTATAAAGTTTGCATTTGGGAAATTTTTCACTTCTGTAAGATAAATTATATAAAAGCAAAGTAGTATTGAAATAATTTGGGTCAAGAATAGATCAAAATGATAGAGGATGATTGGTATATCCGATCACCCAACATTATATAGTTAATTGATTGATTAGTCCTTTTTTGTAAGACAACCTTTTTTGGAAGAGTGGTATAGTCATAGAGGAGCACAAGCAAGAACATTTCAATAAACAAAGATTGCTCAGTAACATTTTTGAGCTACTCCTTTAAACGTTAATTTGGCTTGTTATATTGTACACATGTGAACCTATTTCAACCTCGCATTTCTAACTTACACATCATGTCATTTTAAGAGCACTTTTGTGGCCATATACACGATTTAATTGTTGATTGATTTTTTCTTCTTTTACTAGAACAAGCAAATGTGTCAGAATTTCCCCAAAACTTTTTGGGTATTTCACTTCAAGAACAACCCAACAAGTTTTACATGGCACTTAGTAGGCAACGACTGATCGTGGAAGCAGAGTCATCAATGCAAACGATAATGGAGAACTTACAGTCTTACAAAATGAAGGTTGCACTTAATTGTGAGGTTTGTATTATTGAGATCTGCAAATTATTGTTCTAATTGTAGGAGGATGATATACTTATGTAGCACTATCAATAGTCATGGCTTTATAAATTTAAGTGTCTACAAATGATATTATCTATGTTTATTCTGCTTTAGGAAGATTAAAGAACTTCCCACTCTAATATTACTATTTACCTTATAAAAATGTGAATATTGAAGAACTTAGAGATGATAATGGCTTACATGTTAGTTCATGTAATCACCAATCAATCATAAAATAAAGCTTCAATTCTTATAGAATTGTGTCATCCAATCGGTTGACCATTGACCAAATGTACTTTTCCAAATGAGAACCCATTCATTGAACTGATCAACCTTGTTCCTTGCAATTGCAAAAGCATTATATATTGTTGGTGAATGTTGTATGTTCTCTACTATGATTCTTGTAATATATTTTGTTTTATATTTTCCTCGCTTTGATTTGTGGAATTCTAGAAAAGACCTTACTTCTTCTTCATAAACACTCATTAAAATATTTGATTGATACAGGGGTTTCAATATCGACTTGGTGACTTTCGACTACGAGTAGGCAAAATTGTTCCAATAAATTCTAAGAACTTGAGAGGAATAGTATTTGTCACGCCCCGAGGCTATCCCCTAGATGCGGACACGAGACCTAGGATCACGAGTGACCCCAAGCTAACCCTGCTGGCATAATCATAAGCATACTAAAGATAAACTGAGCAATAAAACTGTGTGGAAACTAAATCATATAGAAATCTGAAATGATGGGGAATACCCATATACTAAATCTGAATATATGAAAAACAGAGAGTTTGAATACAAGTGAAAAGTCAAACTCTAAGACTATAGCTGAATCTAACTATGTCTGAAATAAAGCCTCTACTGATTAGAAATGTTGGGACAAGCCCCAGCTAGATCTAGCAAAACTGAAACTAAAACTAAAAGCGAAAAAATAATCATGTTACTTGCCCTCGAAGGATGAGGACTCACCACTGATGCTTCTAAACTGAAGACCGGGAACCGATCTATGCGTGATCTGACTGATGAGGACCTGAACCTACATCATGAGATGATGTAGCGCAAAGTATGTGTCAGTAGTTGAAAGGTACTGAGCATGCAGGATAGAGTAAAATTGAACAAAAAAATAACTGAAACAAAGCATATATATGTACAGTGACATGAGATAAGCATGATACAACTGAGAATACTGAACATGAAATACTGAATGCAATGACCAAGTTTATAACACGTTGAGACTGAATACTGAACTATACTGATAACATGGTCAAATGCAATAGAGTCTGACTGAATTGTAAGGGAGGTAATAGTAACCGACATAAAATCACATGAGCTAAATGTGGAGTCTGATGTATACTCCCCATCGAGAGGACCCAATATGCCCAACCGTCAGTTGGGTTACCATATTATCATTGATAGTAGACACTTGCATTGAAAGTTGTGTCATTGATCACGATAAGCATCAAAATGGCGTCGCTGCCGGGGAGTGCTGTTATTTGAGAATTCTTACATTGGTAAATTGTTTGTTCTTCATAGTTGTAGATCACTTACTTAATTTTTAGTTTTGTATTTTGCTTGTTTGTTCTTTGAAACAAAGAAGGTGAGAGTGTCAAGCAGTACTCGTGAGCAAATGGAGTTTCCTCCATTAGAAGTAATGATGTTCAGGGATCACATTGTAACCTTCAAAAAATTAGAAGGTGAACGGATTCATGAAGCATGGGCAAAGTTTAAATCGCTTCTGATTTAATCCCCCACCCATGAAATTCCCAATATAGTCCTCCTGGACTACTTCTACATAAGTATTAGTCCCAAAAACAAAGCATTGGCTGACCAACTCATTCCGGGTGGTATTACACAACAGCCTTATACGATAGCAGCCCACCTGCTTGATCTCACGGCTGAATCAAACCAAGAAGTAGAGAAGGACTTCATGTTGGCCGCGTTGATGACTTAAATGGATGAGTTGGCCAAAAAGATAGCGGAGATTGAAGTCCAATGCAAAAGGAAAGACAGATATGTCCCCTCTCATGAGCGAGGAAAGCCCAAGGTCAATGAGGGTAAATGTGTCGAAGGATGCTCTCAATTATTTTCAACAAGGTAAGTGAGCATGATAGGGTACTGGAAGCGATGAATGAGAAAATCGAAGTGATGAAACAGATGATTGGTTCTCATTCCAAAAACATTTAGCTGCTCGAGAACCTTACAGGTCATGTGATGCCTCATCTCCATCCGCCACAAAGCAGGGGGTTGCCAAGTGATGTTTTGGCTAATCCCAAAAGTGAAGTTTAGGTGTTAACCTGCATCGTGCCATGACTTTAACTAAGGCGTTATTTGGGAGGCAACCCAAAACCCTTTATTGCTTTATTGTTGTTTTAGAAATAATAGTGTGTTGAATGAACAGGTTAAAGTATAAAGAGTGTGTGGAAATTGCGTTTGGCGAGCTAATAGTTCCATTCAGCGAATCGCCGAACAGGTTGGCGATTGCGATGAAAATCGTCGTTTAGACCTTCACTTTGACTGAAGGTCCTGTAAGACTCGGCGAGGTAAATGACCATTTGGCATGTCTCCGATTGGATCGGTGAGTGCGACTAATGTCGCCAAATGGGTGCGAACTAGACGGTTTATAATTGCCAAAGGTCCTAGAATTTGAAATCCTTCATTTTCCCTCACTTTTTCACCTTCCCAAACTCACACATGCACTCTAGTTTTATATTACTTGCATTCTTGGAGTATTTTGGTTGATTGATTTGTGCTTGGAGTCGGATTACAGTGCTTCCTAGCATCTCAATATCCATTTGATCAGCACAAAAGGTTAGTGTCCCGAACCCCATAACTATCTTGTTAAAATTGTACTCATTTGCAAATCTTGTAAGCTTGTCGAAATCTGTTGAACCTCCCTGATTGGGCTTAATTGTTTATGTGCTGATTTTTCTTCGATGGCCCCGCCTTTATTGCCTAAACTGTGAAATCTTTTTCTCCAATGCATCGAGTGGAATTAATGTGTGATGAGTGGTATTCATATGTTATGGGTCGTGGTCGAATTTGTGCCTTTTGTGCGTAAATTGCGTTTTTGGGGGTTGTGGGGCTGATTTTGAGAAGTTGGGTTAAAAGTAGACACGTTGGGTCATTTGGCGAGCTGTGACGAGCTCGTCGAACTATTTTACGGTTTGCCTAATTACCTTATCTCTCCCTTATTATCATGTTTTATTTGTTGTGGCGTCTGTAACTTTCAGCGAGAAGTATGAGGTCGCCAAGAGCACTCGACGACTCGCCGAAGTCTTATTATTCGCCCTTTGTCTGCATCCCTAACTCATTCTGCACCGTGACCTTCGGCGGATTGTCTATGGCTCGCCAAATGTATTCGGCGGCACACCGAATGGACTATCTAGATTTTCTGCAACTGAATGTCTTTGTTTTGGTTGTCAAATATGCTCTAACATTATCTCAAGACTTCGCAGACATGGCCAGACCAAAAGTTGCAGGAAGAAACATGCCACCCAGACACATAAGAGCACAAAAGTTCAGAAGAACTGCAAGACGCGAGAAAAAGACAGCCAGTTCGAGAAGGAGGATGCCCATCAACCCTAATGTCCCTTCATGGGCTCGAGGGTTCAGCAATGTGATACACGTCTTTATGGCAGCTCACGAGTTGGACAATAAGATCGAGGCTAATATCGCTGCAGAAGCTGCATCAGAGCAAAAAGAAAAAGAGAACCAGAAGCAAAATGACAACACTCCGGGCACTAATGCCTGGACAGATGGAGCGACTGCTTAGCCAGGATCTCTTCTTTACCTCCCTCTCTGTCTTTCTTTAATTTTCATTTTGGATATTTTGTCATGTGCATCTGAGGACAAATGCTTTTTAATTGTGGTGGGGTGAGGCCCACCTTTATGTGCTACTCGTGTTCGTGTTTTGTTGATGTATTTTGGGTTGTTCTGTTTAAAATTGTGTTAATACTGCTTTTCTGTGGATGATTGAGCTTATGCCTTCTTTTATTTATTTTATTTCAAAATGATTTTAACTCGTCTGAAAATTTTTGCCACCTCTTGTGTGATGAATGTGGTTGTTCTTTTGCAAAATTTAAGTCTCGGTCCCGATCAATACCGATGACTTGAATAGTGCTCTTAATCGAACGAACATGAATGTACGGCTACGATGAGGCCAAATGAAGTTACATAGATAATATGTGAACTCTTTGCATCTCGTTGTGATTAGCCATTTATCAAATCGATTCTCTTGTGATGACCGTTGCACACTAGCAAAAGTGTGGAGTCTTGTTAGACTTAAGTGTCGATGCCTTGTGTGATAAGCTTACCTGGAACCATGCATGAAAACACCTAGAATTTGTCATGTTTGTCCGGTTGACTAAGTAAGACTTTCTCTTGATATGATCTCAGGCAACTTCGAAGAGTGTGAACCAATTTGACATATACCTTTTCTGTGACCTACCTTGTGAGCGTGTGATTCTTTCTTGAACACCCTTTGAGCCTTACCCTTCTTTGGAAGAAACTTGATGAAAACTAGACAATTCTTAATCCATTACCTATAATCCTCTTGAATTGTGGCTAATTGAATAGCCAACTTAGGCCAAAGGCCTAAGTTGGGGGTGTGGTGAAAAAGAAAAGGGAAAGTCAAGAAGTGCAAGAAAAGTCTCTTTTAACCCATGGTGTTGAGAAAAATGGAACCCCTCCATATAAGAAAAAAAGAGAAAAGAGAAAGAAAAAAAAAGAATGAAAAAGAAAGTTGTGGAATAAAGTATAAAGGAGATAAGGTTTCCAAACAATCCATGGAAAGTGAATAATAGAATAACCTATGATGCACTAATGAAAATGATGAAGGAAAAAGAAAGGAGGTGTTGAGAGCACCACATTTCATGAGGATAAAAGTCACTGAGCCTAAATGACCATACCTTTACACTCAGCTCCGTTACAAGCCTTGTTAAGACCTTAGTGATCTTGAGAAAGTCAAAACAAATGTTGATTGGAAAATACGGACAAACCTATGGGTGAAAGCATGCATTGCGTTCATCTTTATGAGTGTGAGTGTTGTATCTGATTCCTGAACGTTATATTGATTATACCTTTGCGTGTGAAAATGGAATCATCATTTGTGTGAGGGCATTCGAAGGCTTTTATTGAGCTTGAACTTGCATTTGAAGCAAGTATTGCGAGCTTGAGAATCTTTGGTAATAGTGTGTCAAAACTTGAATCTTTGAGTACACAATTGATCTTTGCACAAGTAAATTGAGTCTTGTTGTGTGCATCTATGATTGAGTCTTGTGTAGCACTATTCGAGACACCCTTTTTGAACGGCTGAACTTGAGTTTGCTTGAGGACAAGCAAAAATTTAAGTTGGGGGTGTTGATAAGTCCACAAATTGGACTCATTTAGGGCTATATTTTAATAGAAATTGTGTCCTCAAATGCTTATTTTATCTCAATATCTGATGAAAACCCTTAAGTTTTAGGTATTTGATGTTTGAAGGAAAGCATGGACACTATGTCGCAAAAAGGAACGAAAAGGTTGAAAAGAACGAAAAAATGAAGGCATAAGGATCGCTGAGTTCACTTGGCGAGTCGCCGAAGGGTCTTACTTCACCTTTTATTCTAGTGTGCTGAGCCTTGAAGGAAAGAATCAAGTCGGCGGAAAAAAGAAGCAGTCGGCGCATCGCCGAGAAGTTCCGCGAAGCAATACCATGTCTCCCAATGACCCAGAGCACGACGATGCTGAAGGCTGGTTCAAGATGGCGATGAACTACACCAAAGGTTAAATCACCGAGTTGATCGACGATTCAGACTAACGACACCGAATGATCCGCTGCAGCACAAATCTGTGAAAGCTATAAACACTAGTTGGAGTTGTAGTTTTAAGAGTGAAACAATTATTATAATTTTCATAGAGAATATTAGTTTTTCATACTTTTGCTCTGAGTTTGAGAGGGTTTTGAAGACTTGAAGAAGAAGAGGATTTTATCTCCAAGGATTTGGACTTGGGTCTCTTGGATTCTTCATTCCTGGCATGTAACAAGACTTAAATCTTAATATCCATTTGAATGCAACATCATTTAGGTATAAATTTCTATCTTATGTTGTGTGGCTAATAACCCCAATTCTTGGGGTGTGATTTTGTGAATATGGGTTAGATTAGTTGTTGGGTCTTGCTTGTTGATAGTTTAAATGTAGTTTAATTTTGATTTTGCTTAGTAGTTGTGGATGAATCTAATGGATTTGTAGTTGCAAATACAAGTTTACTCATGTGTTTTCGGCTTGCTCGAAAGAGAAGTCGTGAAACCAAGACTACTAAATTGATGGCCTAAGAAGTGGGTCGACATGAGGTTCTGCTCGAGAGAGTGAACCCTAGTCCCATATCCTAACACTCAGCTTGAGAGAGTGAGTGTGGTAAGGCGTAGGCTGGTATTCATGCGACAAGTGGGTGTCCGAGAGGAACCCATTTGAAATGGGGTAAGTTGCTCGCGAGAAAGCTTATTTCCGTTTAAAGCTTAGCCTAGTCAAAATTACTCTATAAGTTTTCTATCAAAATCATGTACCCAACAATCTTGTTTATCCCATGTTCCAATCACATCCCAAGAATTCCCCTCTCATTCATAGATTTCTTTGTTATTTTTACTGTTTTTGCTATACTTGTGACAAAACCCCCAAATCGATATTTGACACTTTTGTGTCACCCCCTTTAATTTATTATGTTTTTAATCGTTAATGTCTTTAGCTATGACAAGTTAGAACTAAATTCTAGTTTGCTACTAATTCTCAAAACCGCTCCCTTGGGATACAACCCCAACCCTCGGTTGGGTTACTATATTATCATCAATCATAGACACTTACATTGGAAGTTGTGTCATTAGTCACGATAAGCATCACAAACCTAAGAAACTTTTGATATCTGTAGGAGAGGTTGGTCTGGGTCATTGTTTCACCGAGTCTATCTTCTGAGAATCCACTCGGATCCCTTCACTAGACACAATATGCCCAAGGAAAGCAACTGACTGCAACCAAAACTCACATTTGCTAAACTTAGCGAATAACTGGTGATCTTTGAGAGTTTGTAGAACAACCCTCAAATGATTCGCATGTTCTTCCTCATTCCTAGAGTAAATGAGTATATCATCAATAAAGACGATAACGAACAAGTCCAAATACTGCTTGAACACTCTATTCATCAAATCCATGAAAGTTGCAGGAGCATTGGTTACTCCAAATGACATAACTACAAATTCATTATGACCATATCGAGTTCTGAAGGCTATCTTCGAAATGTCACTATCTCTGATTCTGAGTTGATGATAACCACATCTGAGGTCTATCTTTAAGAAATGACTAGCACCTTGAAGTTGGTCAAATAAGTCATCAATCATGGGGATGGGGTACTTATTCTTGATTGTGACCTTGTTCAACTGCCTATAGTCAATGCACATTCTGAGAGAACCATCTCTCTTCTTAACGAACAACACTGGTGCACCACAAAGGGAAATATTGGGTCTGATGAAGCCATTATCTAGAAGGTCTTTCAACTGCTCTTTCAATTCCTTAAGCTCAGTTGTAGCCATTCTGTAAGAAAGAATAGAAACAGGCTAGGTATTTGGAAGGAGATCAATTCCAAAGTTGATTTCCCTTATGGGAGGAACTCCGGGAATATCTTCTGGAAACACTTCTGGGAACTCATTGACTACTCGGACTGACTCAAAAGTTGGGGTTTCAGAGCTAGAATCCTTTACTCGAACTAGATGATAGAGATAACCCTTATAAATCATCTTTCTGGCCTTAAGGTAAGAAATGAATCGACTCATAGGCGCTAAGCTACTACCCTTCCATTCTACGATTGGTTCATCGGGAAACTAAAAACGAACAATCCTAGTTCTACAATCGACGTAGGTATAACAGAAATGTAACCAATCCATTCCTAGAATGATATCAAAGTTTACCATTTCTAACTCTAAAAGATCTACTGAGGTGACTTTCTGGGAAATTGTGACAGAGCAATTTATGTATACCCGTCTAACTATAACTGGGTCACTAACTGGAGTAGAGACCGAGAAGGGTTCTGAGAGAGTTTCTTTAATAACATTGAAGTTGACTGCTATACAAGGAGTTACAAAGGAAATAGTAGCCCCTAGATCTAACAATGCATAAACATCAAGTTCAAAGACTCATCACGTACCAGTGACTACATCATGAGAATCTTCCTGATCCTGGCGAGCCTAGAGAGCATACAACCTCTTTTGGCGCTGACCACCAATTGTACCACATGCATTACCCTGTTGAGTCGGGCGACCTGCTGGTGCTGCTGAAGTTGTGGACTGAGCTCTACCATTGTTACCTCCTTGACCCTATTTAGAAGGACAATCGTTTAACCTATGACCAGACTAACCACACCCAAAACATCCTTCATTTCCTGCAAGTCACTCGCTCGGATGTTTCTTACCACACTTTGGACAAGTTGGGTAGGTTCTGGTGCCTGAAATACTACCTTGAGTCTTAGAGCCTGATGCCCTACCTTTTTTATCATTACGGAACTTGAAGGATGGAACACTAGCTGATGAAGGTGCTAGAGTTGAAGACTTCTAGTGACCCTGCGAGCGATTTCCACCACCCAATTTCTGTGGAGAATACTCATAGTTCCCAGTCCTAGACTTCTTATTCTCCTTGGCTTGTTCCCTAAGCTTATCACCATCAACCTGCTGAGCATGAGTCATTAGCCTAGAGATGTTCGTATCTCACAGCAACATAGCATTTCTACACCATGTTTTCAGTAAATCGGATACCCCATACATGAACTTGTTCATTTGAGCCCTGGAATCAGCAACCATGTGAGGAGCAAACCTAGAGAGTTGGGTTAACCTGAGTCCATACTCTTGGACTGTCATAGAACCATGCCTTAACTCATAAACTCCTGAGCTTTTGCCTCCCTTAACTCTCTTGGGAAGAACCTGTCCAGAAAGGTCTCACTAAAGCAATCCCAAGTGATAGGAGCTGCATCTGTACCCCTGCATTCTTTCCACTGAGTATACCAGATATGAGCTACATCCTTAAGTTGGTAAGATGCCAACTCAACCCGATCATTTCCAGTTACCTTCATCACTCCAAAGATCTTCTTGACCTCATCAATGAAGTTTTGGGGATCCTCACCAATCTGCGATCCTAAGAACTCAGGCGGATTTATCCTAACAAAAACCCGAACTCTAGATGCAGCTGACCCAACATTAGCATTTGTCGGAACTGGAGTCTGCTAGTTGTTCTGGTTGGTCACACTCTGAGCCAACAATTAGATAGCGTTCCGAAATTCAGCATTCAAAACTTCCTGATCTGGGACTTGAGGAGCTGCGTTTGCATTCCTAGCATTCGCATTCCTTATGTAAGCTCTACAAGGAGGCATGATCTGAAAGTGCATAACAAAGGATTAGCACGAGGAATTAGATCATACCTTACGCACGATAAGAGTAACAAAGTAATTTGAAGTTTTTTCTAAAACAGTTTGCAGCCTCCTTTTCATTAGATGTGGTGCACTTCGCACCCATGAAAAAGACTCTACTTAGTGCGGCTTTTTAGACATCCTAGGACTCTTAAACCTAACACTTTGATACCAAGTTTGTCATGCCCGAGGCTACCCCCTGGACGCGGACACGGGATCTAGGATCACAGGTGACCCCAAGCTAACCCTGTTGGCATAATCATAAGCATACTAAAGATAAACTGAGCAATAAAACTGTGCGGAAGCTAAATAATATAGAAATATAAAATGATGGGGAATACCCATATACTAAATCTGAATATATGAAAAACTAAAAGTTTGAATACAAGTGAAAAGTCAAACTATAACACTATAGCTGAATCTAACTATGTATGAAATAAAGCCTCTACAGACTAGAAATGTTGGGACATGCCCCAGCTAGATCTAGCAGAACTGAAACTAAAACTAAAAGCGAGAAAAGAATCATGTCACTAGCCCTCGAAGGATGAGGACTCACCACTGATGTTGTTGAACTGAAGATCGGGAATCGATCTATGCGTGATCTGACTGTTGAGGACCTGAACCTACATCATGAGAAAATGTAGTGCAGAGTATGCGTCAGTACTTGAAAGGTACTGAGCATGCATGATAGAGTAAAACTGAACAATAACATAACTGAATCAAAACATATATCTATAAAATGACATGAGATAAGCATGATACAACTGAGAATACTAAACATGAAATACTGAATGCAATGACCAAGTTTATAACATGCTGAGACTGAAATACTGAACTATACTGATAACACGGTCAAATGCAATACAGTCTAACTGGACTGTAAGAGAGCTACTAATAACTGACTTAAAACCACATGAGCTAAATGTGGAGTCCGATGTATACGCCCCATCGAGATGACCCAATATACCCGGCCAAAGGTATAGAGGCATACTGGTGTGATCACTAAAATGATGCCCACGGAGGGGACTTATAACCTACGGGGTACGTAGTTCTAGGACTTGAGGGTGTCTGACCCTAGTCCACTCGGTATTAAGCTTCCCATATGATTAAGTAATTTAACACATTATATTTGAAATATTGTCTTACTGGATAGCTCAAAATACTAACATGCAAAATCTGAGAATGCAACATTAATATATTGATAATGACACATTCGAAACTGAGGCATATATGTATGAAAATATCTGAATTATCTGAAATAGCTGACCTAGCAAGTGTAATTCATGAACTAAAGAACTACATAGCTAGGTTTCTGAATTTATGAAGGAAACTATACTAAAACATGCTCAAAGCCATGATTAACTAATTTGAAACATTAAGTAACTAATTCACAATAATCTACTATAATTCTAGAAACCCTAGGTCTAGTTGATAATAAGGGAATCAAGAATCTGACTGAAATCTGGGGACGTAATAGGCGAAAGGAACCCACTAGTGAAATCCCACATACCTGGTGACGAAATTCACAAAGAAATTTTTTGATTTTGGGGCTGGAACTGATGGAACCTTGTTGCGTTCTTTAACTAGGGTTCTTGACCTTCTTCTCCTATTACGCTCTAATTTCTCTAAGGTTTGATGAATGATTTGACTTAGGTAAGTTCTAGTTATGTTTCTAGGCTAAAACTAACCAAAACCACGTAGTTTAGGGTCTAAACGACTTAGTTTAGGGGTCCAATGCATAAGGAAAAAACCAAAAGACCCCTGACTTAATTAATGTCGGGGTCACCAACGAACGGGACAGACAGACCGTCGATCGACTGACGGTCCGTGCTGGTCAACCGTCAGTCATGACCGGAAGCTGGTTCTTGGGGGTCTGATCCACGGACGCGGACCACGGTCCGTGGGTCCGATCGTGGGTCGACCCTTAGAGGGATTTTTTGGCTAAGTCTGGGGAGGGCTTTCAGGTGTGAACCATGGACAATCGGCACGGGTCGTAGGTCACCCTACGGTTCGTGGGTTGCACCTGCAACTTCTGGAAATTCTGCATTAGGTCTGTTTTCAGATACGGGGTGTTACAGTAATGAAGGTATGAAATACTTTTAGAGATTTATTTTCGGTTAAAGCTTTTTATGTGATTAAGCCTTTTTTTTAAAACATAGCTATGGTAAGTACTGCACTAATTTTAAGCAGTTTCCATTATGAGCATGCTTACCTCATAATATGTTTGTTTCTTTTGTAGATGGAGTATCTTCCGATTTCCTCATGGGAAACATCACATCTAATTATGCGTAAATTCTTCGAGATATTGAAGGAAACTCTTGAAAAAAGATCATTACTAGGTTAGTTTGTACATGTTGAACCAAAATTTTCAGAGTTTGGCCTCTCTGATCAATACACTTCACAACACACGGTTGTACAATAGACTAGCATCTTGGCTCAAATGGTAGCAACATCTCAATCATCACAAGCAACGAGAAATTAGAATGTTTTGTTGACATTATAAGTCTTCATAAATGAGTTCTTTGTGTTCATAATAACTTGGGAATATGCACATAGAACATGATATCATAATACAACTACTTTTCATTTACTTGCAACAAATTCAATAGTAAGCACTCTAAAAGCTACTATGATTTCAGATCAATGAAATTTCTTTTCTCTTTAGTGGGTGATATGGAAGTTAAATATTTTATTTTTCTGAAGAATTGTACTTATATAAGATTGTCTAGAGAGTACTACTTTTTGCTCAAAAGGAAATATGATATATATGTTAATATTACTATAGGAAATTAAAGCATCGTAGATCATTTAGAGAGGAATTTTGGTAGTGCAATTGGTTGGCTACATGAACTTTCATCATGATGAGAGTTTGACTCCACATCTTGTAATCTCCTTTCCATTTCCCTCATTTTTTTGTGAAAAGCTAATCACCATTAAAAAAAAATATGGTAGTGGGAAGGTGGTGCGTTGTAGAAACTCATAATCAGGGTGGTGTAAGAGAGTTTTATGCGGGATAAAACTATTTTTTTGAATATCAAAAGCAAGATGAAGTGGTAGGCGAGTTATATGTTTTAAAAAAAAATACTAAATTGTATAGAGTGAGCCATGTGGGTTGGGGTGGTTATAAATAGAGTAATTTGGTAAAAAAAAATAAAAATGGGGCAGAGCAGGTTAAAACTTTTTACCAAGTTATAACGCATCATCGTAACCCCATCACTGTATTCCTAGTTGAAGGTTACAACTTAGCATAACTATTTTTTGTTAGTTAGTTAAGTAATCAGTTAGTTAATAGATTGATTATATGTAAGCTGGCAATGATCTGTACATTTCTATAAGTGTAACACGTCACACACATTCGATTCTATGCAAGATATTTTTCTCTTTTCCACCATGATTTATCTCTACACCATTGTTCTGTTTTCGAGTTCTTATTCATCTTCTTCATTTAATTCTTGCATCATCAATGTCAATCGAGAGGATTTCATTTTATTCATACTAGTCACCACAAGTATAATGTTACGAGGCTTCTTCCTAGAGGATAGGTAATATGCAGCTAGAAGAAGCAAATCTAGCTCATGATCATTTTGAACTCAATGATGGTCAAAACATTTAGTAGGGGTTCAAACCAATAAGTATAATATAATTTGCACCAAACTCAAGTTCAGTAAGTATTTTTGTATGATAGAACGTGCAATGCTATTTCCCTTCGAACGAGCTTGTATAAAGAAAATGACACAGACTTTAAGCTAGCATTAATTTATTATTGTAGTAATAATTTAGAGTCTCTATATATTAGAAATTCATAGATTTCAAATTAGGAATTCACATATATAATAAATGCAAGAAATATGTATTTCTAGCAATTGATGTAAATTTTTATGTTAATTTTTAACTGTTTAAAATGGTATGAACATTGAACACGAATAATATTTACATGTATCGCGTCATCTTTCACTCACTTATTTAGATATAGTTGCATTTGTCTCTTTGTTAACAACTAATCTATTATCATACTACTGCATGCACATGCTGAATTAGCCACTAATTATGACCTAATTAAACCAATCGGATGGTATAAGATAAACATCTTTTTTTAAAAATAATTAGTTTTGGCTTCCCAAAAGTTTGACCAAGCAAGCTATTAGTGATAGACTGTTGGCTGAGCTTTCAAAATTATGTAACGGAATAGGGGGATGCGCAAATCAATTTTACTTTTCACAAGCTATTAGTAGTAAAATATTGTTTGATCAAACTTTCAAAATCTACTTATTTGAAAATTGATTTGTGTCTAAAATGCTTTTGTAAATAATATTTTGGGAGAGATAATTTGTAGTGCCCATTTTTCCCTATATTTTGATCAAACACCTCAATTCTCTAAAATAAATATAATTTTATGAAAATAAACACTTTGACTTCTTAAATCTTTATCAGAGTTCAATACCATCAAGATCAGGTAGGGGCAACCAAAAAATCAGCCCACACTACTAAAAAATAGGCTGGTGGTTGAAGAATGTGTGGTGGTTGACATTGTTGGCAATAGTTGGTGGCAGTGCTAGTTGTGATGGTGGACTTGGTTGTTAGTAGCAGGGATTGACCGCAATAGTGGTAGTGGCTGATAGTAGTGGTGGCGATGAAGTGGTAGGTGAGTAAAAAATAATAATACTAAATTGTATAGTGTGAGCCATGTGGGATTGGGTGGTTATAAATAGAGTAATATGCTAAAAAAAATGGGGCGGAGCAAGTTAAATTTTTTGCCAAGATATAAAGCATCATTGTAACCCCACCCTGTATTCCTAATCACCACAAGTATAATGTTACGAGGCTCTTCCTAGAGGATAGGTAATATGAAGCTATGCGAATAAAATCTAGCTCATGGTCATTTTTTTAACTCAACAATTGTGCCTTGGTCAAAACATATAATAGGGGTTCAAACCAATAAGTATATTATAAATTTTCACCAAACATCGAGTTCAATAAGTATTATGTATGATAGAACGTGTAATGGTATTAGCCTTTGAATGAGCTTGTATAAAGTGGTTGTGAGTGATGTTGGTTGTCAATGGTGGTTGGTGATTTACACCAATAATGGTGGAGGTGGTTGTGATGAAAGAGATGGTAAATTGTAATGACACGGAAAACTAGTAGGTGAAACTAGAGCCTTACGAGTGTGTTTTTGAGTTTGATGTGGGGTTTTATGTTGTAAAATGGTTCCCCGAGCTTGGGTTGAGGGGTTTAGGGGTTAAACGTCAAGGTACGACTCCCCAAGGACCAACCAAGGGTCCTTGAGGAGGACCCTAAAGTCTAACCCCAAGGCTGCCCCAAGAATTAAAAAACAAAACTGTCAAAAACTTAGGACCTACGGATGGGACCCACTGGGCGTAGGTCCATCCACGCCCCGTAGGGCTTGGTCGTAGGTCAAGACCCACAAATGAATAGTTCCAGCCACCACCCACGGACCTGCAGGATAGGGCGTGCCACTACTCACGATCCGTGGGTCAGGTAGGCATGAGTGGCACCTGTAAACTGCCCAATCTCGGCCAAGGAAGGGGCAAATTGGTAAATTTCTAGGGTGGTTAATTAAGTTAGGGGTCGCTTTATTTGATTATTTATACTTAATTAAGGCTTTTTAAACTGTTAAATACCCTTTTACAACTCATATTTCCCAACACCCAAAAATAGAAACCACCTCCTCTCCAAATATTCTCTCTCTAGAAGCTCCATTGAAGAAGAAGAACAAGGTCAAGTCTAGGGATGAAAGATCAGCCTTTTATCTTCAATTTCGTGAGTAAATCTTCACAAGGTATGGTGTCTTTCCATCTATGGGTAGTTTCCACCCATAGAGTCCCTTCAAAACTTGATTTCAAAGCTTCCAATTTCCCCCAAAAGCTAGGGTTTCAATCTAAGTCATGAGTTCTCTTTCAAAACGTTTTCAATTATTTATTTATGGTTGATTATGGTGTATTATGGTTTAATTGATGATTAATTGTTGATTTATGATAAAAATCCCTCCATGAACCCATGAATCCATATTTACTAAGTTGTGAATTCATGATGTGGGTTGATTGATTAAGGAAGCATGTGAATAGATTATGTTTGTATTGATTGAGTTTATATGATGCCATGTGACTATAATTGATTGAGAATTAAACATGTGGTTGGATTACCTTGAGAATTAGGTATACATGATGATCATGTGAGGTATTGCTTGAGAGTAAGCCTTGTAGCTTGAAGATGACTTCTAGGGATTTAATGGTAAAAGATAATATGAATAAGTTAGGGATGTTAAGGCATAAAGAAGGAAGCTATTATGTATTTTTAATTGTAAATGGCATTATTGTCGAAGGACTTCACCCACATGACATATAATATGAGTACATAAGTTTATGCATATAATGAATGATTCACTTGAGTCAAGAGTATGTCTATGTCTTATGTGGTGAATGCTAGATGTGTTGACTTAGCATGATCCTTAAATGCAAGGTAAGAGGGGTATGCATGATTATGATATTATGTGCATGTTTTATGAACACTTTGAGAGTGAAGTGTTTATGATGATAATGTGGTTGTTGTGTCATTGAAAGGACAATCACACACACACAACATGACTATGATGTGACTAATGTGTTGATTGAGTTATGGAATCATGATATTTCCCTTTTCTAATGTAGTAATTCTAGATGTTTGGGTTGAGTTGTTTCATAGCCCTTGAAGGGCAAATTATGAGGGTTTGTACAGGTTGATAAGAATTGTGTATGAGCTCATGATTCATTTAAAAAGTGAAGATCCTATGACTATTGTGTAATTGTGGTACTGTTGAAAGATCATTCTCCGTATACCCTTACACATGACTATGCATGAAATGTCTATGAATATGATAATGTTGTTGTGTTTATTGAAAGGTTGTTCTCATGAACACACTATGAACATGATGTGAAAGGTTTACTCACATATTAATGATTCTAAGGTTGAAAGACCATTCTCACCTAATGAATCTATGAGCTATATCATGATGTTGTATTGGATTGAGTGTTAAGTCACCCTTCCAAAAACACGAACTTAAGTCAAGACTTAACATGAATTTAAAGGGAATTATGCTTAGCACCGAGAGGATAGGAATATGAGATGGGTTCCTTCACGCTAGTAGTCCGGGTTCCCAAAACAGTTATCTCATGAGATGGAAACCTTCAAATTAGTAGTCAGGGTTTCTAGTAGTAATCTCACTATCCCATAACTATGTGCCCACATAGGTCTTTAGCTAGTGGATCCACCTAAAAGCTAATACATGTAGTTCTACCTTAGGCAAGTTGGACACCTCTTTTTGGTGTGGGGGCGTGACACCAGATTCCATGTAGCTCACATGGTCTATGTCGGTTAATGCTATTTCCATACATGAACAAGAACATGAGTTATGTAGTATGGTTCCTCAAGAGGTTCTACTTAGTATTAGTGGGGGTATGGGACTTTATTCATGCATTGCACAAGTAGGCTTTGAGAGTGGTCATGGCATGTTTCTCCTACGATATGATAATTTATGATTTAATGCATGCTTTATATGAATTATGAACATGAACATGAACTATACTTATGACTTCTTAATGAGCTCTACTTAGTATGAGTGGGGGTGGGACTCACTCATGCATTGCACAAGTAGACCATGAAAGGGGTTATGGTGTTGTTTCCTTATGGTATGAAGATATATGAATTTATGTATGTATGATATGAAGTGTTGCTAATAGTGACTTTACTTGTTATAAGCTATGAACATCAATGTTTCCTTGTCTATAATTATTGACTATGGATGAGATTAAAGCATGATAAGTATGGGCATGGTGGCCTAAAAGTGGTACTTAGTGTAGATAGGATTATGGGATCCTATCTATGCATCGCACAAGTATAACCTAGGGTTACTTATGTGATGGTTCTATTATGATGGGATGATCTTGGTATTTAACTATGTGTGTGAACTATGTTTTGTGAAGATTGGGGTATACATTATGTTTATGTTGGAGACTATGCTCGTGATTATGATGATATCATTTATGCTATGATGAATTGTACATGAGTTGTCTTATGAGCTACTTTCCCCAACTATTTCAAAGATGATGTTCAAAATTGGCATATAGCATGGTTTCAACTAAAATGTCCCATTTTGCATGTTTTAAGGATTTTATGCATGGCTTCCATACTTAGTACATTTTTGTGCTAACCCATATTTCTACATTTTCTATATGTGTAGGGTTTGGTGATATCAGCTTCTACCCTCGTGGCTAGGACCATAGTAGATCAAGAAGAAGAAGATTGGTGAGTCCTCATATAGTATTCGAGGGCTTGACCATTATGTTTTTTAAGTCTTTCTTTTATGTTTTAGACTTTTGTAAGAGTTGTGTCCCTAAGATTGTATTCAAGTGTTATAGATTGTTTGAGACATAGTGTTATAGACTCCCTCTTGTTTTATAAAAGACTTTGATTGTAAAGAAAAGTTTTAAATTTCCGCACTTTTTCCTATGCTCATATGTTATGATATGCTATAAGGAATGTATGAGGCTTCTTGGAGCCTTGTACGCCGTGTCACATTTAGGGGGTAGCCGTGGGTCATGACATTAATGGTGGTTATTAGTAATTACAGATAGAGTGATAATGAATATTATCCATACAAGAATACATTTTAATGATAATAAGACTTGTTCAATATCTTAATGATTAATTAAATACTTAAATCTTAAATAATCATTAATATCGTTATGTTGATAAATACATAAATAATCAGTATTTGATATGAATGTTTGTGCTTTTGACTCTTTAAGTCACAAATTGTATGTCAAGCACTAGTGGATGGGCTAAAAAAAGACAGAAATGGAGGGGTACCAACTCTTATAATGAAATCTGATAGGTAAAATAATATCGAATAGACTCACTTCCATCTCCCTATAAACGGATACAAATTAGTGAGAATTAGAAAACCCCACTTTATATAAGATATGATAGAATGTATGCGTCCATAATCAGTCAATGGTCCAGGTCCCTTGATAAAATAACAGTGTGGAAATAAGTAACTTAAAGTAAATCAGACACAAGAGATTTTACATGGAAACATCCTTGCTCAAGGGAAGAGAAAACCACGACCTGTCTCACAGGATTTCAAGACACTCTATTTCACTCAAAATGGAGCAAAGCTTCAGATAAAAAACTCTTGTAACCTAGGAATTAAACTCTTACTCCCTCCCCCTTTACTGTAGCAACTCTACTACAAAGGACACTAAGCAATAACTCTATTGCCCACTAAACAATCTAACTCTAGTTGATCTAGACTTCAAGAACCCAACAAGGCTAACTCTAGCCACCAACTCAGATCTCAAAGATAAGAGAAGAAACAAGCATCAACTCTGCTGCACCCACACATCAACTAACTCTAGTTGACACTCCTAGGAAACTCTACCCAAGAGAACATTAAATCAATGATGTAAAGATGCTTGACTAGAACATAGATGATTCGACTAACTACATCTAGTTAATCTGACTCAAACTAAAGACTTAGACAAGCAATCAATCTACTATTATTTATAACTTAGGAGTAGATTTATAATATAAGAACACAAGACACAAAGCTCAAAATACAACAAAACACGCTTCAACACTCCATCAGGTCCTTTGTTGAGTTTGAGCAATCGTCTTCCTTGAAGATGACTTTTTCTTTACAAGCTTATGAATTTTCAGAATTCAAAACTTTATTTGCTAAAAACTTGGATTGTGTCAATGGAGAAGAGACTCATATAAAATGGATACAAACCCTTGGAGCCAAGCTATTGGCTGAGTGCCTGCTGCTTTAAAAAGACGTGCACCAACCACAACAGGTTTGACAACTTTTGTATTTTGTATTTTTCATGTACAGAAACTCTTAGTCTTTCCTCGACTAGGTCCCTTGTTAGATCCCAAAGTTTGTTAAATCATCAAAACTTTATATCAACTCCAAAATAACAAGATGCATTCTGAAAAAATTGCTAATTGTATATTGCATATTGGTAGGAGATGCAAAGATGAAGTAGTCAATGCAATTAGATGATAGGTATAGAAGTCGATAATATTTTATAGGAAACATAGATTGTTTCCCAATAATATAGCAGAGAAAAGTACTAATAGCTCTGAGGCTATTATTATACAAGTACAAAAATTGTCTACTAATAAGTCTAAGTCTGTTGTGAGATAGGAAGTTCACTTCTTTTGACCATGATTTCAGTAGCCACTTCATATTTTTCGGGTGGATCTCAAGCTTCATGCTTCTGATGTAACCGAGCTGAACCACAACCTCCTCCAAGTCCCATTTTACCTTTCCCTTTCCAAAATTGGGAAGGTGTGACTTCCATATAAGTTGAATGTCATAGAGCGTCATATCTCCATTCAAATTTTCACCGCAACAAAAAACATCTACCTACACAAAATGTTATAAAGACGCTTAGTGGAAAAGCAGTATTGTGGCAATATTTCCAACATATCTCTTGTGGAATTAAACAAGAATTTGTTTCACTGTCCTATATGTTTGATTCATTTTTCTAATTCGAGATCATTCAATATTTTTTGTTAAGTAAGAATTAGTAATGCTAAGTTGGTTAATAACTGAATTTTATAAAGTTAAAGAAATGTAGAATTCAGCTTAAAAAGTCATTACCTTAGTATGATTATTCAAATTTAGCTTCTGTGCAATGAACTTCTGGATTAAAGTTATAGAGGTTAGTTGCAAGTTGAGTCCAAGTTAAGGATTATTTTATAAAAAAATATTTGACAAAATTGTTTCTACATGGTTAATACCCTCTCATAACCATTTGGAAAAGAAATAGTTGCATCTAAATATCTTGATATCGAGTAGATCTTGTACCACGCGCCAACTGGATAGGTTTAGATTATCTAGTCCTAGGGTATCTACAAATATACACATTTCAATTTAATGATAAAGGATTCAGGTTGTACAATCTCTAAGTAAAACCTAGAATGAGCAAGTGATGTAACATCTATTGAGTTGGAACAAGCTTTCAAATCTTGTGCTCTTCAAATTGGATTTAGTACAAAGTTGATATATATTTTTATCGAGTTATGAATAATGTGTGCCTACTTTGTAAGTTGGGTCTAGTATGAGCCAAGCTTTAGATTCTACTCTTTGAATTGGATTTAGTACTAAGTTGTGTCTTGTAATAAGGGGACACACTAGTTCTTTTTCTTTTTAGGTTCTTTTGAGTGGCGAGTAATGAATATTCATCAAGTATCTTTATATTTATACCTATGATTGTCGAGTAATTATAGACTCCTACATATTTTGCAAGCATATTTAACCGTTACTCTTTCATAACACAAGGTTAGGGTTCTCATGTTCATATTTTTTGCAAATCTAATTAGGTAATTAATTTGACTTAGTTGATGAGAAATTAGAAAACATTTAAGGTTAGAGTAAAACTACATCACTGAAATTTACCTTGGAACCAAAGCTTTTAAACCCTACTCCATACGTTTCATTGAACAAGAATATAAATAATATTGCTAGCAAGAAGGAATGTGCTAAAAGATTGACTGATTCACACTGATGCGCGTGAATACCAAGGTTCAAATCTGACAATGAGAAAAAAATGTTGGGTGAACCTTGGTAGGTAAAATTACCGAGTACCTATGCTAGTGAGATATATCAGGTACTTGATGTAATAGTAAAGGTGTGCACAAACTAGTCTGAACAACAATTGTTCTTTTAAAAAAATTGAACTATTGAGAAAAGCTTAGACCTAACTTGAGTTGATTTGTCGCTTGAGCTAAAAAGGAAAAAATCACGAATATTTCTTTTGATATATCAAGAGAAGCTCAAACTTAACCTAAGTTGAATCTTTCACTTGAGAAACAAAGAAAAATCGGTTAAAAATTGATCTATTGATTCAATATTAATTTTTTGGGGTCAAACGAACACATTTTATTTCTTGAACATGTAGAACCCAATTACAACAAAACTAGCCTCAATCCCCACATCACCCTATTATTTTCAATAAACTTTCCCTAAACAAGTCCTATTTATATAGTTGCTCTATCCAGATGTTGTCTTTACATTGTATTTTCCTATTAAATAAATTAAATTTAACAGAGTTGAATTTGTCACTTGAGCTAAAAAGAAAAATCAATTTACAAAAATGATTTATTGAGAAAAGCTCAAACCTAACCTGATTTGAATCTGTAGAAAAGGAAAATCAATAAGAAAAAAAGTTGATCTATTGAGAGAAGCTTAAATCTAACCTGAATTGAATTTGCCACTTGAGCATAAGAGGAAAAATCAATTAAAAATTGATCTTTGACAAAAGCTCAAACCTAACCAGAATTGAATTTGTCACTTGAACAGCAAAGGAAAACTCAATTAAAATTTGATCTATTGATAAAATCTCAAACCGAAACGAAGTTGCATCTGTCTCTTGAGAAACAAAGAAAAAATCAATAAAAAGTTGATCTATTAAGAAAAGCTCAGGCCTAAACTAAGTTGAATCCTTGAAAAAACAAAGAAAAATCAATAGTGAGTAGAGCCGTCAATTAGGGTTGTGAGAAGCCTTATATACCTAGAAAGAACGATGTTCTTGGCAAAATCTACAAGTCTTGAAGAACGCTTGAATATAGCCCTTTTTCTCTTCTTGAAACCTCGCTCTAAATAAGTGTTTAGGAACATGAAAAAGTGGTATAAATCACATTAGATCCTTATTTTTGGTGAAAATATGTTTTAGGCCTAGTGGGAAAATGAAAAGACCAAAATACCCTTTCCTAAAATGAATGAAATGCCTTAAATAGAAAGGCTTCATCAAACAGGCATAATTTTTTACTCCGAGCTCGAAATTCAGCAAATTTGGCGGTGTTGGAAAGAGGACTCAAAGACCTTCAATTTGATAGCTCATGGGCCACCTAATTCTTTATTTTCTAAAAGATATGATCGTTTGAACTTGATCCAATACTAAAAACTGATGGGTAACTTGCACGAATTTCTATCTAGCTCTTTTGCAGTCCGAGGTGTTACATAAAGTCCTTTTAGTGTACTTTGCAGAGGTATTTGAACTGAAGCTTTTAGATTTTGTTTTCTCCCTGTTTAGTATCTGAAATCAACAAAATATACTGCAATTTCCAGTGTTGGAATGTTTATAATGAATTTTTTCTATGGCCACATGTTTATGGAAGGATTAGTGATATCAAGTTGCATATGTTGTACCTTTCTTAGCTACTCAAATCAGCTCACCACATCAATCTTCACTATCATAGCTGGTTAATCATAACTACCATATACTTTAAAGTTAAAGCCAAAGTAGCCAGTATGACCTATTTTGAGTTGATCATTGCTTTATCTGCTTCTTATATGACAACCCTTATTTCCTTTTCCTTCATCTTTAAGGTTCTTAATTGTTGTTTTTTCTTAAGTTAGTGCCTGTAAAGAGCTTTCAAACATAGCACTTGAAAGTGTCCTTATTTGGCCAAATATTCATGTCAATACGTTTTCCCTATCATCCTCATTGAGGATAGTAATCCTTCTCATGTTGTTACTCGTGATAGTGCCACATATAATTGTTCATGTGTGAGTACCTATTTTGAAAAATTATTTGAATAAATTGTTTCTACATGGTCAATACCATCTCATAGCCATTTGGAAAAGAAATAGTTGTATCTAAATATCTTGATATCGAGTAGATCTTGTACTGTGCGTGAACTAGATAGGTTTAGATTATCTAGTCCTAGGGTATCTACAAATATACACATTTCAATTTAATGATAAAGGATTCAGGTTGTACAATCTCTAAGTCAAACCTCGAATGAGCATGACATCTATTGAGTTGGAACAAACTTTTAGATCTTTTTCTCTTCAAATTGGATTTAGTACCAAGCTTCAGATTCTACTCTTTGAATGGAATTTAGTACTAAGTTTTATCTTGTAATAAGGGGACACACTATTTCTTTTTCTTTTTTGGTTCTTTTGAGTGGTGAGTAATCAATATTAATCAAGTATCTTGATATTTATACCTATTATTGTCGTGTAATTATAGATTCTTACATATTTTGCAAGCATCTTTAACTGTTACTCTTTCATAACACAAGGTTAGGGTTCTCATGTTTCATAATTTTTGCAAATCTTATTAGGGTAATTAATTTAACTTAGTTGAAGAGAAATTAGAAAACATTTAAGGTTAGAGTAAAACTACATCACTGAAATTTATCTTTGTCAACCAAAGGTTCTAAACCCTACTCCATAGGTTGAATTGAACAAGAATATAAATAATAATGCTAGTGTAATGACCTGTTTTCGTCGTTATAGAAATATCAAAGGGGGGAAATTTGGGACCGAAAAACTTTTTCGTAGTATTTGGATTTTCCCAACCTAGTCCAGATTGGACAAAATCGGAGTCATTGAGGTGTAGGGAAATCCGGTAATAATCGGGTGACTTATTTATGATTTTGATTACATGAGTAGTTAGATAAGTCGTTAAGGAACCCATACGACTTTACAGAATTGAATTCGAGCTAGTATAACTCCTGAAATCGATCTTAGCATGAAGGGTATTTTCTGAGCATCGTGGGTTAGAGGTGTGTTGTGAAGTGGGGATTTTGGAATTATTTAAATAGCTCTCTGTTTTGTGCAACCCGCCTTGGTGGGGATTTTGGTCGCTTTGGCGGGGCCGCTGTAGCAGTGTGGTGGCCGCTGTAGCGGGCCAGACGCGACTTAAAGTCATAAATAAACCCCTAAATGACCTTATTTGGCACTTTTCGATTGTTAGAGATAAGGAACGAACCCCAAGTGACTCCTACTCGTTTTTCACCATTCGTGAGGCTAAAGGTAAGCTTTTCATTCCCCGAATCCATTTTTCGATCCATGGAACGTAATAGAATGGGTGAATATTGATGGGGGAGGGTTTTGCTATAGATTCTATGGTGGAAAAAACCCTAATTTGGATAATTGGGACCATGAGTTTAATATAAGGTTCATAGAATTGTTAGTAATTCGGGTAATTAGTGATTGTTTATTGATTCTCGCATTATATTGATTGTTTGTAGACCAAGAACAAGCGGAACGAATCCGAAAAGGGAAGGATCAAGTTTCTTAGGGTTTCAATCTTGTTTCGAGGTAGATGTTGGTTGTGATTTTATGATTGTGTGATGTATGTTTGTTCTTGCTTCATTAGATACTTGCATGTATTTGAATGTTGCATTATTGATCACACTTGATGTAAATGAGATAGATGAATGATGATTGACATGAAATTATGACTTAATTGTATCATTTTGAGGATATACTTGTGATTGTGATTGTTCGATTGCCACGTTTCTTCATAACTATGGGATAGGTGGCCACATTTCGACATAATTATTGGATCGGGTACCACGTTCTGGTATGCTAACTGTTTGGGTTTGGGTTCCATGAGAGAACCAATGATTTGCTATGATTGTGTATCTTGAGAAATGTGAAGTTGTTCGTTGTTAGTAAATGTTGATAAATTGTGTATGTTCGATATATGCATGATATTATATTATTGTGATGACTTATGTATGTTGCACTTAGTGGAATAGCCGCATTATCCTACCAGTGTACTGTGGTTGTGTACTGATACTGCACTAGCTCTTATTTTTGTTAAGTACAGGGCATCTTCAAGTGGCTACAGACGGACCTCGCTTAGGAGATCAGTGATCGTTCGAATTCAAGGGTGAGCCAATTCTTTCGGGCTGTCATGGGTTCTCTTTCGTGTATGTCCACCATTTTTGGACTTAGACTATGTTCTAGTTAGTTGATTAGTTCATTAGATTGGGGTTGCATCCCTTGTTGTTTAGACTTGTTGAACTTTAGATGTTTTAGTACATTGACTTACAGGTTCTAGGTTATTTCTTCCGCATTGTTTAGTTTGTTGTTAGACTTTTGTTGGAGTTTATGGGAACTCCCTATTTCTTTCCTTAGTACTTAACCGCTTTCATATGCTTAAATGCCTTAGTTTTTAGATTAGTTGCTTGGTTTAGGTTGTAGTAGTGGTTCTCCCATCGGAGATTTAGTGTGGGTGCCAATCACGATGGTCGAGGTCATGACAAAGTTGGTATCAGGTGGGTGGAAATGGAGGTAATGATGTTTTCTTCCATACTTTGTTGGGTTTTGTTATGAATTGTAATGAGCATGAAATGTTGACTAAGTTTCTGAAGCTAAAGTGTCCTGTGTTTCTTGGTTCTGAGAATAAGGATGCTTATGAGTTCATCTAAGACTATTATGAGAGTCTTCTTAAGTTGGGAATTGTCTATCAGCATGGGGTTGAGTTTGTTTCCTTTCAACTTCATAGGGAGGCTAAGCATTGGTGGAGAGTTTATATGGAATGCAGATATTCTACTTTACCTCCACATACTTGGACCAAATTTTATGCTTTGTTTCTAGAGAAGCATGTGCCTAGGACTTTGAGGGATCGCAAGAAGGATGCGTTCATGGCTTTGGAGCAATGTTGTATGACTGTGGCTGCTTATGAGGCCAAGTTCCATGTTTTGTCTAGTTATGCTACTCAATTGGTGACTACTGAGGAAGAGAGAATCCGATTATTTATTAGGGGATTAAATTCTGAGTTGCAAGTATTATCTGCTCATATGACTTTTGCAGGGAGGAGCTTCAATGAGGTAAAAGACTATGTTAATAAAGTTGAGGGGGTGAGGCGAGATGGTCAAGTTAAGGCACGGGCAAAAAGGGCCAAGAACTCGGGTAACTTTCAAGGTTCTTATTACAAGGGTCCGAAAGGCCAACGCTTGCAGCCAAGCCAATTCAACCTGCTATGCCCACCTCTACAGGTAGTTACTCGGAAACTCCATCTCATAATTTTCAAGATATCCAAAGAGTCGCGCCTTCAACGGGCAGCAGACCATCTTTTGATCAAACTTATTACAACTGTGGAGAACCTGGGTATATGAGGAGAGATTGTCCCCACCCACGTGTGTTTGAGTCTGGGCAGCAGCAGACTAGAGGTGTGGTACCCGTGGGAAATGGTAATAATGGTCGACGGCATCCATAAGGTGGGTGAGGAGCTAATCAGCAAGGTCGTGGAGGTAGAGGAAATGGTAATGCAGACAGACGTAATGTGCAACCAGGTAGGGAAGTGGTTCGTCAAGATGATAGGGCTCAATGTTATGCCTTTCCGGGCAAGAATGAGGCAGAGGAGTCTGACGCGGTGATCACAGGTACTATTCTTGTCTGTGACCGGATGTCTAATGTGTTATATTATCCAAGCTCTACTTATTCTTATGTATTTATGAGATTTGCCTCAGAGTTTGATATGTTTTGTGATATACTTGAGACCCATATCCATTTTTCTACCCCAGTTGGAGAGTCAGTCATAGTTACCCATGTCTATCGTGCTTGTCCTATTTTGTTTATGGGTTTTCAGACTTGGGCTATTTTGGTGATTTTGGATATGACTGACTTTGACATAATCTTATGCATGACTTTGTTGTCCTAAGATTATGTTGTTCTTAATTGTAATACTAAGTCTGTAACTCTAGAAATTCCGGGAAGGGAAAAATTAGAGTGGGAAGGGGTGTACAAGCCTAAACGAACTAAGATCATATCCTTCATTTGAGCTAAGAAATTGATAGGGCAAGGTTGTTTGGCTTATTTGGCTCATATTAGGAATGTTGAGGTTGAGTCTCCATCTATTGAGTCTATTCCTGTGGTGTCGGAATTTATAGAAGTGTTTTCTAATGATTTGCCTGGTATGCCTTCAAATAGAGATATAGATTTTTGCATTGATTTAGAGCCTGGTACTCGTCCCATTTCTATCCCTCCATATCGCATGGCTCCGACAGAATTAACAGAGTTAAGGCTCAAATCCAAGAGCTTCTTGATAAGGGATTTATCTGTCCTAGTGCTTCCCCATGGGGTGCTCTCGTTTTGTTTGTTAAGAAAAATGATGGTAGTATGAGAATGTGTATAGATTACAGACAATTGAATAGGGTCACTATTCGAAACAAATATCCTTTGCCTCGAATAGATGATCTTTTTTACCAATTCAGTTTTCTCTAAGATTGATCTAAGATCTGGTTACCATCAATTGAAAATTAGGCTTGAGGATGTGCCTAAGACGACGTTTAGAACTCGTTATGGGCACTATGAGTTTTTGGTTATGTCTTTTGATTTGACCAATGCGCCTGCAGCTTTTATGAGTTTAATGAATTGGGTGTTGAAGCCATTTCTTGATTTTTTTGTTATAGTGTTTATTGATGATATTTTGGTCTATTCGGAAAGTGAGAAAGAGCATGCCGACCATCTTCGTAGTGTTTTGGGTTTTCTTGGGAAGCAAAAGTTATATGTTTAATTTTCTAAGTGTGAATTTTGGTTGAAATCGATTGCATTTTTGGGGCATGTAGTTTCAAAAGAAGGGGTAATGGTAGATCCCCAAAAGAGTGAGGCGGTTAAGAATTGGGTTAGGCCTAGCTCTGTGACGGAAGTTAGGAGTTTTGTGGGGCTCGCTAGGTACTATCGTCGATTTGTGAAAAAAATTTCTTCCATTGCCACTAACTTGACTAATTTGACCAAAATAGAGGTACCCTTCGAATGGACTGAAAAGCGTGATGAGAGCTTTCACAAGCTCAAGACTCTCTTGACCACCGCGCCCATTCTAGAATTACCGGTTGAAGGTAAGGATTTTATTGTTTATTGTGATGCTTCACATTCTAGTTTGGATGATGTGTTGATGTAGGATAAGAATATTATAGCTTATGCCTCGCGTCAATTGAAGGTGCATGAGAGGAATTATCCAACACATAATTTAGAGTTGGTAGCGGTAGTGTTTTCTTTTAATATATGGAAACATTACCTCTATCGTGTTAAGTGTGAAGTGTTTACTGATCATCGTAGTTTGCAGCATGTGTTCACTTAAAGAGATCTGAATTTGAGACAGAGAAAGTGGATGGAGTTACTTAAAGATTATGATGTGACCATTTAATAGCATCCGAACAAGGCTAATGTCGTGGCAGACGCTTTGAGTCGAAAAGCGGTGAGTATGGGTAGTTTAGCTTGCTTGAGTGTATCCAAGCGACCTTTGACTAAGGAAATTCAGTCCTTAGATTTTAAGTTCATGCAGTTGGGCATCTCAGAAAGAGGTGGGGTGTTAGCTAGCATTAAAGTGAGGCCACATTCATTGATGAGATCAAGACCAAACAATTTGAAGATGAAAATTTCGAGGAGCTTAGAAAGAAGACTGCGATTTGTGAGGCACAAGAGAACACTCTAGATATGGATGGAGTGCTCAATTTTAAGGGAAGATTTTGTGTTCCTAGAGTAGATGACTTGATTGAGAAATTGTTGGCAAAGTCTCATGGTTTGCGATATTCTATTTATCCGGGTGTGACCAAGAAGTTTCGAGATTTGAAGCAAATTTATTGGTGGTCGGGCATGAAGAAAGATATAGCGGAGTTTGTGGCGAAGTGTCCAAATTGTCAAAAAGTGAAGTATGAACATAAAAGGCCTGCAGGTTTTCTTTAAAGAATGCCAATTCCGGAATGGAAGTGGGAAATGATAGCCATGGATTTTATGGTTGGTCTTCCCAAGACTTTGGGGAAGTTTGATTTTATTTGGGTAGTGGTTGATAGATTGACTAAGTCAGCCCATTTTATTCCGGTAAGAATAGATTATAATGATGAGCAATTGGCTAAGGTTTATGTGAAAGAGATAGTGAGGTTGCATGGGGTGCCCCTCTCTATCATCTCATACCATGGTACCCATTTCACATCCAAGTTTTGGAGGAAATTACATGATGAATTGGGCTCACAACTCACCTTTAGTACAGCCTTCCATCCACAAACAGACGGACAATCAGAGAGGACTATCTAAGTGTTAGAAGACATGTTGATGGCATGTGTGATTGATTTTGGAGGGCATTGGGATAAATTCATACATTTGTGTGAGTTCTCCTATAATAATACTTATCACTCTAGCATAGATATTGAACTATTTTATGCACTCTAGGGGAAGGGATGTAGATCACTCATAGGATGGTTTGAGGCTGGAGATGTGAAGCCATTGAAGGTTGATTTAGTAAAGGATGCTTAAGATAAGGTGAGGAGCATTCAAGCTAAACTTTTAGCAGCCCAAAGTAGGCAAAAGAAGTATACAGATCATAAGGTAAGAGACATGGCGTTTCAAACCGGTGAGAATGTTCTTCTTAAGGTATCACCCATGAAAGGGGTGATGAGATTTTGTAAGAAAGGTAGGTTAAGTCTGCGACTCATTGGTCCATTTTAGATTCTTGAATGTGTGGGACCGGTAGAGTATAGATTGGCTTTACCTCCTAATTTATTGGTAGTTCATCCAGTATTTCATGTGTCCATGTTGAAGAGATATCATGGTGACGGGGATTATATCATAAAGTGGGAATCAATTGTGTTAGACAAAGACCTCCAATATGCGGAGGAACCAGTTGCAATCCGTGATCGTGATATGCGTAAGTTGAGGACCAAGGAGATTAAGTCTGTGAAAGTTCAATGGAAGCATCGTCCAGTTGAGGAAGCTACTTTGGAAATCGAGAAGGACAAGCGAGACAAGTATCCCCAATTGTTCGTCGATTCAGGTACTACCACATTCCTTCCTTAGCCTATTTTCCTAAGTTTTTCCACTCGGAGACAAGTGATGGGTAAATTGGTATTTATTGTAATGACCTGTTTCCATCGTTATACAAATGCCAACGGGGGGAAATTTGGGACCGAATTTTTTTTCGTAGTATTTGGATTTTCCCAACCTAGTCCAGATTTGGACAAAATCGGAGTCATTGAGGTGTAGGGAAATCTGGTAACAATCTAGTGACTCATTTATGATTTTGATTACATGAGTAGTTAAATAAGTCGTTAAGGAACCTATACGACTTTACGAAATTGAATTCGGGCGAGTAGAACTCCCGAAATCGATCTTAGCGTAAAGGGTATTTTCTGAGCGTCGTTGGTTAGAGGTGTGTTGTGAAGTGGGGATTTTGGGATTCTTTAAACAGCTCTATGTTTTGCGCAACCCGCTTTGGCGGGGATTTTGGTCACTTTGGCGGGGCCGCTGTAGTGGGGTGGTGGTCGTTGTGGCGAGCTAGACGCGACTTAAAATTGTAAATAAACCCTTAAACAACCTTATTTGGCACTTTTTTATTTTTAGAGCTAAGGAATAAACTCCATGCGACTCCTACTAATTTTTAACCATTTGTGAGGCTTAAGGTAAGTTTTTCACTCCCCGAATCCATTTTTTGATTTGTAGAACGTAATAGAATGAGTGAATATTGATGGGGGAGGGTTTATTTATAGATTCTATGGTGGGAACAACCCTAATTTGGATAATTGGGATCATGGGTTTGTTCTAGGGTTCATAGATTTGTTAGTAATACAAGTACTTAGTGATTGTTTATATTGATTGTTTGTAGACAAAGAACAAGTGGAACGAATCCCAAAAGGGAAGGATCAAGTTTCTTAGGGTTTCAAGCTTGTTTCGAGGTAGGTGATAGTTGTGATTCTATGATTGTGTGATGTATGTTTGTTCTTGCTTCATTATGATACTTGCATGTATTTGAATGTTGCATTATTGATCACACTTGATGTAAATGAGATAGCTAAATGATGATTGCCACGAAATCATAACTTAATTGTATGATCTTCGGGATATACTTGTGATTGTGATTGTTGTGTGTTGAATTTCCGGCATAACTAACTTGGATAGGATACCACGTTCCGGCATAACTATAGGATCAGTTGACACGTTCCGGCATAATTATTGGATCGGGTACCACATTCTGATATGCTAACTGTTTGGGTTTGGGTTCCATGAGAGGACCAATGATTTGCTATAATTGTGTATCTTGAGAAATGTGAAGTTCTTCGTTGTAGTAAATGTTGATAATATTGTATATGTTCGATATATACATGTGATTATATTGTTGTGATGACTTAAGTATGTGGCACTTAGTGGGATAGTTGCGTGACCCTACCAGTACAATGTGGTTGTGTACTGATACTGCATTTGCTCTTATTTTTGTTAAGTATAGGGCATCTTCAAGCTGCTACTGACAAACTTCGCTTAAGATATCAATGATCTTTTGAATTCAAGGGTGAGCCAATTCTTTCGGGCTTCCATGGGTTCTATTTCATCTATGTCCACCATTTTTGGACTTAGACTATGTTCTAGTTAGTTGATTAGTTCATTAGATTGGTGTTGTATTCCTTCTTGTTTAGACTTGTTGAACTTTAAATGTTTTGGTACATTGACTTTCAGGTTCTAGGTTATTTCGTCCGCATTGTTTTATTCGTTGTTAGACTTTTGTTGGAGTTTATGGGAACTCCCTATTTCTTTCCTTAGTACTTAACTACTTTCATATGCTTAAATGCCTTAGTTTTTAGATTAGTTGCTTGGTTTAGGTTGTAGTAGTGGTTCTCCCACCGGATACTTAGTGTGGGTGTCAATCACGATGGTCGGAATCGTGACAGCTAGGAAGAAGGAATGTGCTAAATGATTGACTTATTCACAGTGATGCGCGTGAATACCAAGGTTCAAATCTGACAATGATAAAAAAAATGTAGGGTGAACCATCCGAGCAAGGCTAATGTGCTGGCAGACGCTTTGAGTCAAAAAGCAGTGAGTATGGGTAGTTTAGCTTGCTTTAGTGTATCCAAGCGACCTTTGGCTAAAGAAATTCAGACCTTAGAGTCTAAGTTCATGCAATTGGGCATCTCATAAAGAAGTGGGGTGTTAGCTAGCAATGAAATGAGGGCCACATTCATTGATGAGCTCAAGGCCAAACAATTTGAAGATGAAAATTTGGAGGAGCTTAGAAAGAAGACTACGATTGGTAAGGCACAAGAGACCACTCTTGATATGGATGGAGTGCTCAATTTTAAGGGAAGAATTTGTGTTCCTAAAGTAGATGACTTGATTGAGAAATTGTTGGCAGTGTCTCACGGTTCGCGATATTCTTTTCATTCGGGTGTGACCAAGAAGTATCGAGATTTGAAGCGAATTTATTGGTGGTCGGGCATGAAGAAGGATATAGCGGAGTTTGTGGTGAAGTGTCCAAATTGTCAAAAAGTGAAGTATGAACATCAAAGGCCTGCAGGTTTGCTTCAAAGAATGCCAATTTTGGAATGGAAGTGGGAAATGATAGCCATGGATTTTGGTTAGTCTTCCCAAGACTTTGGGGAGTTTGATTCTATTTGGGTAGTGGTTGATAGATTGACTAAATCAACCCATTTTATTCCAGTAAGAATAGATTATAATGTAGAGCAATTGGCTTATGTGAAAAAGATAGCGAGGTTGCATGGGGTGCCCGTCTCTATCATCTCAGACCGTGGTACCCAATTCACATCCAAATTTTAGAGGAAATTACATGATGAATTAGGCACACAACTTACCTTTAGTACAGCCTTCCATCCACAGACAGACGGACAATCAGAGAGGACAATCCAAGTGTTAGAAGACATGTTGAGGGAATGTGTGATTGATTTTGGAAGGCATTGGGATAAATTCATACATTTGTGTGAGTTCTCCTATAATAATAGTTATCACTCCAGTATAGACATGGCACCATTTGAGGCACTCTATGGGATGGTATGTAGATTACCCATAGTATGGTTTGAGGCTGGAGATGTGAAGCCATTGGGGGTTAATTTGGTAAAGGATGTTGAAGACAAGGTAAGGAGCATTCAAGCTAAGCTTTTAGCAGCCCAGAGTACGCAAAAGAAGTATGCGGATCATAAGATAAGAGACATGGTGTTTCAATCCGGTGAGAATGTTCTTCTTAAGGTATCACCCATGAAAGGGGTGAGGAGATTTGGTAAGAAAGGTAAGCTAAGTCCGCGATACATTGGTCCATTTGAGATTCTTGAATGTGTGGGACCAGTAGCGTAAAGATTGGCTTTACCTCCTAATTTATCGGGAGTTCATCCGGTATTTCATGTGTCCATGTTGAAGAGATATCATGGTGACGGGGATTATATCATAATGTGGGACTCAATTGTGTTAGACAAAGACCTCCAATATGAGGAGGAACTAGTTGCCATCCTTGATCATGATACGCGTAAGTTGAGGACCAAGGAGATTAAGTCCGTGAAAGTTCAATGGAAGCATCGTCCAGTTGAGAAAGCTACTTGGGAAACCGAGAGGGACATGCGAGACAAGTATCCCCAATTGTTCGTCGATTCAGGTACTACTTCATTCCTTCCTTAGCCGATTTTCCTAATTTTTGCCACTCGGGAACGAGTAATGGGTAAATTGGTATCTATTGTAACGACATGTTTTCGTCGTTATAGAAATGCCAACGAGGGAAAATTTGGGACCGGAAAACTTTTCGTAGTATTTGGATTTTCCCAACCTAGTCTAGATTTGGATAAAATTCGAGTCATTGAGGTGTAGGGAAATCTGGTAACAATCGAGTGACTCATTTATGATTTTGGTTACATGAGTAGTTAAATAAGTCATTAAGGAACACGTATGACTTTACAGAATGGAATTCGGGCGAGTAGAACTCCCGAAATCTATCCTAGCGTGAAGGGTATTTTCTGAGCATCGTGGGTTAGAGGTGTGTTGTGAAGTAGGGATTTTGGAATTCTTTAAATAGCTCTCTATTTCGTGCAACCCGCCTTGGCGGGGATTTTGGTCGTTTTGGCAGGGCCGCTGTAGCGGGGTGGTGGACATTGTGGCAGGCTAGACGCGACTTAAAGTCATAAATAAACTCCTAAATGACCTTTTTTGGCACTTTTTTATTTTTAGAGCAAAGGAACGAACCCCAGGCGACTCCTATTCGTTTTTCACCATTTGTGAGGCTAAAGGTAAGCTTTTCACTCCCCAAATCCATTTTTCGATCCATAGAACGTAATAGAATGGGTGAATATTTATGGGGGGGAAGATTTTGTTATAGATTCTATGGTGGAAACAACCCTAATTTGGATAATGGGGATCATGGGTTTGTTCTAGGGTTCATAGAATTACTAGTAATTCTGGTAATTAGTGATTATTTATTGATTCCCATATTATATTGATTGTTTGTAGACCAAGAACAAGCGGAACGAATCCGAAAAGGGAAGGATCAAGTTTCTTAGGGTTTCAAGCTTGTTTCGAGGTAGGTGATAATTGTGATTCTATGATTGTGTGATGTATGTTTGTTCTTGCTTCATTATGATACTTGCATGTATTTGAATGTTGCATTATTGATCACACTTGATGTAAATGAGATAGATGAATTATGATTTCCATGAAATCTTAACTTAATTGTATGATCTTGAGGATATACTTGTGATTGTGATTGTTGTGTGTTGAATGGATCGGTTGCCACATTTCGACATAACTAACTTGGATCAGTTGCCACATTCCAGCATAACTATGGGATCAATTTCCACGTTCCGGCATAATTATTGGATCAGGTACCACATTCAGGTATGCTAACTGTTTGGGTTTAGGTTCCATGAGAGGACCAATGATTTTCTATAATTGTGTATCTTGAGAAGTGTGAAGTTGTTCGTTGTTAGTAAGTATTGATAATATTGTATATGTTCGATATATGCATGTGATGACTTATGTATGTTGCACTTAGTGGGATAGCCGCGTGATCCTACCAGTACACTGTGGTTGTGTACTAATACTGCACTTGCTCTTATTTTTGTTAAGTATAGGGCATCTTCAAGCGGCTACTGACAGATCTCACTTATGAGATCATTGATCGTTTGAATTCAAGGGTGAGCCAATTCTTCCGGGCTGCCATGGGTTCTTTTTCGTCTATGTCCACCATTTACGGACTTAGACTATGTTCTAGTTAGTTGATTAGTTCATTAGATTGGGGTTGCATCCCTTCTTGTTTAGGCTTGTTAAACTTTAGATGTTTTGGTACATTGACTTTCAGGTTCTAAGTTATTTTTCCCGCATTGTTTAGTTCGTTGTTAGACTTTTGTTGGAGTTTATGGGAACTCCCTATTTCTTTCCTTAGTACTTAATTGCTTCCATATGCTTAAATGCCTTAGTTTTTAGATTAGTTGCTTGGTTTGGGTTGTAGTAGTGGTTCTCCCATCGGAGAGTTAGTGTGGGTGCCAATCACGATGGTCGGGGTCGTGACAGCTAGGAAGAAGGAATGTGCTAAATGATTGACTTATTCACAGTGATGCGCGTGAATACCAAGGTTCAAATCTGACAATGATAAAAAAAAATGTAGGGTGAACCTTGGTATGTAAAATTACCGAGTACCTCTGCTAGTGAGACATATCAGGTACTCGATGTAATAGTCATGGTGTGTACAAACTTGTTCGAACAACAATTGTTTTTTCAAAAATTGAACTATTGAGAAAAGCTTAGACCTAACTTGAGTTGATTAGTCGCTTGAGTAAAAATGGAAAGAATCACGAATATTTCTTTTGATATATTAAGAGAAGCTCAAACCTAACAAAGTTGAATATGTCACTTGAGCAACAAAGGAAAAATCAATTAAAAATTTCATCTATTGATTCAATGTTAATTTTTTGGGGTCGAACGAACACATTTTATTTCGCGAACTTGTAGAACCCAATTACAACAAAACTAGCCTCGACCCCCACATCACCCTATTCTTTTCAATAAACTTTCCCTAAAAAAGTCTTATATATATAGTTGCTCTATCCAGTACCTGTCTTTACAACATATTTTCCTATTAATTAAATTTAACTTAACTGAGTTGAATCTGTCACTTGAGCTAAAAAGGAAAATCATTTTTTTTTAAAATGATCTATTGAGAGAAGCTCAAACCTAACCTGATTTGACTTGGTAGAAAAGGAAAATCAATCAAAAAAGTTGATCTAAAGCTTAATTCTAACCTGAATTGAATTTGTCACTTGAGCATCAGAGGAAAAATCAATTAAAAACTGATCTATTGAGAAAAGCTCAAACCTAACCTGAATTGATTTTGTCACTTGAACAACAAAGGAAAACTCAATAAAATTTGATCTATTGAGAAAATCTCAAACCGAACCGAAGTTGAATCTGTCAGTTAAGCAACAACAAAATCAATAAAAAAAATTGATCTATTAAGAAAAACTCAGGTCTAAACTGAGTTCAATCCTTGAAAAACAAAGAAAACATCAATAGTGAGTAGAGCCGTCAATTAGGGTAGTTAGAAGCCTGACATACCTGGAAAGAACAATGTTCTTCGAGAAATCCACAAGTCTTGAAGAACACTTGAACATAGCCCTTTTTTCTCTTCTTGAAACCTCACTCTAAATCTCTAAGTGTTTAGGAACGTGAAAAAGTTGTCTAAATCAAATTAGACCCTTATTTTGGGTGAAAATACATTTTAGGTCTAGTGGGAAAAGGGAAAGACCAAAATATCCTTTCCCAAAACGAATGAAATGCCTTAACTAGAGAGGCTTCACTCAAATGGCATAAATGTTTACTCCGAGCTCGAAATTCAGCAAACTTAGCGCCGTTGGAAAAAGGATTCAAAGACCTTCAATTTGATAGCTCATGGGCCACCTAATTCTTTATTTTCTAAAAGATATGATCGTTTGAAGTTTACCCAAAACTAAAAACTGATGGGTGACTTGCACGAATTTCTATTTAGGTTTTTTGAAGTCCGAGGTGTTACATAAAGTTTTTTTTAGTGTACTTTTTAGAGGTATTTGAACTGAAGCTTTTAGATTTTGTTTTCTCCCTGTTTAGTATATTAAATCAACAAAATATACTGCAATTTCCCAGTGTTGGAATGTTTATAATGAATTTTTTCTATGGCCACATGTTTATGGAAGGATTAGTGATATCAAGTTGCATATGTTGTACCTTTCTTAGCTACTCAAATCAGCTCACCACATCAATCTTCACTATCATAGCTAGCTTCAGCAGAACTCTAATATCTTGTACCAAGATCAATATCAAGCTGCACAAGTTTCCTTTCATATTTAAGGTTCTCAATTGTTATTTTTCCTTAAGTTAGTGCCTTTAAAGAGCTTTCAAACATAGCACTTGAAAGTGTCCTTATTTGGCCACAGATTCATGTCAATACATTTTCCCTATCATCCTCATTGAGGATGGTTAATCCTTCTCTTGTTGTTACTCGTGATAGTGCCACATATAATTGCGGTGGCACCACGTCACCAGGTTGATAGTTCTCTTTTATATATATAACTAAGTAATTTACATGCACTTCACGGGCATAAATAATCTCATTAAGCTTTTGAACATGTTTTCTAATATTCTACTGTTATAAGAAAAAAAGAGTAAATTTTAATAGGTTTTAAGAATATTTCAACAAATATTAAATGATTTGACATTATCACATATCTCAAAAATTGTAAATATATAATGAATGATTATAAAATTTCTTGATATGTAATCATTTTTATCATTTACATAATTTATTATAATATATGTTTGTTGATATAATTGTCTTGTTAATATTGAGTGATTGTTTTATAAAGCAATGAAGCATTCACTTTTTCTAAATTTTTTTGTAAATGAACATATAGAATCTAATAATTTTATGGTTAGAATATACTCATTGTGAAAAAAAAAAAATTATGTGAAAGTTTTTGAAAATCAATATAAGCTATAAATAAGTTAAGACCGTTAATTATTCACCCCACAACAACATAAATAAATTTTTTAGAGACAATCTACTTGTCTGAGGCCACGCGATCACCACTTTTTGTTATTGTTACTTTGTTACTCAAACAAAATTCATAGAATGAGAAAAATAAATTTGAAACAATAGCAAAATAATATTTTTGACCCCTTTTAGAAATTCATTAGTCATTAAATTGCTGCTCTCGAGACCCTTCTGGATGCTTCATCTGTGCAACTTTACAACTTTTTCAGAAATATATATGTATACTTGTTGCATTATGAAAGCACAAGTCGATAAAAATATTGGATTTTAGACTCATGTTAAAAAGATATTCTCGATCATGAAAATTTTGAAAATGAGTCTAACCTAGATAACTCAAACGCTCAACAATGACTTTGACTAGACAGATGTAGGAGTCCATAACTCCATATATATATATATATATATATATATATTAAAAAAAGGAAAATTAGTTAAATTCTTTGGGAATGTTTTTTTTTTTTTTTTTTTGAGAAATTGCAGCATGTGATATTATTTTTTTACCATATACATATGCAATCTATTAATGTCCTAATTTGACAATGAATATTAAAATCTCTCAATTTGATAGAATTATCAAATTTAGTTAAAGTATTCAATGAGACCCATCAATTATATAATGTCTATATTGATCACATGAGTGTTTTTTCACCAATTATGAATATTTTTTTATACCATCAGAATATACATAAGATAAATATAAGTAAATTTCTATAAAAAAAAAATACTAATTGGTATGTTATTTGTACATGAACATGTTTTAATTGACGAGACTTGCAATAAAGTTAATGTTATACTTAAGATATGGAGATGAAGTCAAAAGGATTTTTGTTGAGTTGGATCAAAACAGAATATCTCGAGTGTAAGGTAAGTGATGTAACGTATACATATGTGAAACTACGGCTTAGTACGTATAGGTCATCCAAAAGAGATGATATTTTAAGTATCTTGAGTCTATTATACAAGGAATGAGGAGATTGACGAAGATGCATGTCACTCACCAAATTGGCGCAAGGTGGATGTATTAATGGAGGCTTGTATCCAGAAACTTGCGTAATAAGAAGGTGTCACCAAAGCTTAAAAACAAGTTCTACAAAGTGGTAGTTAGACTAACCATGTTTTATATGTTTTATAGGACAGAGAGATTGCCAGTCAAGAACTCTCACATTGAGAAGTTTAAAGTTGCAGAAATAAGGATGTTGTGATGCATGTGTGTGTTATAATGTGGGAGTGACTTAGGTGGAAGAAAAGATGCAAGAAACAAGACAGAGATAGTTCGGGCATGTGAATAGGAAATATCTGGATATCCTAGTGCGGAGATGTGAGGGGGTGACTATATATGAATTGTTTAAGGAGAGGTTGATGCAGACCAAAGAGAAATTGGATAGAGGTGATTAGATAAGTCATGAAACGGTTTCAAATTAGGTAGCCATGAGCTTCGATTGAAGGTTGTGGAGAACACAAACTAAGGTAAAAGGTCAATAGCTAGAAGTTAAGGGTGTTGTCTAGTCATTTTTCCATATATACTCGTATTTGTAGTTTATTGCTCTTGTAGTTTTTTGTCCTTTGATTTATGTTATTATTTATCGTCTTGTACTTCGACTATCATAATATTATTATTTTGTAGTTAATGTATTGTTACCTTCGTACTCCTTTTTTCTGGACTGCTTCGAACATTTTTTTCTTGATCCGATAGTCTATCAGAAACAATCTCTCTACCTCGGATACTTATGAAGTAGATAAGATATGCAGACATTAGTTTGTGGGATTATATTGGATATATTGTTATTGTTGTTATTATAAGTACCAACTGATAATATTGGTAAATACGGTAACTCACATACTATTATAGATTAAAGTATAGTTGTGGAAAATATTTATACTACTAGTTTATATTACTTTATTCATATCATTGTTAATTATGTTTCGGATTGGGACATATCACTATAAGTTATCTACAAACATATCATTATAAATCGTCTACACCTACAAATTAATTAATCATTATAAATCGTCTACACCTACAAATTAATTAACATTCGTATGTTGGGAAAATTATTATAATTCGTCCATGTCTATGAATTACTTAACATTTTTCACAAAATTTTACTAATGAAAGGTCACGTTTTCATATTTGTCATATAGTATCCCCTAAGAATAATAAACAGCTAATATTTGTGAAATGCACAAAATTATATCATATTAATCTCAGAAGGAGAAAGTGATTTCAGCAAAAAAATTACCATTGATGTGAATTTTTGTATGAATAAATGTTGAGAGAAGACAAGAGTAAGTATAATTAATTAATAGTTTCTAGACAATTGTTCAATTTGTTTACTGATTATTAACTATGAAAGACTTTTATAACCAACCTCATTAATGATATTAATTTAAACATCTTAGAACTTTAAATATTTTCCAATAGATGAATCCCAATTTTGAATGAGCGTGTGTTTGTGGAGGGAAGTGAAATTTTATTTCGTTGATCAAAATATATTTGAGAATATTTTTATGTGAAATTAAGTTTTGTAAAAATAAGAAAAATAATTTCATTAAATTGAATATTTGTGTTCATCAAACTTAATTATATGATATGTAATTAACAAACTTTCATTTCATCGAACACCATACTAATATTGACAAATTTGATTTCCTCACATTGATAAACTATTCATTGAGAAGTAAATCATTAATTAAAAAATTGTTGTAACATAACAACATAGATTATATCAATAAACTAATCACAAAGACCTAACCACTTTGAAATTTGGTAAAAACAAAATTTATACCCCCAATAGTTATAAAATTGCTATTCTGGATCGATTTTCCCCTTCTTTTGGAGGGTAGTATCATACATATATGCGAAGATCATCCAAGGCACTAAATTCACCCAAAAAATCCATAATTATCAATACGGGGACCCCCAATTTATGTGAAACATCACTTTTCTACCCTCCAAAATTTTCACCAGGTCCCCTTAAAACTATTCTTCATCAATTTCATTATCAATTTCTTCTTTGACTTTTTCCTCAACTCCATTTGATGAATTCGAATTCTTAGCAACATCCATTAATGATTTTTGTTTAGATTCATCATTCGAACAAGATTCTTGATCAAATATTTGAGAAATTTGGCCTTCTTTTGCATTTTTGGCCATAACTTGTTCTTCAAATTCAAGGTTCTTGGACTTGTAACTTTCAGAAGCTTCATCAGCAGTATTGAAAGTACCTAACCAAATCAGTTTCTTGTTAAATGGGTGTTTGATTTCAGCACAAAATTTCCCTTTTTTCTCTTTCGAACTCCAACAAAATACAATCTGACACAAGAATTTTTTGATGTTCTTTTGTATGATTTCATGATCAAATATATTAGTGAAAAAAAGACTATTTATGTAAAATAAAGTAAAAAAGAAAATTAAAATGTGAAGAAATGAAGGCTAAATTGTGAATATATATAAGACCATTTTCCTATTCATTTTAGGAAAAAGATTTAACAAAAACATGTTTTATAAAAGAAAAAGGAAATTAGTAAAATTCACCGTGTAAATATTATTGGTCCTCTATTTTACTCTCTAGCTATGAAATTTACTAATGTCCATATTAAGATCTCCCACTTTTGGTAGAATTATGAAATTTAGTCTAAATATCAAATATCACACATTCATTCTATCGTGTGAAAATAAAAGTATTATACTATCATAATATGTATAGTGTAATTGTAAATAAATTTCTATAATAGGTGTATATAATTAGACCCTAATTTATTTATTTTCCACTTATTATTTGATAATAGTTTTGGGATCTCAATTATTCTGTACTTGCATTGTGTCTAATTATTCATGTACGAGTTAATGTTTTAGATTGAAAAATCTTCTATAAGTCGTCCACGGTTACGAATTTATCAATATTTTTTGAGTGGAACAAATTACCATAACTCTTCCACGACTACAAATTATTCATAAAATAGTTATAGTCAAATTCAGAGTTCTATAGTATCATTAATAATATTAATTTAATAAAATATATCTAATTAAATATTTTTAAAAATTGTGTTAGTAAGATTAGTCAAATAATATGAAACGAAGGAACTACAAAATTATATTGCGGAGAATCTTTCAATCTTTTATTGGTTATTAACTACCCCTATGTGAATATCAAACATCGGGTGAGAAATCAAACATCCTCATATATATATACATGGAGATGTTAAATGATTCTTAATATTTTAACATATCGTTCTTTTAATAGGATGAAGAAATGTTTGATTTTTATTTTATACTTTTGGCATAATGACCTGAGAGGCCTTTGTACTTTACTCCGTTTGTAAGTTGGACCCTTGTACTTTCGACTTTGACAACTGCACCCTTAAACTCGCTGAACATAAAATTTTAAACACCTCTGACCATTGACCAAACACATGTGCCACCAATATTTCTCACTTGGAATATTGTGTGATTCCACACGTTTTTGTAATGACCCTCCCTGTTATTTTCTTTGTTTACCGACCTTTTCAGCTTTTAGAGCTTTCCTGTAGCAACCACAAGTCACTTATACTTCATGGGATTGACAGTTTATTCAATGGGCCATTTATTTGGATTTTATGAAAGTTTTTGTATTTTGGAGACTTTAAAATTTAAACGGTTGACTTCAGTCAAAAGTTCAGGAAGACGGCCTCAGAATGCAATTTTGATAGCTTTATCAGTTCTGGAAGGGCTATTTTAGGTGAGGGGCATGGTTTGTTTGGGACCCAAGACTTATGGTGTGAGTTTGTGATGTTAGGCGTTTTAAATTTGAAACTTACGCCAAGGGTTGACTTTGGACAACATTCTTGGTAAACAAGCTCAGATGAGATTTCCGTCAGCACGGTTAGCTTCAAAATGTCTTGTTTTGTGTAGAACAACCTTTTGTGCGGTTCCCTATGCTTTCGATCTCGTTTTTAGCCTTCTTGTGGTTTTTAGCTTAAAATTTAACTTGGGTGTGAGGCCCACGTTTCATCGAAACTACCTCGGATGGAAGTTTTGATGGTTCTGTTGAGTCTTGAATGTTGAATTTGATGGGGTAGCATATTTCTTTTGCGCATACCAGGTTTTGAACGAAACCTGAACACCCCGTCGAAGAATTTGGAGTTTGAGCAAACCAGCTGAAGTGTTGATATATGGTGCAAGATTTTAGCGATCACATATCAGACTTAAGCAACCAAATTTTTCTTTTAGCGACCAAATTCAACTTAGCCCTAATTCTTACAAATGCAATTTCTTGAGCTTGGGAGTTCCGATTGAGGTGATTCAAAGTGTTGGAGATCCGTGTTGATCATGGCTATACGTTGGAATGTTCAGGAAGTGTTTGGGGCTCTCCATTTGAGGTATTTTCCTTCCCAAAGGGGATGCAAGATCTCTTTTGATTTTCTTTAATTTGTATTTTATTGCATGTGGTGGTTTGGGCTCTTTCATGCATGAAAGTGAGCCCCGTAGGGCACAAGCTCGTTCAGTCAATTAGGACCTTTTGACGGAGTCAATTTTGGGATTCTTGGCGTTGGTCCCACATTCACATTTTAACTCAATTTTGGGTTCATTTCCAATTGTTGCGATTTTAGTGTCAGACATCTATAATGACATTGTGATTGATAATTCGATAGTTTTGTTGTGTTTGGAGACGTTTTGTATGTGGATAGCTTGTGTGTGGTGGATTCGGAACACTCGTGTTTGGCTTTGAGGTAGGTTTTGGTCTACTTTCTTGATTGAGCTTCTTAGATAATGCCTAGTATAGATTTCATGTAATTTTGGATGGTATTTGTTGAACATTTAGCTTTCCTTTTATTATTACACCCTTTCTTGATTCCGTAGAAGCCTTAGGCTTATTGTGGGTGTTGGGATCCTTGTAGATTTGATTATTCTAGAGATGATTGACTTTGATGTAATCTTTGGTATGACTTGGCTTTCTCCAAAATTTTCTATCTTACATTGCAATGCTAAGACTGTGATCTTGGACAAGCCTGGGATAGATCCACTAGTATGGGAGGGTGACTATATTCCCGCCCCGATTTGGATTATCTCTTTCTTCGTGCTAAGAGGTTGGTGAATAAGGATTGTTCAGCTTACTTGACACATCTCAGGAATGATACTTCCAAAGTGCCTTCGATTGAATCTGTTTTGATAATGCGTGATTTTATCGATGTTTTCCCTGCAGACCTGCCTGGTATTTCACCAGACAAGGATATTGATTTAGAGTTGGGGACTCGCCCCATCTTCATTCCTCCTTATAGAATGGCCCCGACTAAGTTGAAGGAGTTGAAGGCCCAACTTTAAGAGTTGTTGGGTAAAGATTTTGTTAGACCAAGTGCCTCTCCTTGGGGTGCTCCGATTTTATTTGTAAAGATGAAGGATGGTAGTTTTTGGATGTGCATAGACTATAGACAGCTGAACAAGATGACTAGTAAGAACAACTACCGCATTCTTCGCATTGATGACTTGTTTGATCAACTATAGGGCACTTGTGTTTTTTCTAAACTTGATTTAAGGTATGGTTATCATCAATTGAAAATGCGGGCATCGGATGTGCCAAAGATTGTTTTTCGAACAAGGTATGGGCATTATGAGTTCTTAGTAATGTCTTTTGGGCTCACAAATGCCCCTGCTTCTTTCATGAGCCTGATAAATGATATTTTTAAGCCACATATGGATCTCTTTGTTATTGTATTCATTGATGATATATCGATCTACTCGAAGAGCAGGAAGGAACATGAGGAGCATTTGAGAATGGTATTGGGATTGTTAAAGGAGAAAATGTTTTATGCAAAATTCTCCAAATGTGAGTTCAGGCTTATTTTAATGTCATTTTTGGGGCACATGGTTTTTAAGAATGGAGTGATGGTGGATCCTAGAAGATTGAAGCAGTGAAGAGTTAGGCAAGGCCCACTAATGTTTCAAAGGTAAGGAGTTTTGTTGGTTTAGCTAGTTACTATCGTCGATTCGTCAAGGGATTTTCTTCCATTGCTACCTAGCTGACCAATTTGACCAAGCAGAATGTTCCATTTGTATGGTCGGATGAGTGTGAAGAGATTTTTCTGAAACTCAAGACCAAGTTGACTACTGCATCGATTCTTGCCTTGCCTGTGGAAGGTAAGAATTTCATTAATTATTGTGAAGCATCTTATTCTGGTTTAGGTGTAGTGCTAATGCAGGAGAGGAATATATATATATATATATATGCATATGCTTCAAGGTAATTAAAAGTGCATAAATGTAACTACCCAACCCATGATTTGGAATTGGATGTGGTTGTATTTGCATTAAACTGGAGGCATTATCTATATGGGGTCGAGTGTGAAGTATATAAAGATCATCGCAATTTACAATACGTGTTCACTTAGAAAGACTTGAATTTGAGGCAGAGGAGGTGGATGGAGTTGCTAAAAGACTATAATGCTACTGTTCTGTATCACTTGGGAAAAAACTAATGTTTTAGTTAATGCTCTGAGTAGAATAACAGAGAGCATGGCGAATTCAGCCCATTTGCAGGCCTGTAGACGCCCATTGGCTAGAGAGATTCAAACTCTGGCTAATGACTTTATGAGGCTATAAGTAACTGAGAGAGGAGAATTCTCAGCCTGTGTGGAGGCAAGATCTTCTTTTCTTGATAAGATTAAAGGAAAGTAGTTTGATGATGAGAAGCTGAGCCGAATTCATGATATGGTATTGCAAGGAGAGGCTAATGAGGCAATGATTAATGAGGAAGACATCTTGAGGATTAAGGGGCAGGTATGTGTGCCACATGTTGATGATTTGACTCAGACTATTCTTGTAAAGGCTCTTTGTTCGAGGTATTTTATACATCCTGGTGCGACCAATATGTATTGTGATTTGAGACAATATTATTGGTGGAGTAGAATGAAGCGTGACATTGTTAATTTTGTTGCCCAATGTCTGAAATGTCAGCAGGTAAAGTATGAGCACTAGAGACCTGGAGCGACACTTTAGAGAATGCCCATTCCCGAATGGAAGTGGGAAAGAATTGCAATGGACTTTATGGTTGGTCTTCCAAAGACATTAGGTAAGTTTGATTCTATATGGATAATTGTTGATTGGTTAACTAAATCTGCACACTTTATTATGGTCAAAGTGACATATAATGCAGAGAAGTTAGACAAATTTTATATCTGTGAGGTTTTTTTATTGCATTGAGTTTCGATTTCCATTATATCAGATAAAGGTACGCAAATTACTTCTAACTTTTGGAGGACCTTGCAGGCAGAGTTAGGTACTAGATTGGATCTTAGTACCGTATTTCACTCTCAAATCGATGGGCATTCTGAGTGAACAATCCAAATGCTGGAAGATATGCTTTGTGTGTGCGTGATAGATTTTGGTGGTCATTGGGATCAGTTCTTACCTTTGGCGGAGTTTTCATAAAATAATAGTTATCACTCGAGTATTGATATGGCCCCATTTGAGGCATTATATGAGAAGAGATGTAGGTCTCCCATAGGTTGGTTTGATGCATTTGAGGTGAGACCTTGGGGTACTAATCTTTTGAGGGAATCATTAGAGAAGGTGAAATTCATTCAGGAGAAGCTTCTAGCGGCTCAGGCAGAAAGAGTACTCAAACCAGAAGGTTAGGGACTTGGAGTTTATAAAGGGAGAGCAATTGTTGCTTAAGGTTTCACCCATGAAGGGTTTGATAAGGTTTCGTAAGCTAGGTAATATTAGTTTGAGATATATTGGGTCATTTGAGGTTCCTAGGCGTGTAGGAGAGATGACCTATGAATTGGTTTTGCCTCCAAGGTTATCAGGAGTGCACCCACAATTTCATATGTCTATGTTGAAGAAATACCATGATGATATAAACTACATTATTCGTTGGGATCCGATTCTATTTGATGAGAATTTGTCTTGTGAGGAGGAGCTCGTAACTATTTTAGATAGGAAGATCTTCAAGTTGTGGGCAAAGGAGATTGCATCTATAAAGGTATAGTGGAAGAATCGTCCAGTTGAGGAGTCTACGTGGGAGACTAAGGATGATATGCACAAAAGATATCCACATCTTTTTGTCGATTCAGGTACCCTTTCCAACCCTCGCCTTTATTTTGACCGTTTGAGATGAACTGTGGGTAATTTTGTATATGATGTAACGATTCGTAAGGTTGTTTTAAATACTAGTCCTATTTCTTTCATAAAAAAAACTTTCCATAAATTTGAAATAAGAATTATGAACTATTCATTTGACTACGGTTATTTAGTTAGTGAGTAATTGGTAAATAATTAATGTTTTGTTAGTAGATAATGGGTCAAGTTAATGGTGTGCTTAAGGCTGGCAACGAAACCGGGAGGTACCGATACCGGTACCGGTTCCTGTCCGTTCCGGTCCGTTACCAGTTCCGTCTCGGTTCCGGATAGTACCGGTTCGATCCGGTATTGTGCCGATCCGGGAGGGGTAACGGGACGGAAATCGGGATTTACCGGTCCAATTCGTTCAATTTTTATTTTTTTTTTTTAATCTGAAATTTCAAATTATAGCCGTTGAGAGCCGTTGGGCAACGGGTTTTGGGCCCCACCAACGGCTCTTTCACCCCCATAACTCCCCTTTACACCTCCCTACCCCCCAAACTTTTTTCAATACCCCAATCTTCTTAAAACTACATTTTCATCCTTTTTTTTAACTATAAATACCCCTAATCTTTCATTCTTTTCACTCACAAAAATATCTTCTAATCTCTCTACTCTCTACTCTCTAGATTCTCTTATTCTCGTTAAAATTACGAATTTGGTCTTTGAAAATTGGAGCTTCAAAATTCAACTTTCAATTTTCAGCTTCCGGTCATACACGTCTACTTTTTTAAGTAGACGTTTGGTACATTCGTTCCAACTCACTTTTCATTTAGTTATTTATTTGTTTGCATTTAATTATTTATTTTGTGAGTAATTAATCTCTAGTCTCTACTTATTTAGTTATTTATTTGTTCAAAACTTTGCTAATCATTTTTGTATTATATATAATTTACTCACTTTTTATATTTGAATATGGATTTCGGAAAAAACATTATTGAAAAGGGTAAAACAACCATAGTTAATTCGTTCACTAATTTATCTAGCTCAAAATCCAAGAAAAATAAAAAAAAACCGGTAGTACTTCTCAATCTAAAACTAAAAAAACTTCTCAATTAAGAATAAATACGGATTATTATACGCATGTTGATGAAACTGTTTTTAATATTGATAGTAATAGTGGATTAGATCCTTATCATGAACATTTACAAAGAAGATTTGGTAATTTTGAAGAAGAATTACCTGAAGATGATGAACATGATGATGTTAATGCTTATGTTGATAGTTTTGATAATAATGTTGATGAATATGATGATGATGAAACTGAGCCACCGTCGGCTACTAGTCCCACTCCCAACCCCTCTTCCCCGGCTCCCGCTCCCTTTCGTTGTCCTGCTCCCGTTCCCCCCGTGCATCCTAGGACTAAGGTAGAACGCGCTAAAAAATCAGTTGTGTGGCAATTTATGACTCAGGATGAAGATAAAACACAAGCTATTTGTAATAAATGTAAACATATAATGAATCATAAAACTGTAGGAAAACAGGGTGGGACGGGACATTTGAGTAATCATTTAATGTCATATTGTAAAAATGAATTTTTGCATGCTAAAGCTGTAGCCGAAGCTAAAAAAAAATAGTATCACCCTTCCTGAAAATGTAGGAGTAGAGAGCTCTAATATGGTCCAAACACAATCAAATCCTTCTAATGTTTCTGGTTCTAGTATACAACGGTCATATTGTAGAGAAAAAGATCTTGAAGAATTAGCTAAAATGATTATTGTTATGGGTTTGCCATTTAGTTTTGCTGAAAATCCCAGTTTTATTCATTATATTCAAATTGTGTATAATCCACATTTTAAAGATTTTACTAGAAATACAATTAAAAAGGCTATATTTGATTATCAAGCTCAACATTTTCAATATCTTCGTTGTTTATTTTATTATAACCATTGTAAAATAGTTATTACTTCTGATATGGGCCGTAGTGTAAATGGTAATGATTATTTCACTATTACTGCGCATTGGATTGATGAAAATTGGGCTTTGCAAAAAAAAAATTAGGTTATAAATGTTATGAAATGCATAAAACCGGTAGTTATATAGCTCAAACAATTATAGATGTTTTGCAAAACTATGGAATTTGTGATAAAATAAGTAGTGTCTCATTATATAATGCTTCTAATAATAGAACTGCTGTTGAAATACTAAAACCGTCTCTTTGCCCTATTTATATTGATGGTTTTCATATTAGGTGTGCTGCACACATATATAATTTGATTGTTAGAGATGGTATAGCAATGTATGATGATGGTTGCACAAAAGTTGAAACTGCATGTCATTTTATTTTTAAATGTCAAGTTAAGTCTAGACGTAGAGATTTTGAAAATCGTTGTCGTGAATTTAATCTTCCACCTAGAAAAATTCCAAAATCAGTGTGTACTAGATGGAATTCTTTATTTGAAATGCTTGAAGTTGCTTATGAATATAGGAAACCTTTACAAATGGTTTGGAATGCTCATAATTCAAATATGACATATAGACCTGATGATAATGATTGGAATGACATAAAAGAACTTATAGAATTCTTAAAAGTTTTTTATTTAACTACAAAAAAAATATATGCACTTTATTATCCAACTATTTGCTCTGTTTTACCTAATATTTGTGCTATTTCTAGTAAATTTTATAAATTCAAAAATAAACCAAGATTTGAAGAATTTGTTAAGAAAATGATTGAAAAATTTTTAAAATATTTTATTCCTATTCCTCAAATTTATTTAACTGCTTGTTTGTTAAACCCACATTACAAAGATGAAGGTGCATCACGAATGGTTGATAAAATATATTTTAATTTGGGTATTGATAGTGAAGATGATGAAACACCCAGTTGTCAAGATGTTAAAGATAGTATAAAAATTGAAGCTAGAAAATTGTACGACTTGTATAATTCTAATATAAGGAATGTAGTACATAATGAAGAGCCTCAAAGTTCTAGGAGTAGATATAATAATGAAGATGATATTGATGATATGATAGATTGTATTATTGAACTTTCTCATAATTATAGAAATAATTTTGATGCATATATTAATCAAAATACAGAACCTACTACTATTGATCTTCTAGAATGGTGGAGCAATCGCGGCCAAGGATTTTCAAAACTTCAACCGGTTGCTCGAGATGTGTTAGCTATTCAAGCATCTTCAATAGCTTCGGAAGGCGCTTTTAGTGCAGCAAGATTTCAAATTGGAGAGCATAGATATTCATTAGAAGCAGATAGCTTGGAGATATCCGTACTATTTAGAGATTGGATTAATGGCGAGAGAAGGAGTTATGGTCGTCCACCTTTACCGACCAAATTTGAAAATGACGTTGATGAAATAATGCAAGATTTTAGTGATGACGGCATTGATGCAATGAAAGAACTAGCTAATCAACCAATTCCAGAGCATGTTACTAGAGAAATGTTAAATGATTTAAAAAAAGATTTCCTTGGTAGCATGAACTATTAAATTTAAATGTCTATTAGTATGAGTATAATAATTCGAGGTCTAATTCAAACAGAACCCTTCCTAGAAGGTGGCCGTGTAGATTAGATTTTTTAATACTCTACTAATATTTTGTAACTCAACTTGTACTATTTAATTAATATTAATAAAACTATAGGCTATTCGCCTCAATTTTTTTTTTATTGTCTTCAAAAGTTCAAATTTAACTTTTAAAGTGTGAAATTTAAACTTTTATAGTTTTAAAGTTTGAGTTTAAATTTTCAAACTTTTAAAATTTAAAGTGTGAAATTTAAACTTTTATAGTTTTATAGTTTTAAAGTTTGAATTTAAATTTTCAAACTTTTACAATTAAAAGTGTGAAATTTAAACTTTTATAGTTTTATAGTTTGAATTTAAATTTTCAAACTTTTAAAATTTAAAGTGTGAAATTTAAACTTTTATAGTTTTGTAGTTTTAAAGTTTGAAATTTAAATTTAAATTTTCAAACTTTTAAAGTGTGAAATTTAAACTTTTTATAGTTTAAAGTTTGAACTTTGAATTTAAATTTTCAAACTTTTAAAGGGTGAAATTTAAACTTTTATAGTTTTAAAGTTTGAATTTAAATTTTCAAACTTTTATAGTTTTATAGAAAGTTTGAATTTAAATTTTCAAAGTTTTAAATTGTGAAATTTAAACTTTTATACTTTTAAAGTTTGAAAGTTTGTATTTAAAACTTTAAAAGTATAATTTTTTTTGTGTAATGTTCCTAATTTTTTAATTTTAATAAAAAAAAAATTAATTATAACAGTTGGGACCCGGTTTCCGGTCCGGTCCGGTCCGATACCGATCCGGGACAGGTAGGTACACTGATTTTTTTCCGGAATTACCGTTCCGGTCGTCTCGGTTCCGGTTCGGTTTCGGCCCGTGGTGCCCAGTTCCGTTCCGATCCGTCCCGGTTCCGGTCCCGTTGCCAGCCATAGGTGTGCTAATGATTATTATGTTTAGGCAAGGGATAGTTGAATGTTAGATTTGAAAGCAGAAGGAAGTTAATTAATTTGAGTTCTTTTTGTTTGATTTGAATGGAGTTCATGGTTTGTTGTCACTAGTTTGTAACCAGTGGCTTCAAGTTTTTAATATTAATATTTTGTTCTCATGTTATAAATTAAGTTTTGATATATCAGGATAGGTAATTAAATATTAGATGTATTGTATTATTTAAATTTCATAAGAGTTATATTATTTGGAGGAATTAAGACTTAACCCTAGGCGTGAAATTTAGAAAATACGAGAATTGACATATTAATTGGCATCAAAATTTAAGAAATTGATTATAGATTTGAGTGGGTTATTGAGTTAAGGTTAGATAATAGTGATATGGGTGTCTACAGACTCGTTTTCTCAATATTGTATACTTGATAGATTGGAAACTAATGGAGGCATTCCAAAAAGGAAAATCATTGGAGAATTAGCTTGTTTGACTTCGGTTCTTTGGTGGAGGTTGGTTATGGTTTATTCTATGTGATAGAGAGACTATTAATAGTGATTTATAGTCATTGAGTAATGTTGTGAAATTTTCTATGTACTTAATTGTTGTGGTTTTGTTGATTTATGTGTTGTTGTGATGGATCTGTAATCTCAAGACCGCGAAATCCATAATCTTGAACTTGTTCTATTAAAGTGATGCCTTGAATAAAGAAAGCTTGATGAAATATTGTTAAGAAAGTGGAAAGAGATGATAAAGAATGATGAATTAACTATATTGTTGGATCGGGTGCCACATGCCGACACAATATATTTGGATCGCGTACCATGAGCCAATACGATATTATTGAATCGGGTGTCACGTTCCAGCACGATAAAATTAAGGAAGAACATATTAGAATAACTTAATGTACTCAATCTCAAAGAACTCAAATTCCCAAAAAAGTGTGGTGTGGAGTCTTGAGTCCTCGTGTGTTATTGATATTGTGGATTGATTACGTACTTGCTTTGATGTTATTGTCACTTGCTCATGTTGTTTGTTATCTGTCACATGTTGCTATAGTTGATTTCATGTTATTACCTAATACATATTGGTTTCTATTTTGAATCGGTCGATGATATCTACTCAGTACATGTTGTCCTATATTGACCCCTACTTGTGTTTTTCTTCGTTTTCCTTTTGTGGAGTGCAACAAATGTACCAGTGACTTTGACTTGCCCTCTGCTCTAACCAATCTCTAGCATATCAGAATCCAGGGTGAGTTATTCTTTCTAGCTCGTGTTGGATTCTCTCGGTTATGACATGATGTCCTTAGTTTTTAGACACAAATAATTGTATTCATTTATTATGGTTTCTTTGATACTCGCAGACTTAGTGTTTGAGAATTGAATGTCCTTGATGTGATGAATTTCAGGTTCTGGGTATGACATGTAATAGACTCTGGTGGATTTTTGTTTCTTACATTAATAAGATTTGAGCTTCTACATTATGGTTGTATTTTGTAAGTTGAACAATAATATAAGTTGGGAGTTGTTGGTTAGCCCACTTAGAAGGTTAAGTTTGGGTGTCACTCATGACCCATTTTGGGTCGTGACATATGGAAACTTGCGGCACATAACTTGGAGAGGAAGACTTCTTTATATGTGAAAGACTTGTGAAGAGCAAAACTTTTTTTTTGTCTGTATTTCCTCTTTTCTTCTTCTTTTTTCTAGTCTTGTGAAGACTCCTTTATATAGTTGTGAGCTAGAGTTTTGGGGGGTATTTTGGTCTTCAAGCAATTTTAGAGTATCTTGAACTTGAAGAGCATAAGTCCGGCTTGTCTTGTCTTGTCAACTTAACAAACTAGCCCAAATATAATTTAGATTTTATTTAAGTCATATAATTTTAACTCAAATATTAATCCAACTTTATTAGCCAATAAATTAACTTGATCAACGTATCATGAATTTAAAAATTAATTCAAAATTTAATATGAATTTATAAATGAAACTTCACTACCTATAGGTTCGTATAAGATGCTAGTTCAATTTTTTTTTACATTCATTTATATTGATTTGTATAAATATTATGGGTTCTTTGTACATGAATATCACAACTAACTTGAGTTATCTCCTCTATCAGGTGAGATAAATTAATTTAAAAATTATAATCTCAGAGCGCACCAAACGATTCCTAAGATATTTTTTTTATTTGTTATATAATTAATAAAATAGCGTCGAAGCAACTGTTTAGTAGCTTTATTTTTAAAGTAATCCTCCCCTTCTTTTTAATTTTATATATGATTTTTCTGTGAATGTAAAAAGTTTTGGTTGATTTTCTTTAAAAGAAATTTGGATAAGGTATTCCATCTTATAATAAATGATCTAAAAGCATAATTGGCTTTTCAATACTGGTAAGGTCAAGGTGATAATTAAAGTTTCATTATTTTTCTCTACGTTTTTTTAAAATATCAATATCCAAAAGACAAGATAATTCATGTAAAACAAATAAGTTTGGCTAACTAAGATGTGTGCACTATTTAAGATACATAATATTTCTTTTCTTCAACAAATTATTACTATTTACTTTTATTATATAAACTGGAACCATTTTTTACACTATTGGTGTAACATGTCACTTATCTTATATATATATATATATAGGTAAAGAGGATTGTTCATGAAAGGGTAAAGTCTTTAAGTTGGTTTAATTTTTCTTTTATTTCTTTAGATTCTTTGTGGAGATGTTCTAGTCTTTTATTAATCTCTTCAACTGTACTATTGTTATTTATGTTATTATTATTTGCTATAATCCTTTGTAATTTTGTATTTATATCTAATTGTTGCATTTTTAAGAAATCGAAATTAATTTCTATTTTTTCTAATAATTTTTTGTTGATTTTGCAGTCTTTCTAAAGTTTCCATTGACTTTAGTATTCTATCGTCTTTTAACTGAGTGTGTTCTGCTAAATTTATTATTAGGTTTGTAATAGTGTTTAAGTGATTATTATCGCTATGTAAAATGTGGTGTCCTTCTGTAAAGTTATTATTGAACCATGCTTTAGCCTTCTATATTTCTTTTCAGAAATTATTTCTAAGTCTAAATATTATAAATTCTTAGTACTTCCTATTGTAGTATTTTAAAGCAAGATACCAAGTTTTTTCTTTTCTATCGTATTGTTTTTGTTGGATGTAATGGTCAATTCTAGACCCTATTCTTGGTAATTGTAAATCTATTTGTCTAATTTTTTGGTTTATTGAATTTATTTCTACAGATGATAATAAGCTTGGATATAACTGTCGTTGTTCTAAATATAGTTGTCTTTGTTCTATTAGAAAGTCGTATATACTTGAATAATTTTCTTTTATTTTCAAAAGATACCAGTGATATTCTTGGTCAATTATTATTTGTCTTTCGTAAGGTCAATACTTTCTTTTGTCTATTCTGGTTGGCATATATTTAAAATATTAAATGCTTTTATCAAATGTTCTACTGGTCTCATACAAGATTGTAACATAAGCTTTCTCTCTCTATATATATATAACATAAGCTCTCTCTCTTTCTCTCTATATATATACTTGATGCAAAAGTTTGGACAAATTCGGGTCCAATATATATTATTTTACTTGTTTTAATTTTGTAATTTTATTGTCAATTATTTTTATAATATTTTAAATTTACTTTTAAATAATATATGTGGCACATGTGATATTTTGAAAATCCTAATTTACAAGCGGTCACAATAAATCTAAAATGACTAAATTATTTCGAACGTAGTGAATATTTTTGGAAAGTACGCACGTTGACCGAGACATGAATTCTAAAAAGAAATATAATATCGTGATTAATTAATTATTTTTTAATATTATTCTATCGATGAGTGTTGGATTTTCTGAGTGTAATCCCTTCCATTTTTTATAGGTAAATAAATATCCCAAAATTTTTATTTTTTAAAAAAAGGTGCAGCATTGACATAATATAAATAAATAAAAAAGAGCAAAAAACATCTGGTTAACATTATTTATGAAAAAAGAAATTATGTAAAAAGAAAAAAAAAAACAGAACACAAATAGTAGTTTTGGAGCTTGTAAATCTGCAGCAACAGTGACAGTTGTGTACTCACAGCCATGGCGGTTGCCCCAAATTCGAAGTAGAGCCATTTTTTCTGTGCTTTTACTGATCCTTTGGACCTTTTTTTCTCCATCATATGATAGGGGAAATCAAGAAAGGATAAGAATTTGTGTTTCAAAATCAAGAAATCGAGTGATGGAGGGAAGTGGAGAAGTGGGTTTTGTGAGAGCAGATCGTATAGATCTGAAGAGTTTAGACGAACAATTACAGAGGCATCTGAGCCGAGCATGGACTATGGAGAAACAAAAGAGTAACAAAGGAGAAGGAGGAGGAGAAAATTACAAGGATAGAGAGATCCCCATTAAACATGCTTGGGAAATTGACCCATCTAAACTAATCATCAAAACTGTCATTGCTCGGGGAACCTTCGGTACTGTTCATCGTGGTATCTATGATGGCCAAGATGTAGCTGGTAATTTTTCTTACTTTCATGAATTGCCACCGATCTTTGTTTGAGTAATATTAAATTTACCCTCCACTGGATAATTTTGAATCATTGTCAAAACTGGAAACCTAAATCTGTGTATATTGACACATGGAATCTAAGTGCTTACTGTTTGGTGTTAGCTTTGTCTGACATAGAATTTTGACGGAAAGAAACAGAAAATGTTTTATGTTGTCAAGTATAGATGTATAGAACTATTGGATGAATGGAGATCTTGTTTTGAATATGAAAGACTTGCTCCACTTGTGAGTATGTGATGTAAAACAAGTCCAGATTCTATTTGTAATGGCTGTAGTACCAACATGTTGGCTTGTATGAATCCACCATGAGTCAAGAAACCAGATCCCCATGACTATATTAACAATAATAAGAACAGTAAACCTTAGAGTAAGGAGCAGGGATGCTTTATGTGGAAACCTCCTTGCTCAAGGAAGGAGAAAACCACGACTTGTCACATAGGATTTCACAACAACTTCCACACTAACTTCAAGCAACTTGTGAATACAGATTCCGGTAATCACAAAGGATTAAACTCTTAACCATATACCTTGTAACACCTCTATTACAAGTCTCTGAACAATAGCCCTATCGCCCATCTAAGTTTCTCAGGCTTGGGCGCGAGTGTTTGATACGGGTGCGGATTCAAAGGTCAAATCCTTCATGATCTAATTTTTAAGATTCGGTGATATGGATCCATATATGGATAAGGGTGCAGGGATTCACCTAAAAATAATCAAAATATGTAAAAATAGAGTTATAAAACCTAAATTATGAGATATTATGAGGAGAACTTAGGAGAATCTTGGAATGAGATTAAAGAAAAAGGAGTGACATAGAAATTTCTATATAAAAGGTAGTCCATTTTCTTCAATTTCACCTTAGCTTTTGTATTGATTACAGAAATCATAAAAATAATCCGGACTTTTCCCATCGATTTTGGTCAAAGTACCCAAAATCGATTGACCAAATTGGACACGGACCCCATACACACACCCATGTTGTGTCGACACGGGTGCGGCACCAAAAGTGAAGAGTCCAAGCAACTTAGTTGGCCACTATATTAACTACCTCTAGGTAACATAGACTTCAATCAAATACACCACAACTAACTCTAGCCATGAACTCGACTTCACAATGAATACAACTGAAATGATCTATGTTCCTTTATAGCATAGGAATAAATCTTACAATGTTTGACCACAATATACTAAACTCAAATGACAAAGTGAGACTTTTTGCCTGATCACTCGATCAGTCCCTTGCTGTTCGTTAGAGCGTAATGCTTTCTTGAGAGGATGACTTTTGCTTTGAATATTCTTGATTGCAAAAACTAGGTTGTTTCTTGTCAAAGTGCCCAATATAAGATGGACAAAAACAACCTAGTTGTAAGCCATTGGTTGAACTCTTTGCACCTCTGCTGTCGTGTCCACCTACCATAGGTGTGGCAGCTTTACAGTTGCACTCCATTGACACCTGGATGACTCTTACTTGAGGGATCAGGTCGCTCTACCAGATTTCATAGTTTGTTAATTCATCAAAACATTAGAATATAACACAACATGTTACTAATATTAATAAAACCTTACCTTATTAAAAAAGTAGGAAGGACTTGTTTGATGTACATACCATAATGCTACTGTAGCTGACAGCTTTGTATCTGTTGTCTGTTTTCAAGGGGCATCACCACTTTATTTCCTTATGGATAAGGTGTTAGAAAATGAATGGGCTAACAGGTTTGAGACAATGTAAAGATTTCTGCAATGCTCAATTTTTGCAGGACGACTCTTGGAAATTATGCAGAAACATTGTTCCCTGATTGTTGTGAATGAATGAAATATTGATCTTGAATTATTTTTATTTGCATAAGTTGTTGATCATTAATTCATTTTCAACTGCAATTTAGCCTAGTGGCAAAAGAAGAAAAGTTGAACCAAATCAGAAATTGAAATCTAAAAGTTTTAATTGTAGAGCACAAACTTTCTTAAGTTTTATGCTGTCAATGTGAGCCTATTCTAGACAAAACTTTAAACTGTCAATTTGTCAAGTCATGCCTGAGTATCCACAATCCATTTTCATGTTATACTTTAAAGTGCAGAACTCAGGAGAAGCATCATAATTTCTTGTTTAGCTACTCAACAGCTTTTCTCTTGCCTTAACCTCAGTGAAGCTTCTTGATTGGGGAGAAGAAGGCCAGAGATCTCAGGCTGAGGTTTCTTCAGTCAGAACAGCTTTTTCACAAGAAGTTTCCGTTTGGCACAGACTTGATCATCCTAATGTCACAAAAGTAAGATACTTATTTCACCAACACAATGGGTCTTTACTCTCTTTGTCAATCTTCCTTCTTCTTCGTGGTAATATATACTACATTGAAAAAACAGCTTTTGTCATCCTGCCGCCACAAAATAGAAAATGGATGCAAATTTCTGTAAATGATGGTGTTATATATGTTTGAAATTGCTTTCGTAAGTTCTACCTATTACCAAAATAATATAAAATTAAAACTAATTACAAAAAGCTTTGGGTTCAGTAGTAATCCAAATTACTCTTTGAATTCATTGCTCCATATCTAACTGAAATATGAAGGAGGTTTATTGATTCTTGAATTGGTCACAACATTATGAAGTTTAAGTAAAAATTAATTTCCATAGCAAATCACAACATTTTGTCCAAGTGGGCTGTTTTCTGAATAATTTTGTATTTAGTTTTGACATAGATGTGTTAAAGTGGCATGGGATCTTTAATTTGATGCTTTGAAAATCTTTATCTGGAGCTCTTAAGTGTTCGGCTTGCAAGAATATTAAAAATCTGGGATGATTAGACATTTCTAATGGCTAATCCTTTTGCAGTTTATAGGAGCTGCAATGGGCACACAGGATCTTAACATACAGACTGAGAATGGTTTCATTGGCATTCCACGAAATCTTTGTTGTGTAGTGGTTGAATACCTTCCTGGGGGTACTCTCAAATCATTTCTCATCAAGAACCATAGGAGGAAATTGGTCTTCAAAGTTGTGGTCCAACTGGCGCTGGATCTAGCACGGGGGTGAAATTTCATAATGCTTACTCTTTTTTCATATTTGTTAACAGCATGTGTTTGACACTTCCATGTTCAAAATCCATTCTTAGGTTAAGCTATCTTCATTCTGAGAAGATCGTCCATAGGGATGTCAAAACAGAGAACATGCTTCTTGACAGGAATCGTACTCTAAAAATAGCTGATTTTGGTGTTGCTCGTGTTGAAGCTTCAAATCCTAATGATATGACTGGTGAGACTGGAACCCTAGGTTACATGGCACCTGAGGTATGTGCTTGACTTATGAAACTCACATGCGTCATACTTAAATATATGTTGTCTCCTCTCATTAACTTTCCTTCTACTTATCTTTATCATGGTGTACAGGTTCTTAATGGCAACCCCTATAACCGGAAGTGTGATGTATATAGCTTTGGCATATGCCTCTGGGAGATATATTGCTGTGACATGCCATATCCAGATCTGAGCTTCTCAGAAGTGACAACAGCTGTTGTCCGACAGGTAGAAATATATATACTGAAATAAAGTGAATACACGTCTTTGTTCGTTGAAGAGCAAAAAATGTTTGAAAGTCACAACTCTACTACGAATTTGCAGAATTTGAGGCCAGAGATACCTCGTTGTTGCCCTAGTTCTTTGGGAAATGTAATGAAGCGGTGTTGGGATGCTAGCCCTGACAAACGACCAGAAATGGACGAAGTGGTAACCTTGTTGGAAACAATTGACACTTCAAAGGGGGGTGGGATGATCAAAGATCAACGAAAGGGATGCCTATTCTTCAGGAAACGAGGTCCTTGAGAAGAGAATCTCCAGATAGAAATGGCTCGCAGATTAGAACTGTGGATCTGGATTTATTGAGGAGAAAATAATGAAAAAACAAGGAGCATAGTTTTATTAGAAGATTTAAGATGTCAAGTTTTTAGGAATTGGAAGTTAAAGTTGGTTAGGTAAAAGAAGCTCAGATATATACATGCATTCATTCATCAGCTAATGCATGTACAGCTCTGTACCTTTTCATCTTTGAAATCAATTGTCTTTTAAACACAATTGACCGGTTGGTCCTAGTTTGAGCAAGCTCCAACCTACGCAAGGTAGAACATCTAGCAGCGGTGGATCCAAGATTTAGACTTGATGATTTCAATGTTTAATGTTTTACTAGCACTTAACACATTATACTTTTAAATTTGTGTTTGGAATGTAATATTTGTTGAATTTTAGTGGTTCTTTTTACGTACATATTTACGTTTCGTGTTGAAAATACTGAGTTCAAGTGAATCCGTTGTTCAAAAGTTCCGTCTTCCACTAAGGTCTAGTAATTGAAAAGCAGGAGTTAGTTCGCATGCACTCTGTAGAACTCATGTATTTATGATAGAACTTCCACACCTTTCTTTTTTTTTAAAAAATAGGAGACTAAATCTTCTTGCATATGAAGAGAAGAGAGTGTGATGTAAAAGATCATTGAACCATAATATTTATTTATCTTTCTTAATAAGAAGCTTGGATGGTCACTTTTAACTTTTGGGTGATTGGTCACCAACTCACCATAATCTTGTTTTGACATATAGAAATCTTTTAATATATCTAGTTAGTTTTCATAGTCATTATTCCCAGGAATATAATTTATAGTACCTATTAAAAGACATGGAAGATGTATGCTTTTAGAAAGAAAAAATAATAATTGAAAATCAATATATAATTATTGAGTTCTCAGGCAAATTTTTTTTTCTTGTTCTTTAATTTGTTTATTTTTTCTTTTTATTATTCGTCACTAATCGAATTTAATAAGGTCTTGTCTTGAGTATGAATATTTGATATATATTATGGAACAAATAGTCAAATTTATATTTTCTAATAACTGATTATATCATTTTATTTTAGCAGTTTCGTAATTTTTTTTAATCTTTTTTTTTTTTTGCTCTCGTGATTCTTCATTAACTGCTAGAAAGTGTCAGATTTGAGTTGTGAACTCGTGATAAGTCGTAGGATCCGAAAATTAGAATCAAAGTGAAAAAGAAAAACACACATATAAGTTGGTTGTTATGTTGTCCTTAGAGATTCGATCACATTGTTGGTTAATTTCACCTATTGAAGTTGCTAACAAAGCTGAGATAAATTTTTCATATGTTATGACTTTGTCTAAGGGTGTCAAATGGGTGGATTGGATTGAAATTAGGGCAAAGGACATAAATCACATACTTTTAAGGTAAAATTATCATTTGTCCCTTATAAGTTTATAATTACAGAAATCCCTCAAACGGATACAATATTATAAGCGCTGAAACATTAATCTGATGCGCGAGATACATTAATCGTTAAGTAAGATACATTATATTTTATACATGATACACTAATTTGATGTACATTTTATACATGATACACTAATCTGATGCGCGAGATACACTAATCTGATGTGCAAGATACACTAATCTGATGTGCAAGATACACTAATCTGATGTGCGAGATACATTAATCTGATGCGCGAAAATGAGGAATTTTGGGGATTTGTAAAACTAATAGGGGATAATGGTAATAAGAGAACTTAAAGGTGGGATTTCTGTCATTTTTCCTTGAAATTAAAGATATTAAAATAGGTTGAAATAAAAATCGGGTTGGGTCCTGATCTGCCCAAGTTTACTTTGGGCTCAAATAAGCTAAAAACGGGTTGAGTCTTGACCCGTTCAATTTGACCCGCTTATTATCAATAATTTTATGTGAAATTAAGCTCACGTCCCATAAAAGCAAAATAATTACAAATAAATACCCTTTTTCCAGTTTATACCTCAAAACTAACGATATTGGGGAAGGATCTCCTCTGCAATTACAATCTCTTCCCAAATTCTCTTGTTCTCCTTCTTCATAAATTCTTCTTCTTCTTCGGTTTTCCTTTCCTAGTACCCCTTCTTCCCCACTTTTCCTTCTTCTCCACTTCTCATTCTTCCCTGATTTTTCTTCTTCTCCAATTCAAATCAACACTCGATTCCCTCCTTCTATATAAATTTTGAATTAGAAAATGAAAAGCTACATAATGCAATCTGCGTTCACTTATTTGTAATTTACTAATGTAGAAAACTTAGTAAACAACTTTCATGAATTAAGTTCATTTTTAAGAATTTATTTTTTTGCTCTCGTGGAACATGAAAAACGTCTTTGTTAGTACTACTCTTGAGGACTTAGGTGCTAATGGGCAATTGTCAACTACCCAACAAATGATGGAGTAAGTTACCTCTTGAATAGTTATTTCAATTACGACACAAGGTCAGGACTCACCATGGACATTCTGAAGTAGATATTTAACCTTTAGCAACACAGCATGATCAGCCTCTTTATTTGTTGTATCAAGCACGCACACATTGAGGAATAATCATACATTTAGGGGAAATTTCACATATACTATATATACTATGATGATATCATAAAGGTTTTCTAAGTCATTTGATGGTATATGAATGATATACTATCACAGTATATTCATATATTATCATGATATTGAAATAGTATTGTAGACACATAAATTGTATTGGATCAAATTCATACAAAATTTGAATTAAGTCCATGTTCATTTGGGTTGAATGATTAATTTGGGCTTTACAAATAAATAAGTCCATCTTATTAAATTCAAGTTCAAGGTCCATTTCACCTTGAAGCCCAAACTCATGCCACGTGTCACGGTGACTAGGCATCCAAGACCAACAAGGTGACGCCACGTGTCCAAATGAGGTGGTAGTCTCAGTCAAATGCAAGAACCAATCACAACATGCCAAGTGTCAAAATGACATCCTTTGGCTAATCATATGCAACCTTGTCCACCCCCTACAACTATAAATAGGGGATGTACATGACATTCTAAGGGGATGAAGAAAGCTCTTCAACAAGCATTCTGCAATTGGAGGAAGCTACACCATCAACTACATAGCTTTTCGAAGGAGTCATCAACGGAGTTCTTCCCGGAGATCGACTTGAAACGACAAAGCGCTTTTTGACGTTCCCGGAGATCGACAACATCTCAAGGAGGTCTACATCATCCAATATTTCAAGAAATACGCTACTGAAGGCCCTCGAATCTTGGAGAATCTTAGGAGAGAGAATCAAGAGAATAACAAAATTGTACTCACAACGATTCATCAATAAAAATAACATTTTTCTTTTATTTATTTTGCTTGCAGTCGATTTTCAACGCATAAGGAAATTTGTTGCGAACAAATTTGGCACGCCCAGTGGGACCGATTCTGCTTTTCATCTCTTTCTCTTGCAAATCAGAAACTACAAAGGCAACTACTGCAATGGCCTTCAGAAAAAGTAGCGAATTTTCATACAAGGACTCTACTGATGTCGTATCTGCTGATCTCAGTCATGTTGGCCCGATTACTCGGCGTAAGTTCAAGAACAGTGGGCTAGATGGATCTGAATACTTCACTTCTTTAGAGGCGATGAAAAATAACAACTCTCATACGATAGTCGTAAGTGCAACACCTAGGGGCAATCTTGCGTCTGTGTTCTTTGAAGAATTTTCTCAAATTGGCTCCAACTTTGGTGAATCTGAAGATTCAATGGATGCTCCAACTTCAATGAATGTCAATGCTTTGATGGCTGACTCAACTGACATGGACAAGAAGTTTGCGATGATGGAGCAAACCATTGAGGCCTTGAAGAAATCCGTTGATGACAAAAATCTTCATATTGCTCAACTTATGAACAAGTTGGAGGCCTTCACACCTGGAGAGTCAAGTCATGTCCCCACTTGTCCATCTGGTTTTGATCAACAAAACAAGGACGTTGAGGAATCTCTATCAAAGTCAAAATTTCAAAATGAGAAACAATCTGCTTCAGTTGCTGCACTATCTGTCCAACAGTTGCAAGACATGATAACAAACACTATCAGGGCTCAATATGGCAGAACACCACAAAGTTCCTTATATTACTCCAAGCCATATACCAGACGAATTGATTGTCTATCAATGCTAACAAACTATCAACCACCAAAGCTACAACAATTTGATGGCAAGGGGAACCCAAGGCAACATATCGCTCACTTTGTTGAAACTTGTAGCAATGCTGGAACACATGGTGACCTTTTGGTAAAACAGTTTGTTCGTTCGCTGAAAGGGAATGCATTCGACTGGTATATCGACCTGGAACACGAGTCTATTGATAGTTGGGAGCAGCTCGAGAAGGAATTCCTCAATCGTTTCTACAGTACTCGCCGAACTGTAAGCTTGATAGAGTTGACCGGTACTAAGCAAGGAAAGGATGAGCCTGTGGTGGATTACATCAATCGTTGGAGATCGTTGAGTCTGGACTGCAAAGATCGTCTTTCTGAAATATCTGTTGTGGGAATGTGCATTCAGGGTATTCATTGGGGACTTCTATACATACTACAAGGAATCAAACCGCGAACTTTTGAGGAACTTGCTACACGAGCGCATGACATGGAGTTGAGCATCGCAAGTCATGGGAAGGCATCTCCTTTTGCTGATCTGACAAAGGAAAAGAAAGAGTTCAAGAAAGGTATGACCTCAAAGATCCAGACTAAGGAATCTATGGCGGTGAAAGCAACTTTTGTAAAAGTCACCACCAAGAGTAAACTAAAAGAGGAGGAAGCCCCAAGTCAATATCCAAAGGAGGAGAGGTGACGCCCGACCTTGAAGGAGTTAGAGGCAAAGGTCTACCCATTTCCAGATTCAGATTTACCTATGATTCTTGATGAATTACTAGCTAAGAAAGTTATTGATTTTCCTAAATCAAAGAGGCCTGAAGAAATCAATAAGGTTGGTGATCCTAGATACTGCAAGTTCTATCGTGTCCTTAGCCACCCGACGAGAAAATGTTTTATCTTGAAGGAGAAAATCATGATGTTAGTAAGTGAAGGAAAAATCATCATTGACCATGATGAAACAACGGAGGCAAATCATGCTAGTGTAGCACCAAATCAAAAGAAGTGCTCAAGGTCCACTTTCTTGTAATTTGGAAGTTTAACGCCTATTGAAGTTGATTTTCCAAGGAAAACTCTTGAGGGTTCACTAGAGATAGACAACCACAAAGAAAATGAAGCTGATGGTTGGACTTTGGTTACTCATAAGAAGCGGAGACATCAAGCAGTCTTTAGGATACGACTTTCTAAGACAAGAGCAATAATGAGTGATGTGAATCAACTGCAACCATCAAAAAACGTCAAGCCTTGTACTAGCCAAAAGATCAATGGTTCTTCATCGTAGAAGGTTCGAAGGCCCATTACATTGGATGAATTCTTTCCTGAAAAAATTCTTTTGTGGTAGTCAAATTGGTGCAACACATGTTATTTCCAGCACAGACGAAACAAAGAGAAGCAAATGTGAGCGTATTCTAACAATAACACAAGAACATCAAACAGATGAAAAAGTTACCCCATGTTGTGCTATAATTGCCTTCACAGATGATGACTTGTTGTTAGGGTCTAAGCTACATAATAGGCCCTTGTTTGTTGTAGGGTCTATTCGAGAGCAACATCTCAATCGCATACTAATCGATGGTGGTTCGGCAGTCAATATCATGCCAAAAGTTGTTCTGAAAATACTTGGGATCTCTATTGATGAATTGTCCAAAAGTAACCTAACAATCTAAGGTTTCAATCAAGGAGGACAATGATCCATAGGAAAGATTCGCGTAGGACTGTCCATTGGCGACGTGAAATCAAACACTTTGATTCATATCATAGATGCCAAAACATCATACAACTTGTTGTTGGGACGTCCTTGGGTTCATGAAAATGGAGTGGTGCCATCTACTTTGCATCAATGCATGAAGTATATGAAAGATGGTGAAGTAGTCAAAATTGATGCAGACATCAATCCTTTCACTGAGACGGAGTCATATTTTGCAGATGCAAAATTCAATTTAGATTCTAGAAAATCAAATATGGAGAAAGATGCAGCAGCCGACTCGATCTATCTCGAAGATAGTAAAGTTCAATGGGCCGCTATCAAGATATCTAAGAAGAGAACGGAAAAGGTTTCCATTAATCTTTCACCATCTAAAGGAGACATGCAGGCCAATGTTGATGATGAGCAACCAATTTTTTGTTATATTCCACGTGAACGTCGAAAAAAGGGACAACCACTGCTACAGGAATGTACTCAACAAGTTCACCCACCGAGGAAAGAATTGAGTCACACAACATTCCAAGATTTGAAGGAGAAAATGACTGTCCCAGTTGCACAAGTCTCATCTTTCACTTTGGAGCCTTCCAAAGGAAATACCCAAGTTGGTCAGATAAAAGGGAACTTTGATCAAAAGGTCTTCACATTATTTGAAAAATCAGGTTACAACTTCTCAAATCCAGCAAAGTTAGGAGAACTCATGGAGGAAGTCACCGGTGAAAAGATACATAGGCTTACAAAGTCTCAAACGCGGTTGAGAGAAAAAGGATATTATGTCGCCACTCCTAAGTTTGGGTTAGGATTCAGCTTGCCGGAGCCTCTTCGGATTTCATCTAAGAAGGGGAAAGAAATAACTTCATCTCACTATATCTCTATAGAGAAGACGAAGGAATCTAAGGAGGGTAAAACACCACAACGGGCTTCGGTGTTTGAACGCATTGGAATTGACACCATGTGTCTCTGCATTTGAAAGATTGAGCTGCAAGGATGAAAGAGGATCCTCTAAGCAAGTGGACGAATATGCCACCACCTCAAAGACTTCTGTATTTCTTCGCTTGGGAACCAAAAGAAAGTCATTATCCGAACGAAGGTTGCTGGAGCATGAAAATCAAGATTCTTGTGATATAACTGATGACAAAGAGATTTATAGTGTTTTCCCATCACGTATGAAGAGAAAGAATGTATTGTCAATCACCACCGATGGTTTTTTGAGGGTGAAAAGAAGCACAATTGTTGTCACCAATCAATTTCATGAAGAAACTAATAAGGAGGAAGATGAAACCGTCACAGTGGAAAGTCAGATGGAAGATTCAAACTTGACAGAATCATCCTATCACATAATAATGGAAGAAGGTCCAGACATTGATGATACAGATGATGATGTCCAAGAGGCTCCCCCTCAACTGGAGGATGGCGTACAATCAATCGTAGACGACCTCAAGGAACTAAATCTAGGCACCCTAGAAGAGCCGCGTCCAATCTTCATTAGTGCACTTCTTACACCAGAAGAAGAAAGGAAATATTTCAAGTTATTGGTTGAGTTCAAAGACGTTTTTGCTTGGTCGTACAGAGAAATGCCGGGCCTTAGTCCCAGGATAGCTATTCATCATTTGGGGATAAAAAAGTGAACACGTCCTATAAAATAGTCACAACGAGTGTTTCGTCCTGAGTTGGTAACACAAATTAAAACGGAGGTCAACAAGCTCATCGAAGGCGGATTTATTCGAGAAGTGAAGTACCCATTGTGGATCTCAAATATTGTACCTGTTAAGAAGAAGAATGGTCAAATACGTGTCTGCGTTGATTTTTGAGATTTGAACAAGGCATGTCCAAAAGATGACTTCCCTCTGCCAATCATTGAGCTCATGGTTGATGCTACAATCGGGCATAAAGCTATGTCATTTATGGATGGATCTTCTGGATATAATCAAATCAGAATGTCTCCAAAAGATGAAGAATACACTGCCTTCTGAACTCCAAAAGGAATTTATTGTTACAAAGTGATGCCCCTTGGTCTAAAGAATGCTGGAGCCACCTATCAACGTGCAATGCAAAACATATTTGATGACATGCTTCATAAGAGGGTGGAATGTTACGTCGATGACTTGGTGGTAAAGACGAAGCAAATGGAGCACCATCTTGAAGACCTTCGAATTGTTTTTGAAAGGTTAAGGAAATTTGACTTGAAGATGAATCCACTCAAATGCGCATTTGGGGTTACCTCAGGAAAGTTTCTTGGCTTCATCGTTCATCACCGTGGAATTGAAGTTGATCCCGCAAAGATTGATGCCATCCAAAAAATGCCTGAGCCAAAAAACTTGAGAGACCTGTGTAGTCTACAAGGAAATTTGGCATTCATTCAGAGATTCATTTCTAACCTGGTTGGACGATGTCAACCTTTCAACCATTTAATGAAGAAAGATGCTCCTTTCCACTGGGACCAATCATGTCGAAATGCCTTTGAAAGCATCAAGAGATACTTGGTGAATTCGCCTATATTGAGGGCACCAACTCTTGGAAAGCCATTGATACTGTACATTGCATCGCAAGAGCGATCACTTGGGGCACTTCTTGCTCAAGAGAATGAAGCTAAGAAGGAACAAGCATTGTACTATCTGAGTCAGACCTTGATAGGAGTTGGGTTGAATTATACTCCCATTGAGAAGATGTGCTTATCATTGCTTTATGCGATAAGAAAATTGAGGCATTATTTTAAAGCGTACACTATCAAGCTAATTTCTCGGGCTGATCCTGTAAAGTTAGTAATGACTCGACCAGTTCTCTCAGGACGTCTAGCAAGATGGTCTATATTGTTTAATCAATATGAGATCATTTACACACCTCAAAAGGCTGTGAAGGGGCAAGCACTTGCTAATTTCCTTGTTGATCACCCTCTTTCGGGAAAATGGGAAACTTCAGCTGAGTTCCCTGATGAAGATGCATTTCTTACTGAAAAGTTGCCAACATGGACAATGTTCTTTGATGGATCTGCACATCGAGATGGTGCAGGGGCGGGAGTCGTGTTGATATCTCCAGAACAACTAATCTTACCATTTTCATTTGTTCTAGGTGAAACCTGTTCCAACAACGCCGCAGAGTACCAAGCTTTGATTGTGGGCCTTGAAATGGCATTAGATATGAAGATTCCTCAATTGGATGTCTACGGTGACTCTCAATTGATCATTAATCAACTCTCGGGGAGTTACGAGGTAAAAAATGAAGATCTTTTGTCATATCACCAATATGCTACTTTCTTACTTGAAAGGTTTGATCAAGTGTTCTTAAATCACGTCCCAAGAGAAGAAAATCGCATGGCAGATGCTTTGGCTAACTTGGCTACAACAATGTCACTCGGAGAAAATGAGACAACAAAGGTGAGTGTATGTCATCGATGGGTTATTCCTGGTCGTCTTGATCTTCAAATCGATGAAAGCCATCATACATCAGTTCGAGTGGTTGAAGAAGAAGATTGGAGAAAACCACTGGTTGAGTATCTTGAACATGGAAGACTGCCTGAGGATCCACGAGTTAGAGCAGACATTAAGACAAGAGCACCACGATTCATCTTTCACGATGGGATACTATTTCGTCGTTCTTTTGAGGGACTATTCTTGCGGTGTCTTGACAAAGAAAAAGCTCAACAAACAATGGATGAGGCACATTCTGGCACATGTGGAGCACACCAATCAGGGCCTAAACTTCATTTTCGCATCAAGAGGATGGGCTACTATTGGCCAACAATAGTGATGGACTGCTTAGGGCATGCAAAAAAGTGTCAAGCGTGTCAATTCCATGCTAATTACATCCATCAATCTCCAGAGGCTTTGCATCCGACTGTAGCCTCATGGCCCTTCGATGCATGGGGACTTAATGTTGTTGGACCTCTTCCAAAGTCATCAAAAGGACAAATGTATATCTTGGTTGCCACTGACTATTTCTCTAGATGGGCTGAAGTTGTACCATTAAAAGAGGTAAAGAAGGAAAATGTTGTTGATTTTATCAAATCAAACATAATTTTTAGATATGGCATACCAAGATGTATAGTTACTGATAATGGAACACCCTTCAACAATAAACTCATGAGTAGCTTGTGCGAGAAGTTCAGTTTTAAGAAACAAAAGTCTTCAATGTACAATGCACCTGCCAATGGTCTTGCTGAAGCTTTTAACAAGACATTTGGTAACCTGTTGAACAAAGTAGTTGGAAAGAATAAAAGAGACTGGCATGAGAGAATTGGTGCAGCTTTGTGGGCATATCGTACAACCTTTAGAACAGCTACGCAAGCGACTCTGTTTTCATTAGTGTATGGCATAGAAGCAGTCCTTCCATTGGAGAAGCAAATTCCATCATTGCGAATAGCAATCCAAGAGGGACTCACAACTGAAAGTAATGCTCAACTTCGTCTAGCAGAGTTGGAGGCATTGGATGAAAAGAGATTGGAAGCACAACAAAGGTTGGAGTGTTATCAAGCTCGACTTGCAAGAGCATTCAACAAGAAGGTGAGACCTCAATCATTTCAAGTGGGAGAGTTGGTCTTAGCAGTCCGGAGACCCATAATCCTCAACAAACGCATCGGTGACAAATTTACATCGAAATGGGATGGGCCGTATGTTGTGAAGGAAGCATACTCAAGAGGCGCTTATAAAATTGTAGACCAAGATGGTGTAAGAGTTGGTCCAATCAACGCTAAGTTTCTGAAGCAATACTTCCCATAAAGGTTGACTACGCTCCTTAAGGTATGAGCATAAACTGCATGTTACTCCTGGCCCGCAAGAGTTTAAACTGTGTACGGCCCAAAATAAAAATAAAATAATAATAATAATAATAATAAAACTCATCATCCTGAACTACGATATGACTTGATCCTCTTCACCGAGGTACGTAGGCGCTTGGAGTAATCACTCTAAGCTCAGTCAAATGAGTAAAAATAAAAAAAAAAGTTTGGTGGCCTTGCGTGATTATCACACTAGCTCTTTAAATTTTTGTAGCTAGCACATGAGTTCAAATGCATCACAAATGAGCAAAGGAGAAGATTTTTGGAGCCTACTTCCCAACGTGAAAATTGGCTCGTGATTCAGATATTTCTTCGCTAACTTGTGAATTTTCTTCACGGCCACTCAAAGCTGAAAAATATATATATTATATTTTGGAGTTGATCTGAGCATTTCAAATGCCTATTAGTGGGAATTCATAAAGATCTTGATCATCATTGTTACACACATTGAAGTTCTTGAATCCCTCTCCGCAACAAAAGAAGAAGCTTGTAATACTGAGACTCCTACATCGAGTCATGGATCTTCAACTGTGATCGTTCAAAGTTGCATATCAAGCATGCTAAATTTGGAAGTCAACTTCGGGTATTAATCTGATCAATTCAAAGGAATTTTGATTTGAATCATTGATATGTGACAGGCCGAGGAATTCATTGGATCAAGCGACTTGCGATTCTAGTTGAGTTTTTTGCTTATGGCGGAGATAATTTTGTGTAATTCACTGATGCTTCAGTAAGTTACTCAAAATTAGGGGCATCTTTACCTATAACATCAAATCGGGATACTCTTCGGATCAAAGCTCTATGTTGAAATGGTATAGCCACAAAGATCATGATGTGAACACTCCAAGTTCAAGAGACAATCTTTTGTTGTTGTCAAGAGCGCACAAAGTTGAGGAAATGGCATTTTGGGCGTATAGTCAACTTGAAAATTTTATTCTCATCAATTTGGAATGAATTTTGTTGTAACTTCAATAAATAGTGTTTTTCCTGATGCGCTCGTCAAAATGAAATAAGAAGCTCATGCTGTCACCACTCTTACAATGAATTTTGGATTTCACACCGAAGATGCGCTCCTCAAAATGAAATAAGAATCACATAGTTTCAGAATTCAAGCTAACTTCGAAAATATATTTGTATAAATCTGGAGATCTTTTGACCATGATTTTTATAAATGTTGTATTTCTATAAGTTATGCTTCCCACGGAAAAAGGATCGCATCATTCTGAGGCTCCTACACCGAATTGTTGACTTTCTCCCAAAGTTGTTCAAAGCTGAAGAGTTTAGTGAGGCAGAATTTGAGCTGACTTTGAAAATATATCTGTGCTAATCTGGAAATCTTTTGGCTGTGATTTTTACATATGTTGTACGTCTATGAGTTATGCTTTCAACGGAATAAGAATCACATCATTTCAAGGCTCCTACGCCGAGCTATTGATTTTCTCCCAAAATTGCTCAAAGCTGAAGAGTTCAGGGAGACAGAATTCGAGCTAACTTTGAAAATATATCTGTACTAATCTCGAAAGCTTTAGGACGTGATTTTTATAAATGTTGTACGTCTATGAGTTATGCTTCCAAAGGAACAAGAATCGCATCATTTCGAGGCTCCTACGCTGAGTTATTGATTTTCTCCCAAAGTCGCTCAAAGCTGAAGAGTTGAGCGAGGCAGAATTTAAGTTGAGTTGAAAAATACATCTATACTAATCTGGAGATCTTTTAGCCATGATTTTTACATATGTTGTATTTCTATGAGTTATGCTTCCAAAGAAAGAAGAGTCATGTTATTTCGATGCTCCCACATCGAGTTATTGGTTTCCTACTGCAGGTGCTCAAAGCTGAAAAGTCGGTCAAGGCAGCATTCAAGCTAACTTTGGAATAATAGTCGTAGTAACCTGGAAATCTTTCGGTCATGAGTTTCACATATATTGTATTGGTGTGAGTTATCTTTCCAATGAAATGACACACTCACTATTTGAATGTTCCTACTACGAGTTACTGAATTTCAAACATAAGAGCTCAAAGCTAAAATCTTGGGGAAAGTTGTCCGTAATATAGAGCAAGTTACAAATCACACGACAATCGTTTGAAATAGAGAAATAAAAGAAGGCATTTACGAAGAAAAAAGACAACACTTTTATTCATTCAAGAAGGACTGTCACTACATCATAGCAATGTTCCAGAAAACAAACAAGACAAAAAAAAAAAAAAAAAAAAGATACACAATAGAACAAGAAAATGAAAGAGAATATCCTTATGCAGGAAGAAGACTAAGGAAAAAGCTCATGACTAAGGATTTGGTGACGACTTGTCTCAGCCTCCTCCTTTAGCTTAGCTAGTTCTTTTATTTCTGTTTCAGACAAGGGAATGATTTTCTCTATGGCATGAATTTCATCTTCACGGTTAGTGATAGTCTCTTGATTTTTAGACAGCCTCTTTTGATGATCTTCAATAAGTGAGATGGTTTTCTTCTTCTTTGAAGTCCACACTTTTAGCTCTTTTTCAGCTTTTGCAAGGACCTTTTGAAGTTCTTCCAACCGTTTGTCCATATTGATCCTCTCCTCATTTGCGGTATCAAGACATTGTTGTGCAGCAAAAAGCAACTCTTGATGAGAATCCCTTGTTATCTTTTGAGAAGTGGACAGCCTTGCAGCATCGTAATCTCTATGTTTCTTGAAAAAATCTTCAAGAAGAACCTCTAAAGGGGAAAGATTGATGATATTAACTTCTCGAAGCCCTTTAAGAATCATGGCAACACCTGCCTCCAACTCTTTGAGGTTCTCTGAAGATTCAACAGAGAATTGAGTAATACACTCACATAAGGTACGCCACCTTCCAGAAATGTAAGATAAGTTGAAGCTGGAAATAGTCTTTTGTGGTTCAAAATTAGAGGCAATTCCCAGCAAAGGGCGGACCAAATCCCTGGAAAAATCTGAACAACCAATTTGAGAAGTTTTAACAACCTCCACATTAGTAGTTGAGATATTTTGAGAAGTTTCAACCTTTTCAGAAAAAAGGACCGTCGGCTTTGACAGTTGAATCTCATTTGCAGCTTGACTCTTAACTTCGACAAGAGGGAGGTGAGGATTTTTCGCCACATTGAGGGAATTCGAGCTTGTGATACAATCTTCAAATACATCTACGTCGCTAGGGATATCCCCAAGACCCAACTGGATAATTAAAAAAAAAAAATTAATATCTAATGATTAAAAAAAAAGGGCAGGCAAGTTTAGAGAAATATTCAAGAGATGACTTTTACCTAATGTGTCAATTCTGTCAAGGGCATTGTAGAACCAGCAGTACCATCTTCAAAGATTGCAGTATCAATACTAATGGAATCCAATTCAGCGAACTCGCATTGTTGAGTGTTCAAGTCCTTAGGCTTTTTCTTCAAACGCTTCCAGTGTAACTCTTGGCTAACATTGCTCTCATTGGAGCTAGAGGCTACACTAGTACTAATGTCAATCTCATGGAGTGAAATAGACATTTTTGACGTGTTGCTACAAGATGGTGCAATGTCGAGTGACTTTACAACACCTTTCTCCGATGAGCTGGAAGGTTTCTTCCTCTAGAGAATTACATCGATCACCTTTTTATCAGTGAGGCTGGCAGCCTTGGGAGTCTGTAAATGACCCTTAACTCCGTTATCCACATGTGTAGCCTTTCCCTTCGAACTTTTAGACTTGGAAACAACTCTGACAGATTATAGAGGGATATTTGGTGTCACCTTGGACTTTAAAGAGTGAGGAAGCTTTTCTTGAAGTTGTTCTCCTTTGGTTGGTAAAGAAACATCATCTTTTTTCGGACCTCTCAAAATTATGTGGGTACTTTGCCTTAGCAGAATCACTCGATGGGATGGCCATCACTCTGAATACTCACGAGTCATTAAAGACCCCTTATTGGATGGACGCATCGGTATGATGATCTTCGAAGGGCTCCCAAGATGAACACATGAATCCCATAGTTGCACCAAAGCTAGCATTGAACCATCATAATGGTGTTCTATGAGTGCACCAGGAACGTCTTGACAATATCCAAATTGTCGACTGAATCGGTGAGGGCTATAAGGCTCCACAATCAGTTCATCACCCAGCCTCAAAGTGACAAAACTTGAACGAAGGCCTATAAGGAAATCGCTCCAGGAAGTGGACAATTTTCCACTATCATCAATATGCAGCTCATTTCCTTGTAGCATGGCCAGATTGTGGAGGTCATGCACATTCACTTGTTGAAATAACTTGCGAGCGTCAACAAGGTCAAAATATTTTGCCATCTTTTCTCCATAAATCTGCCACATTCGCACACCTCGTTGAGGACGGGTAACACAAAAGTAGGTCTCAAAATACTCACCTATCCATCCATATACATAATGGAGGGGAAGTAATGTATTGCAAGCACCCAAGTTTGAAGAAGTGGATATATCCCTGAGGCAGCGATAGATGCTTGCTAGGACCGGAACCGCCGAAGAAAATATTTCTCCATGAGCCATCAAGCTTGCGACTTTGAAGACACTAGCACGAATACAATCATCTTTCCTGTTAGGAAGAACAAACTTGCAAAGCCAACATGCGAGAAAAGCCACCAGATAAATCTCATCTCTGAATGATTCTTCTACGCCTAGCTCGACAAAAGGAGCATTCTCTTTTTCGGTTCGAGGCAAAAAGCTCATGTCAATATTTCCAGAAGGATCATGATTCATCCTTGGTTTTGTGCAATTCTTAGACGTCCTTGGTGAAGGCTCAGCATATTTTCTCAGCCCTCTAAACCAAAACTTTGTCCATTCTCGAAAAGAGACTTCGTCGATGGCACCTTTGGTAAGTCGGTAGAACGCTGAAAACAAGAAGGAGCAGCTTCTTGGGAGAAAAGACTCCCCTTGATCATCCACATGTGTCAACTCCTTTGCTGAGGGTATAACTTCATCATAAAAGGAGCCATGATCAGGAAGACCTCCAATGGTTCTCAAATGGTAGAGACTGTATTATTGGATGGACACCAATTCTCGCAAAAGGCCTGGAGAACATTTTCGTTGTGATCCTATGTGAACATTGAAGCAAAGATAGCATCATAAGTCTTGATGTTATCCAAAGTCTCCTTGTAGCGGGCAAGCACATCCTCTACCCACTCCCAATAGCCAGACGTATAGCGAACCTCACCAAACCCAGAAGAAGGAACACGCCAACTGCTAAGATGTTCATCACAACGAGGAGGGATGGCAACACCAACGTTTTGATGAGTGGAAGACCTCAAGAGGAGAACTTTTTCAGTTGTGACATTACCGGAGAAATTGTCCGTAACATCCTTCGTTTCTGTTGACGACCAATCTGGGAGATGATGAGAAGTGTCCAGCATCTTTCTAATAAGTGGGAAGGCGCCGATCACCGGAGGATGAACTTTCAAGGTGAGAATTTTGGCGCGCGAATGTTGCTTGTTCTCCACGATTTCAAGGCAAGGGTATGGCACATCTCGGTCACTAAAATCCATTGTCGCTGCTGGAAATCAAGATTGCACAACGTGGCTCTGGAAAAAAAAGGAGGTTACATTGGCGAAAACACGATCGGAGTAATCAAAAGACAAAAAGATCTGACCATCAGAAATGAGTTCAACCTTGAAAATTAAAACTGTAGTAATTGACAAAGAATTTGGCTACAAATATTTTATATGTTGTAGTTCCATGTTTCTAGTTTCAGAAAAATCAAACGGCTTGCTATTTCGATTTTCCTACAATTAGAAATGAATTTTACACTATGGACGCGCAAATCTGTCAATCAGAAACGGGTTCAAACTTGAAGATCAAAACTGTAGCAATTGAAAAAGAATTTGGCTACAAATATTTTATATGTCGTAGTACCATGTTTCTAGTTTCAAAAAAACCAAACGGCTTGCGATTTTGATTTTTCTACAATTAGATATGGATGTTACCCTACAGGCGCGCAAAGCTGAACCATCAAAACGGGTTACTGCTAAACAAGGTTCAAAGTTACCTGAGAAAATAGCAAGGGTACTTTGCTTAAAGTTTCTTTCGAGATATGAGGGAGGCTACGTCTATGGATTTGATAAAAAACAAGCAGCGTTGCAATTGAAAAGTTAAATACACTCGGATAACTTGTTTTTTTTTTTTGCAGCGTCTAGAATTTTGTGCGATGAAATTCTTTGTGCATTGGAGGGGATTATATAGGGATTCTTGTGAAAGATTTTTAATCCTCCCACAAGGCTTAATAAGGTGAATTTAGAAAATGAAAATCTGATTTGGTTGAGATATTTCATGTCCATTTTGAAGCCACACCAATATGGAAGGATGAACCAAAGAGATAAGGAAAGAAGAATATCTTCATTGACTTGGATAAAGGAAAGTTGATATTCTTTTTTATTTTCAAAATCCAACCAATCTTCTTGGTTTTTTTTCACACCTTGCAAGGAAGATCAAACGGAAAAATAATGTTACTACTCACTAGACCCATCTATTTGAAATCAATATAGAGGGTTCATGTGGTTGTCGAGCAAGAATGTTTAAAAAATTGAGATCACTACAAGCAAATCATTTGTAGTGGCTTAGTTATAATACGACAACAAGAAATAAATACTCTTGAAGTCTCAACAATGCATTCATGAAGACTTCAACTCTAGTCGTCAAATTTGGCAAGCCTACACGTAGAGAAGTCTCAAAAAATGAAAATGCATTCATGAAGACTTCAACATTCGTCATCAAATTCGGCAAGCCTACACGTTGACAAGTCTCAAAAAAAAAAAACAAAAAAAAAAACACACACACACATTCATGAATACTTCAGGTCTTGTCGCCAAACTTCGGCAAGCCTACACATCTACAAGTCTCGAAGTAAGGGGCATTTGTAGACACATAAATTGTATTGGATCAAATTCATACAAAATTTGAATTAAGTCCATGTTCATTTGGGCTGAATGATTAATTTGGGCTTTACAAATAAATAAGTCTATCTTATTAAATTCAAATTCAAGGTCCATTTCGCCCTTGAAGCCCAAACTCATGTCACGTGTCACGGTGACTAGGCATCCAAGACCAACAAGGTGACGCCACGTGTCCAAATGAGGTGGTAGTCTCAGTCAAATGCAAGAACCAATCACAACATGCCAAGTGTCAAAATGACATCCTTTGGCTAATCATATGCAACCTTGTCCACCCCCTACAACTATAAATAGGGGATGTACATGACATTCTAAGGGGATGAAGAAAACTCTTCAACAAGCATTCTGCAATTGGAGGAAGCTATACCATCAACTACATAGCTCTTCGAAGGAGTCATCAATGGAGTTCTTCCCGGAGATCGACTTGAAACGACGAAGCGCTTTTTGATGTTCCCGGAGATCGACAACATCTCAAGGAGGTCTACATCATCCAATATTTCAAGAAATACGCTACTGAAGGCCCTCGAATCTTGGAGAATCTTAGGAGAGAGAATCAAGAGAACAACAGAATTGTACTCACAACGATTCATCAATAAAAATAATATTTTTCTTTTATTTATTTTGCTTGCAGTCGATTTTCAGCGCATAAGGAAATTTGTTGCGAACAAGTATAATTGAGGAACAATCACTATTTAACAAAGTCAATCCTTAATCCATAATGTGGAACTTTTAAATCCTCAATGATACCATAATTGTGTATATGAGATATTGTTAAGGGGTCGTTTGATAGAGTGTATTAGGAAAAACAATGCATGTATTAGCCTTGTGTATTATTAGTACCTTGTTTGGTACTCTTTTTCAATCAATGTATAACTAATGCAAGCATTAGTTATACATGTATTAAGGTGTGCATTGCTAATACCATGGATTTCTAGGTATTAGCAATGCAATGGTTTTAATGCATGCATTATCATGATAAAAGACTCATTTGCCCCTCAAACCCCTTTTTTACATCTTTTCTACCATAATAGTGAAGGGTATCTTTGTAAATATTTTTTTATGCAATGCATGCTATTTTTAATGCATCAAACCAAACAATGCATAAAAATAATCTATGTATAATTAATACAATCATAACTAATACATACATTGCTAATACAAACATTACTAATACACTCTATTTAGCATTATTTTTATACACTCTACCAAACGACCCCTTGTAGTATCATTGAGGAACAACTATACATTCAGAAAAATTGCACAAATAAATTATACCATCATAAATATATACACGGTGATGATATCATAAAGGTTTTTCTAAGTCATTCAATGGAACAACTATACATTCAGAAAAATTGTGCAAGTACTGAATGATACCATCATAGTATATATACACGGTGATGATATCATAAAGGTTTCTTAAAGTCATTCAATGGTAGATGAATGGTACCATTACAGTATATTTGTATATTATCATGATATAATTGAGGAACAACCATTGTTTCACCAAGTCAATTATCAATCCTTAATGAGGGACTTCTGAAATCTTGATACACTATAACAATTTATTGCATAACATAAATTTGCACAAATAATGAATGATGCCATCATAGTATATTATATATAGGAAAAATTACGTCACATATCTATTTAAGGCTTAATATTACAGCCTTTAGATGTACTTTTTTATATTACTACTTATAACAGTTTATTACAAGTATTAACAGATTATTTTTAATCTATAATTTAATTTATTTTATTTAATTAATTAGTTATTATTTTTATAATTACATTATAATTAATAAGTAAGAGAAATAACATTAATATTAGACAATCAATTGTCATAATCTCTTACACCATTTTAGGGATAACATTAATATTAGAGAATCAATTGTCATTATCTCTTACACCATTTTAGGGAAATTTTTTTCTAGTTTTCACACAACAACCCCCCACCCACACCACCACCTTCCTCTTTTACCCACACGCAAACCCCACACCCCATCCCCACGTTCCTCTTTTACAGAGAACTATTTTTTTCTCTCTCACCATCTTCAACGTTTGTCTTCTTCATTCAAAAAGAAAATCAGCAGAACTCTTCCACATGTATATGATTGAATGTTGGGAGGAGATCTACACACGACGAATGTGGAGAAAGCAGTTGATAAACTTTCCACAATTATACCATTGTTTTCAGCTAGCACGGGATTTTATGGTAAAAGGCTGAAAATTTATCCCAATAAATTACCTGCATATGTTGACAAGCCTCAATCCAAGCTCAAAGTTGTATCTATAAAGAATGTGCCTCAACAAGATCCAAGCTCAAGGTATGTATTCCTATCTTATTGTGTTTTGTTCATAATAAGTAATTCACTTTCCTTCTCAAATTTTTTTTCAATGTTATTTCAATTATTGTGGACTAGACGCATGTCTTTATGCTAAATATATTAGCAATGGAGTTTTGGATATGGGTCTCATTCACATTGATGAAAAGTACCACTGTAAAATGTACGTCACAATCATGTGGCAGTATGGAAGAAGCAAGAATGTTGATGACACAATTTGTGAGAGTGAAGTAACTGGAATGGTTGTTAGCAAATTTGGTGGACTCCGCATAGCAAAAGAACATGCTTAGGATACGGCCAATTATCCTACACCAAGACCAAGGAAATGAACTTTGAAATAGTTGATTGTAGTTTAGACTTTAATTATTACATGTTTTGATTTTGGATGATGTATATTTCTTTTGCTACAATTTTTGTCAATAATATATAATTTACATTGTCAGATTTATTCTTCCTAGATTTATACTAGTTGAATACCAATTTCATACATTTTTAATTTTAGTCTCTATTCTAAAATTTCAAGTTGGATACCAAGTGTATACAAATTGGATACAACATTAACTTGTTTTAGATTGTCTAATTTGGTTGAAATATCAATTACATTTTATTTTTTTCATTTTTCAGTGGGATATCTATTGGATACCAATTTGATACAACATTAACTTGTTTTATGTTGTCTAATTTGGTTGAAATCTCAATTACATATTGATTTTTTCAATTTTTCCAATGGGATACCAGTTGGATACCAAATGTATACCAGTTGAATACAACATTAACTTGTTTTAGGCTGTCTAATTTAGTTGAAATCTCAATTACATGTTGGTTTTTCAATTTTTCCAATGAGATACCAGTTGGATACCAAATGTATACCAATTGGATACAAAATTAACTTGTTTTAGGTTAACTAATTCAGTTGAAACCTTAGGTTTTTCAATCTTTCTAATGGGATATCAGTTTGATACCAAATGTATAACAACTGGGTACAAAATTAACTAGTTTTAGGCTGACTAATTTAGTTGAAATTTCAATTACATATTTTTTAATTTTTTGCAATCGAATATTAGTTAGATACTGAATGTATACCAATTGGGTGCAATATCAACTAGTTTTAAGTTGACTAATTCGGTTGAAATCTCAATTACATGTTATTTTTTTTATTTTTTTTCAATGGGATATCAATTCATACCAAACTAATTGGATACAACATTAACTAGTTAATTTGGGTTGATTATTTTGGTTGGAATCTCAATTACATGTTTTTTCAATTTTACCACTGGGACATCAGTTTGATACCAAATGTATATCAATTTCATACTAAGACTTGACTTAATTTTTCCAGTTGATATCAATTGCATACCAGGATTACCTAATTGTTTACTATACATTTTAAAAACACCGAATACACAAATGATTAATTAGTACACATAATAAATGTTCTGAATATATAAGTCATTAACTTAAAAGATAAATAAATCAAAACATGAGTTTGTCACAATAAAACAATCAAATAAAAATAAAAATAAATCATGTCTTTTTTTAGCAGGGTAATTTGAACATGTCTTCTTGTTGTGTCCCACCCGACGACATGTACTGCACGTAACCTTAGACCTCTTGAATTTCAAATCAGCAAATCCTTTCCAGCGTTCAAGTTATGGACTCCCTATCGTCTTTTTGAACCAGGTGGCACTAATTTGTGCTCCAACACTTTTTGAATTGCATATTTTCATGTTCCATCATAAATTATTGTGTCAGCATTATAGGATACAAAAGTACAAATAACTTTTATACATATGTTATATCAGTATACGAATTTCATACCATTTTTATGCATACTTTCTATACCTATTTCATGCCAAAAGTAAACACTGATTCATACAAGATTCATGCCAAAAAGAATACATAATTATACGATTTATAACTAGTAATTGTCTTTTATTAAATAAATAGTATGCCAAAAAGAAAAATACATGTGTTATATTTCTATTCAAATTTTATACAATTATTATTCACACTTTTCATACATATTTTTACTCAATAGTCATCGATTATTCATACAAATATCATGCCAATAGAACACCAAATTAATTCCAACTTATAACAGTATACCAAATTTCATAACTTTACAATGCTAATACTATTAATATTCCATACACTTATACTCAAATTATTCAGATATTAATCCAATATTGCACAAATTCATGGTATAAACAGTATACAAAATAACCAAAATAAAATAAATAACAAACACAATCGTACCAACATTAACTCCAGTTTCACAAAAATGATTACTTATTATGAACAAAATAATGTTCATACAAAAACATCACAACTTAAATCTAGTATACATAGGGCTGGCAAGGGGATCGGGTCGGCCCGGCCCGGCCCGCGACCAACCAAGACCCGTCTCGCTGGACCCGGACCCGTTACTGTTCACGGTCTGGGGGGATTTAGGGTAGGGGGACCAGTTAGGGGATGGTTCACCCTTTGGTCCCGGTCAACCCGGCCCGGTTTTGCGGGATCCCAATTTTTGTTTGTTTTTTTTTTTTGAATTCTATCTGTTGGGGCAAAGGCTAGTGGGGGCCCCCAACGGATTTATTCAGCCTTTTCACTTCCCCAACACCCCCTACCACCCCCTACTTTTAAAATTTTAATTCAAACCCTAAAGTTATAATAAATACACTTTAATCCATTTTTAATATTATAAATACCCCCTATCCTTCATTATTTCTTACAAAATCATTTGTTCTCTCATCTATTTTCTATATCCTCTCATTCTTAAGTCTTAATTTTTTATTCCATTTAATTCTCATATTATATCATAATATATATATATTTTAATTCTAAATTTTATATATATATATATATATATATTAATTCTCATATTTGCTATCAAGTATTGGAGTTCCAAAATACAAGTTACAACAAACTACAAGCTTCAAGAATTGGTTATAACGTCTGCTATTAACACAGATGTTTGGTACATTCGTTTCATAATATTTATATTTTATTTTTCGCAATTAATTTTTGTGTTATTATTATTTTTATATTACACTTCACATTTAATTAAATATGAGTTCTAGCAAAAAAAATATCAATAAAGGAAAAGAGAAAGTAGCAAACACCCTTAGTAATCTATTTAATTTTAATTTAAAAAAAGAAAGTAAATGTAGTGGTACTTCTTCTAAATCAATGTCTAGAGTTAGATTTAATACAAATGATTCTACTTATGTTGATGATACTTCTTATGATATTGATTCAAATGTTCAACTCGATCATGAAATTTTAGAACGACATTATGGTAATATGAATCCTAATCTTGATGAAAATTCAGGTGAAGAAGTAGAATTTGATTCGGGAGAAGATGAATTAGAAGAAACACCTACAAGTCCAGTGACGGAAGTTCCAACTGAAACTACAAATCCAACAGAGCAAAATTGTGGACCCCCCCCCCCCCGTACCTCCTACAAGAGAGAAGGTGAAGTATCAACGCCCTAAAACTTCTGTTGTGTGGCAATTTATGACTTTCGATAAGAAAAACTCTATTGTTATTTGTAATAAGTGTAAGCAACCTTTTAAACATAAACAAGGTGGAGATCAAGGTGGGATGGGGGGCATAAATAGACATTTGTTATCTTGTATGCCGATTAAATATTAAGAAGATAAAGCTTTAGCCGATAGAAAAAAAGGAATTCAAGTTAATGATGTTGATATTAATGTTAATCAATCGGTAGGGGATTCTAACATGGTTCAAGGAACATTAGATCCTTCTAACCCCAGTGGTCCACTAACACAACGTAAATATAATAAGGAAAGAGATCGCGAAAATTTAGCTAAGATGATTTCTGTTTGTGGTTTGTCTTATAGTTTTCCTTCACATCCCGGTTTTATTGAATATATTCAACAAACTTATAATCCTTCTTTTACAGGTGTTTCAAGAAATACTGTTAAATCTGATGTTTTTTTTATATCAAGATAAACATTGTCAATATCTTCGTTGTTTGTTTAGCATATTAGATTGTAGAGTGTCTATAACTTCGGAAATGGGTCATAGTGTTAATGGACATGATTATTTAACTATTACAGCATATTGGATTGATCATAACTTGAATTTGCAAAAAAGAATCTTAAGTTATAAAGAATGTGTAGAGAAAAAAACTGGTACTTATTTAGCTAAAATATTTTGAGTGTTTTGAATTATTACATGCTTTTAGATAAAGTAATGTATGTCGCATTAGATAATGCATCTAATAATACAAACGCTGCTAGTATGTTAAAAACTAGATTATGTCCAATTGATATTAATGTTTTTCATGTTAGGTGTGTTGCACATGTAATAAATTTAGTTGTACAAGATGGTATTTCATTATTTGATTGTGGTTGTATGAAAATTGAATATGTTGTTTTATGAATTTTTTATGCTCATAGACCTGCTAGAATTAGGAAATTTAACGAGTGTTGTGTATTATGTGATATGACACCAAGAAAAGTTCCAAAACATATTTAAACAAGGTGGAATTCTTTTTACGAAATGTTTTCAGTTGCTTACGAATATAAAGGACCCATACAAATGGTGTTTAATGCTCATAATGCTGACCCATTAGATAGAATTTGTGAAGAAGATTGGGAAGAAACTAATGGACTATTGGAATTTTTAAGACTTTTTTATTATGCTACAACCATGTTTTCTGGAATTTATTATCCTACTATTTCATCAGTATTAATAAATATTTGTGCTATTACAATTTAATTTTCTAAATACAAAAACAAATGAAAAATTTAGAGTTGCAATTGAAGGTATGATTGAAAAATTTTAAAAATATTTTTTTCTTATTCCTCAAATTTATTTGACTGAGACTTTACTTAACCCTCAATATAAATTACGAGGTGTGCAGGGACTTGTTGAAACTTTTTATGATACTTTAGAAATTTTACCGGAAGAAATTTCAACTTGTAAAATGTGTAAGTCTAGCATAAAAGTAGAAGCAAAAATTTTGTATGAAAAATATAGAACTATAGGAAATACTAAAGAAGAAGTTGGTCAAACTTATAATCCTAAGAGTAAAGATCGGATTGATAGTTTTATGCGAGGTTTTCTTGGTCTTAATTCTACTAACTGTGATGATTTTGAAGAATATTTTAATCAGTCTTTAGAAACAGTTGACAACGAGGATGGCAATGTAGAAATATTAGCATGGTGGAGGAGACGGAGCGCTGCATTTCCAATTCTGAGCAAAATGATTAATGATGTTCTAGTTATTCAAGCTTCATCAGTTGCATCGGAGGCTGCGTTTAGTGCGGAAAAATTTCAACTTGGCGATCATAGACATTCATTGGCGGAAGAAAGTTTGGAAACATCAGTTTTATTTAGAGACTGGGTCAACGCAGAGAGGAGGAATTATAATTTGCCAAAGTTAACTTCCAAACAAGAAGCTTGGATTAATGCAGTAATTAGATCTAGTGACGATGAATTAGAGGCACAAGAGTTTCTAGCAAGTTTGCCAACACCGGAGGATGTTACCGTCGATATGATACGACAATTAGAATTGAATTTTCGTGGAGAATACAAATATTAGATTACATCTGAGAACTAATTGAAACAGATTCCTTCCTAGAAGGTGGCTGCGTAGATTAGTTACTCCTCTAATATTTGTAACAAATATTAGATTTACATATGAGAACTTATTGAAACAGAACCCTTCCTAAAAGGTGGCTGCGTAGATTAGTTACTCCACTAATATTTGTAAATTGTAACTTTTAAGTTATAAGTTGCAATTAGATTTTAGTTGAATAAATTTATAGGCTTTATTCAAGTCTTTTTATACAACTATTGTCTTGCATTTTAATTTTAATACATACATACATATTTACGTATATACTAAACTTACTTTAAAATACTTAATTTAAAAATTGAAATTTGAATACTTAAGCATTTTTTATTAGCTAAAAATGTTATTGAAAACCAAATAAATTAAAAATGGTATTCAATAACATATAATTTCAATACAAATAAATAAACATATAAAAAAAATAAAAAATCCCACGTCCCATCCCACCAAACACCATCCCATCCCGTATATATAGTGGGACGGGATGGGACGTAATTTTGTCTCGCCAATCCCGATCCCGACCGAATCCCGGCCGAGGGCGTCCCCCTTCGTCCCGTCCCACAGTCCCCTTGCCAGCCCTAAGTATACATAAACAAAATCAGAAAATGTCATTTACAGTTTCATTGTTCTTTTTTTTTTTTACGTTTCAATAATATACAAATACAAACAATTAATCGTAAAGAATACTAACCAGAAGAATCTCATCTACCACCATGTTTAATTAATATAGATAAGAAATCGTCTATTACAACAAAATGAAGATTATTCAACAAAAAAAAATTGAATCTACTCATGAGTAATGTCAAATTCTGAAGAAGAAAAAATGAAGAGAGAGAAACGTTTGAATAAAATCTGAATTTTTAATTAATGTTAATAGATTTGAGTGAAATAAGGAAAATAAATATTCTTAATTTGTTTGAATCTCCTAAATTTATGCCAATTAACAATTATCATCAATGAATTCAAAATTAATTAATATACCTTTATCCATTTTTTATCTTTTTATTTTTTTCAAAATCGATTTTTTATCCCTTTTTATCTTTTTGTTTTTTTCAAAACTGATTTTTCATAATTACTTTTTAAAAAAAATTATAAATTGTTAGAACCTGAAATTATTTATTGTTACAACCTGAAAGAATCATTATACTGTTTTAGATGAGAATCTTTTTTTACTGTTATGAAATTATTGGTGACAAAATATTTAGTAACAATTAGAAACTTTCTAGAAATGTTGTCTAATTGAAACAAATATTCGTGCACTCTATAGCAACAGACAGCAAGAAATCAACAACACTGTTAAGAGTTTTTTTAAAAGTTAAGTTAAACAATAGTCTACTTTTAAAAACTCACAATATAGTGTATCAATTCGTTCTATATCGATTTGCTCTGTATCAGACCGAACAAATACAGAGTGAATTGATACATCGATAAAGCTCCAAGCTAACAAATATAGAGCGAAATAGACAAAACTTAAAACTCAGTGTCTCCCAAAAGAAGAAAGAGCAGACCCCATTGAAAAAATATGTTTAGTAATTTTCCATATGAAATCAAATCGGAAGTTTATCATTTCGATTTAAACAAGGTCCTTTCCAACTGATTTTTTCTCTTACAGGCATTGGATTGATTCTACAGTGGTAAGATAATTTCATCCCCAAAAAGAAAACAGCAATCATAATGCTAAAGGAAGCTATGTTTTCTCAGTGGGAAGACTGTCTGCATATTTCCTTGTTTGTATACATCTCCTCATATGATATCTCAACTACATTCTACAGCTTTTAAAAGCACTCAAAGCCGTGTCCCACGCTACTTGTATCTCTGGAATGAAAGAAAGAACAGAAAGAAAGAAAATCTGGTACAAACTAACATAGCATCTGTTTCAGTTTCCCTATAGCAAGGATGAGAACACAAACTCTCTGTGGATTGGCCATCAAAGACACCACACTTGGCACTAGAACTCCATAACCAATGTAAATTGCCCAATGATAATGAAAAGACAAAGTAGCTAAAAGAGGGGAAGAGGTGAATCTGGAGATTTCCTACGCATCCAAAACATCACAAAACAGCTCTCATGTCTTCAGGTCATCAGACATGGCTGAAGGTATACAATGCATTGCAAGAATATCAGACGTTGCCGCTTTTGCATTTTTAGTCTGCAGTACAACAATCTAAAGAAAACAACAGAATCACCTTGAGAGGTCCAGAAGGATAAGAAACAAAAGGAGAATACAAAAGATCAGTTAGAGAGAGAACCTGATTATAATCAAGATCAAACTTCAAGTACTCTTCTTTACAGGCCTCCACCATGTTAGCCAAGCTCTTCAGATTTTTTACAGGCTTGCCGTTGAAAGCAATAACCTAGATTATATAGGATCCAATGTCAAAACATTCAGATGGACGTGAATAAGATAACAATGGCATCTTGCTAATTTGTAAATACTACTGTGATCAGCTCTGTTCCACAATATTTTCTTCTCACCTGAGTGTTTACCAGTTCTTCATAACCAATATTGATGTCAGCCACAAGCACCTAATAGGAAGTGCACAAGGCAGATCAGAAAGGAGTAATAGATATAATGGCTAGTAAGCTAACAGAGAGCTAGCCTGACCTGAGAAACCACAACCAGTTGTTCATCAATTGATTGTGCCATTGCGTGTAGAAGTTTGTCCAACAACTTAACCGGAGCATCAAACTCATAATCTTTTCCATACTAAATTTAAAGAAACAAAGATTGTACCAAGATATGTAAGCTCTCTGAGTCATGGACAAGAAGTAATAAATAAAATCTTAAGTAATGCAGTTGATTACAAACCTCGGAACGTAAATATGGAACAGAAACAGCAGAGAAAACAAAACCACCGACAATGTAGTAAGAAGGAGGTTTTCCTTTGATATGAGCTGGAATCAATCGTTTGTGTGCATTAAGCTTTATCTTAAATTCTAGAATCTTAGATTTGCGGAGAACTTTCACTTGAGCATCATCCCCAGTATATTTTTGAGAAACAAGATAGCTGAAACCAATACGCTCTCCATGCCTGAATGGTACTGAAAATAAGAAAACCAAAAATCAGGAATTTATAATTTTTAAAAGAACAATAATAAAGTTCAGAAATTTACTGATTGAGAGTCCCCTGTTTGCATCTCAGGAAGTCATTATATCTGTGAGTCGAATTTATTTTCAGTCTCTCAGGTGTACAAGGGATTTAGTTCATGGTTTGGCTAAATACAGGATTCATTTTTTCTTCCACAAGAAAAACATACAAAACAATCATTCATCCAATAGGAACCATAATGGCATTTCGGAAAAGTCAAACTACATATACCAGATTCATACATCCATTATTCCTACCCAACCATCCCTCCTAGGCGCTAATGGTTCTTTATAAGCATATCTATGCAGATTCCCCAAATCCATTATTCCCAGCCAACCGAGGGGGTACTTCTGAGCCCTAGTGTGGGGACTGAGGACGACTCTGAATTGGAGGATCTTGCAATACTTACATTTATTATCACGAAAGCAAGCAACACAAAGAACAGTTACGTATTTTCATTTTCCCATTCTCCCATCCCCCCAACCACTTATTTTTTTCCCTGAATGGCTAAAAAAATTCATCAACAGCATAGAAGAGAGAATTTGAAGATGTATGAAAGATATTACAACTATTTTGTGATCAATGAAATGCACTCTTCTGCAAGTATAAATGAATTGCTTGAGAAACTAGATTTACCAATTGAGCAGTGTGTACATTACTATATTCTACGATAAGTTAAACAGCTATCAAATGAACATCTTCGCAGGAAAGTTGGATATGTATTAACTACTAGACAATAATATCTAACTTAAAAAGAAACAGATCATATGGAAGAAAAACTAAGAGTAAAGGACAAAGCTCGAAACATATTCTAGAGCATCAATGGATAAGATGTCTAGTAAATGAATTCGAACCTTCCTTCATCTTTTAGGTTAATCTTTTTTTCTTTTTGTTTGAAAAGGAATAACCTTTTTCTTTCTTCAAACCTTTTCTAATTGCCAGGTACCTAAATCATATTGATTGTACAATTTCTCAGCAATTCTTTTATGTTGTGGATATACTATATGGAATTAAACAGAATTTCATATTTCCTTTTCAGATAAGCATTTGAAGATAGTATACTCAAAAAAAAAAAAAAAAAGCAAACAAAAGGGATAGTGAAATCTTGATGCTTTCATGATTTCAAATATGCTTTCTTGCTCTTGAGCACAACAATACACTCAACTCTAAGCACGTAAGTCAAGTATGAAAACCCTGATACCAACTTGTAGATTTACAATCATAATTGGGTACTCAGTCTAGCACTTGCACTAGTCGGACCCCAACATGCTACTTTGAACTGATCTACACTTATCTAGTATTGTTTTCTTTGGGGTATAAAGCATAATCTTAAAGTCACCAATTTAGTAGTCTATAAGACCAGACAAACACAACTGGCAAGCAGGAGGAGCCTTCAAAATTAGGTTGCATATTACATATAGTCTTTACTCTTTCATACTCCATTTTATTTACATGGCGTTAATTAACTGACGCAGAGTTCAAGACAAAACAATTTAGGTTTGACTCATAGCTAAACATGTACAACAAACCAAAATGCCCCTAATCCTGTGGTCATAAAATATGCCATCTCATAACTATAAAGAGTGTCGTTAAGGGCAAATGGAAATGTTATTACTCCCTCCATCCCAATTTATGTGATGTCGCTTGACTTGGCATGGAGTTTAAGAAATATGAAAAACTTTGTAATGTTCCAAAACCACCCTTAAAATAAATTGAGGCAGAGGGAGTATTAAATACTCTTCTATCTTTTGGAAGATTGTTTCATACTCCCTCCATTTTATTTAACAATCACTATGCATTTTCTCAATCCCTACTTCATCACAATCCTCTCTAAACCCTAAACCATACGTCAGTAGAGATAAATTTCGGACTAAAATACAAGCTAACATATCAGTGGAAGCACATTGATAATTTGGGATGAAATCAGTGTTCACCTGTTCCATCATTGGCTATATCAACCCCGTCAAAACTAAGGATAACATCTGAAGGCATTAGAACATTGGATTCTGGGGCCGTAGGCTCAACTCTTCGGATACGAACACCCTTCTGATTATGCGCCATACCCACCGACAAGCGGAGGTCAGGATTTTCCATTTTTTGCCATTCAATCCCAATGATAGGAAATCCTACAATGTAGGAGATGTCCATATAAAAATAAGTTTGCACTTTGAGACCATCCACTTTAATCAAGTTGAAAATGCTATTACAATTTTCAAGTACCTGTGTATGCTCCATTCTTCTCATAATCTTGAATGAAATGCATAATTACTGGTGTTGGTATGACATAACCAATGTTCTCGGCATCTTCATGTTTAAGGGATTGAAATGCAATACCGACACACTTCCCCTTATCATTGAATGCAGGTCCACCAGAATTTCCAGAATTGATGGCAGCATCTATCTGCACAATAATTTTTTTGTTGTTAAAAAATCCATTTAAATGCAGTCACATTATTTTTCTGGGGAAATTAAAAACATAGCAACTAAATAACAGAAATAAAGACCTGTATGATATATTAAAGAAAGTATTCGCAGAAAGGAAGAAACTTCCAAACATCACCTGCAATCCGAGGAGCTCGGTTGACACGTGAACATAAGATAGTATCTCGATGCGTGAGACAACACCGCTAGTCACAGAGATTGTATCTCCTCCTATAGGGTATCCAACAACAGTTACAGCATCTTGCAGTGCAGGCAGATCCCCAAACTCAAGAGGTGACACTCCTTCCCAGAACTCATCATCATTCACAGTTAACATTGCTGTTTCATAATAACAACAGAAATAGCTAGCTTAAGAACTCTTCAGTGCTGAATTTACTAAATTCTAACAGTAAAATGATGCAATTAGGGGGGATCTTAGTAGCTCAGATGGTTGGCTACCTGAGCTCCCACCTTGTTGGTGGTAAGGGTTTGATTCCCCACCTTGTAATCCACCCCACCCCCACCCCCACCCCCAACCATTTCCCCTTCCCCTACCCCTACCCCATTTTTTTTTTAAAAAATGATGAAATTAGAGGGGATGCATTTGGTAAGAAGAAAAGCACCTTCATGAAAAACATTTTCCTTTATGAAATCATTTTTTGGTATTTGGACGCTTAAAATATTCCCAATGAATACAAGTTCACTTATAGGCTACAAATATCTCAACTTGTATTCCATGCATAACTTGTTTGACCAATGTTATCAACCTTTCCTACTAAAAAATGTCATAGAAACGCTATTATCCCCAACCAAACGTAAATTACTTTCCAGGGTAAAACATTTCCCTAAATGCTTTGAATTGATAAGAAATGGACCTTAGGTCTAACTAAACCTCAAAAGTTGGCTCATGAGACAAGTATTACCCAAGATCATACAAAGAGAACTTCCCATCCCTACCCAAGGGCTTACAAAATGGAGTGTGGATAATATAATATCCCTACCCAAGGGCCAGCAACAGGTAAACCAATAATCGGAATGGGTCCTCACTTTGATGACATGATAAGAAATTGCCCAAAATCATGTAAAGAGACCTTCCTATCCCTAAGTAACCGATTTTTGAACTCAACATGAACTGACAAACCTAAAGTCTGTCTAAGAAAAACAACGGTCATCAAGATTTTTCAGAAATTGAAGCTTATGCAACAATAGCTAAAACAAAATTGAAAATTCAGTCAAATAAATAACTAAAAATTATGGAACATACCAATATCGCATTCCGTTCCAATGGAAAGTACGGTAGCCAAGTATTTGGTATCAGAACCACGTTTCTTGAGTTTAACCTGAGTATGGTGTTCCACGGAGTGGGCATTCGTGAGCACCCTCCTTCCACCAATGATAAACCCACTACTACTGGAGCTATATTGTCTCTTCCTCTGCCAAGGAAGCGAGAAATTAGGCTCTGTATGGACGCAGAACACCTTCACCACTGCATCCATAGACGGAGCCGCCTTTGCTGCTGCTGCTACCGCAGCCAACTCCGCCCCATGCCTCAAGTCGCCACTCAACACAGTGGTGATATCGCCGTTGTGGTCAGCAAACCTATGCCCTCGTCTCTCTGGCGAGGCCGCAATATCCCTGTCTACTTCTTCTTCATGTTTTCCACCTTTCTTAGGGCGTCCACGGCCGCGGCGGTGAGTTTGTGGGTCACCGTTGGTGGTGGCAGTTTCAACAGGGGTTGCAGATAGTACGCCGTCATCGAGGGCTTCTTTGGAAGAAATACCAGCGGCGTCGGCGGAGTTGTCCACCACAGTTTTAGGTTTCCGGCCTCTTTTTCTCTTGAGGTCTGCCATTGGAACGGAAAATCAAGAAAGCAGAGAGAGCAGTTCGAAATTTGACAGAAGAATTTCAAGTTGGAAATGAAAAGAAGCAATTTGCCTTATGAGTAATACAGCCCAAAATTACACTTTTGCCCAAAATAAATTTCAGCCCATTTTGTAAGGATTTGAAATGCTAGCCCAATGAGTTCTATTTGAATTCACTAATTAACTTGAGGGATACTTTTATGGGCAAAAAATTTAAGTATACAAATATAGTACCTTAATAATCACGATATAATAATAGTTTTAATTTTCACCAATATATTAATAATGTTTTTTTTCAAACCTAGAAAATAATATTTAAAAAAATATATATGGAAATCGTGATATTAATACATATTAGGTATATGTGATAAATCACAACAGAATTTTAGTTCGAAATCTAATCTTATTAGTATTGTATATGATGGTGTATTTTATGTCGTTAAAAAACACCAGTTTTCGTGATTGAATTTGGGTTGATTAGAAGGTTTAATTATTTTATTAAATTGGGAATTGGAATAATTAGTAGTCTGGTCTCAATTCCCAAATTAAGATTGTATATGATGGTGTATTGGTATTGTAATTTACGTTGTTATTAAACACCAAATTCGTAGTAGTCTTTTTGTATTTGTTGTGGTGTAATTGTGATGGTATTTACTTGATTATAAAATCAAATTCGTGATTTTATTTTTGTAGATGCATTGGTGATTGATATAGTATCTATTTTAATAAATGCCAAAATACTTGTGAATATTTTATTGGTAGATGATTAAGTGTAATTGATATTGTATTTGGTGTAGGTGATTTGGTGTAATTGATAGTGTGTATAGATTATTAATCAACACCAAATTTCGTTATTGTTTTTTGGTTTATGATCTGATGTATTTGTATATTTTATGACGTATATAAAAACCAAATAACGTGTTATTTTTTTGGTTCATCTATTGGTATATTAGACAGTGTATTTGCTAGTGTAATTGACGTATATAAACACCAATTAACGTGTTTGTTTTTTGGTTCATCTATTGGTATATTAGATAGTGTATGTGATTTGGTGTAATTGATAGTGTATTTTGTAGTGTAAGTGAAGTATATAAACACCGTGTTATTTTCTGGGTTCATCTATTGGTATTTTAGATAGTGTAGTTGTATATTTTATGACATATATATGTTAGGGTTTTGCCTTGATTTTCTTACCTTATTTGAAATTTATTTTTTCAACAAGAAAAGACAAAATATAACCATAAATGTTTTTACTTTTCATGAATGGAAAATATATTTTTCTTTCATATTTGGTTTATTTATTTCCTTAGAAGAAAAGTTAGGAGATCTATAAATTGAAGGCCCCTCTTCTCATATAAAAAACAACAATAGTATCCACAATGTAGTCGTTTAAGAGTCTTGTTTATGGGGAGATTTTCTCCAAAACATATTTATGTTTTTTTAGTATTAGTTTTCAATATGCTGGTCGCTTGACCAAACCATATTAATAATATATTTTTAGTATGTTTTTATTTGTCGTCTGATTTGTCAACCATATGATTTGCAATTATAAACTTCCGCATGACACCCTAATCACCTTCATAACCCAAGAAATGGTATCAGAGCACATGGTTCAATGATCCAATGGAACGAGGTTGAAGACAGGTTTAACGCGGTTTCAAATCAAGTTACAACCAATTTGTTGATAAAGAAGATTTTTGTCCAGCTACATGTGGAGAAGAAGTTTTAAACCATATTTTCAACATTCCTATTGCTGCAATTTTTTTAAAATAAAAATGAAATATTTTTTAACCATTTTTAACCCATATATTTTAAACCTTATTTTTAACCATGACAAGCAGTAGTGATGAAGACTATGTGAAAAACAAAGACTATCACGCAATTGAAGAAGGCGGATCAAGTTTTGTCAAGAAAATCCAGTCAAAATGGGAGATTTGTTAGGGTTTTGCCCTGATTTTCTTACCTTATTTGAAATTTATTTTTTCCAAAAAGAAAAGACAAAACATTACCATAAATGTTTTTACTTTTCATGAAAGAAAAATATATTTTTCTTCCAAATTTTGTTTATTATTTCCTTAGAGGAAAAGTTAGGAGATCTATAAATTGAAGGACCCTCTTCTCATATAAAAAACAACAATAGAATCCACAATGTAGTCGTTTAAGAGCCTTGTTTATGGGGAGATTTTCTCCAAAACATATTCATGTTTTTTTAGTATTATTTTTCAATATGTAGGTCACTTGACCAAACCATATTATAATATGTCTTTTGTATGTTTTTATTTGTCGTCTGATTTGTCAACCATATGATTTGAAATTGTAAGTTTTCGCATGACGCCCTAATCACCTTCATAACTCAACAATATAAACAACAACTAACGTGTTAGTTTTTTGGTTTATATATTTGTATATTAGATAGTGTGTTTTCTGGTGTAATTGATATATATAAACACTAACTTTTTGGTGTAATTGATATATATTTAGGGAAAATTGTGCATTATAGCAAACTATTAATTCAAAATAAATGTTATAGTAACAGCTTCATTTAATTCCAATTCGCAACAAACTTTTTGCCATTTGCCTCTCTCCCTTGAATCTCGCTCACCACTATATGAAATCTGGTTCGCCGCTCTCTAGCTCATCTCTCTCACTTTATACAAACACAAATGTATAAATTGTGTTTGTATAAAGTGAGAGAGAACTATATATACAAATACAAACTTCGTCATATACACTTATAATTATACAAATACAAATCTTCCCCTGCCCAGTTCTCTTTTGTCTTTCTCTCTTTCTCTCTTTATACAAACACAACTATATACAAAATACAATGTATAATTTGTGTTTGTATAAAGCGAGAGAGAGATTTGATATACAAATACAAATATTTTAACTCGATTCGATTGTATACAAATTCAAATTTTATGCAGATATATAAACACAATCATTGATATATATACATAGTAGTTGTATATATACAATTATCTAACCGATATTCATATACAATCGCTGTGATTTTATACAAATCAGATGCCTGTGAATCAGATGCTTACGATTTATACAAATCAAATGCTTAGAACTTTGTTTGCTATAGAACGCAAATAACAAAATTGTAGTTATAGAGTGCTAATATGATTTTTATGTTTGTTATTCCTAAAATTTGCTCATTTTAAGAATCTAGCTTCGCTAGCCCATGACCCACATCAGGCTGGGCTGGACTAGTATTTTTAAGGTTGTTTTAAATAGAACAACTTTCACATATAGCAAACATAAAAATCATATTTGTATGTTATAGCTATAGTTTGCATAATTGCGCTCCATAACAAATTTTATGTTTGCTATGGATCTTTTGATTTGTATAATTCGCTACAAACATCCAATTTTATACAAATTGTTCGGTTTGAATAAATTCATTTATACATTGTAATTTGTATAATAAGATCTGTATTTGTATAATTATCAGTGTATAGGACAAAAATATATGTATTTGTATTTGTATATACATTTTTCTCTCGCTTTATACAAACGCATTTTATACCGAAATATATAAAATGGCTAATTGTATACCGAAAAATGGCTAATTATATATCGAATCAGATGGCAAAACAAGGAGATGTTTGTTGTGAATTACAATTAAAATAAACTATGGCTATAACATTTAATTTGAATTAATAGTTTGCTATTTGATACAATTTTCCCAATTAAATAAAGATTCGGCCCATCCTAACTTGTCCATTTTCATATCTAGTAAGAGCTGACAACTCTAAACATGCCAATTTTCACTGTTCTATGTTAGCACCAATTGAAATACATATAGCAGAATATTAACAATTGCTCTAGTGATAATATTAAAAATTAATTGACAAATTTTGATATAGGCAAACACGTATAGGAAGTCCCAGATTCGGGGCTAAAATAATCCCTAACAAAAGCGACTCCTATCTTAGAAGACTCGAACCCGAGACCTCTTATTAAGGATGGAGGAATACATACCACTCCATCACAACCCTTGTTGGTCACGTACATTTCTTCATTTCCAACTTCACATCCACTCATATAAAGTTGCTTTAAGAGGGAGAGAAAGAGTTGAATGATGCGCTATCACCCAGGTAAAAAGATTAAAATGAACGAGATCTAATAACTTTGAGCATGTTATTCTTTTTTAAACAGACTAAAAAATCAAATAAATAAGACGAATAAATTAAAATAAAGGAACTAGATTTTATTTATTAACCAAGATAGACTTTTAAGATATATAAGCAACAAGAAACACAAACATAACAAGGAGCTAATAATAATAATAATAATTTATTTTATGTAATATATAGCTCTCATAAAATAATAATAAATCGACTGGCCATATTTTTAATAGCAGTAAGAAATTGTAGCAATGATAAATTATCTTGTTTTAATTTCTCATCTTCAACTAATTTATGTGTTGGAAATAAGTTGTCACAGTCGATTATGATATTTATTTCTTGTGTCAACGTTTCAAATACACCAACAGTTTCTCTGTGCCTAAAAATGACATACCAATCATAATGTGTGTATATGCGTATGCAATATAAGACCCACAATCTAGGTATACTCTCTTTAGCGTTGGATTGGTCGCGTTGTCACGAAGAGAAAATGACAAATCTATTGTTGATCATGTTGAATGTGATCGCGCCAAGGATATCAAGATCTTTGGTTTTAGAACGAGGATCTGATCGTATAAGTTTCTCGCACAAAGGAGGTTGGGAAGCCCTGGCGCAAACATCAGCCACCAAATCCCCCTTCACAATTGAAGATGTGAAGAGGATGACAAAAGAAAAAACACAAGAAATGGGGTGATACTGAAAGAAAAAATCATTTTATGAAATTATACTGAATATGTGACCCCCTATTTATATTGGATAAAAAAGGGGAAATGGAAATTTATTTAATTACTTGCTTTATTTGACTATAGATTGTTGACTTAAAAAGTTTATGACTAGTCAGGAGACGAGATCCCTTAAATGTATTAGTAATAGAATGAACAATAAATGCTTAAAGCAATGAACAAGGATGTTTATGAGGAAAAATTATTGCTCAAGGGAGAAAAAACCATGACATGTCAAACATGATTTCTCAAATCCCCACTAACTAATACCAAACTTGTGTGAATACAAACTCCAAAACTCACACAGATTAAACTTTTAATCCTACACACCTTGTAACACCTCTATTACAAGATACAAAGTAATAACCCTATCACCTACTATATTATCGACCTCTAGTTAACATAGACTTCAAACACACACTCGACTAACTTTAGCCTCAAACTCATCTCACAAAGGTTACGACTAAAACGATCTATAATCCTTTATAACATAAGCTCAGATCTTACAATGTAAGAGCACAAGTCATAAAACTCAAAATACAATAAAAGACTATGCAACATTCGATCAATTCCCTTGTTGAATATGTGCAATGTTCTTCTCTAAAATGAATTTTGCCTTTTCAAATAAACTTGATTGCAAAAAAGCTAGGTTGTTTCTTGTCAATACACCCATTGTAAAAGAGAGACAAAACAACCTAGTAGCATGTCATTGGTCGAGGACTGTTGTCCTTGGTCCACCTCTACTGTTGTGCCAACCTACCACAATAGTTCCTGCAGCTTTATAACTTTACTTCATAACTTGTCTTGTAATGATGAAAAATCGAAGGACCGGATTCTTTTACTAGATATTATTTTTTTATAGTTTGTTAAATCATCAAAGACCCAAAATACAACATAGATCTTGACAATTCACATACATATCATTTCTATTGTTAAATATCTCCAAAACGGCTTCGTTTGTTTGAATCCTATTTTTATAGCTATAGCAAAATATTATTATTCTTGTAGAGAACATATAATATAACATAGTATGAAAAAATCAGTTCCAAAAAATTTTAACTGTTATAAAATCTCTCTCTCTCTCTCTCTCTCTCTCTATATATATATATATATATATATATATATATATTAGCTGAATGTAAGTAATTTTATATGACACCTCTCTATGACCAGTATTCTATGGTTTTTTAAACTTTTCTTCCTTTTTCTTTCATTAATTTGCTCTATTAAAAAAATTATTGAATAAGATAAAGGAACAAATATGTTAAATATATTATTGACAATTGTGTTTTTTTCATACTCATAACTGACACACATAAATATTAGAAATTAAAAGAGAAATAAATAATTATTCATAACCTATATGGGAGAATGTCAAGAGTTTTCTCTAATATTTAAAATAAGGTAAATAATCACAAATCATTTCAAAAAAATATGGTAAAAGTTAATCACAAACTAATATTGATGTGTTCATTGTTGACAAAATAATAGAAAAAATCATTGTTTGATTAGCTCCTTTCTCAATATTTCATTTCTTTTTATGATTGTGTTTTTAACATCTTCTTTGTTTAAATGGTTTTTCTTCCTTTCTTTAGCTTTTAAATTTTCAGGAACATCAAACAAGTTTCATTGAACATGCACGTATCAAAGAGAAAAAACTTTAACAGCGTACCAAATAAATAAAAGAAAAATCATGAAGGAGAGAAAGATAACAAGCAACGGAAGAAGAAAAACAGAAAACAATAAAGTTCCTTGGAAGCAAATTTAGAGATGATGAGTACATATCTCAGAATGGACAAAATTTCGTCGACTTAGCATAAAATAATAGTCAGATCATTAAAGGTAAGCATTATATATAAAAAATTTGAAATTAATTTTATGCAAGAGTTAATCTAATATCCTATTTAGTATGATATTTTATATGATTGAGTAACTAGAAATCGCAATATTTTCCTCTTTTTAAAAAAATTAAAAATCTAAATTATGTGTTTAAAGCTCAGATAAAAGAAATACAAAATTAATAATCAAGACTAAAAAACGCAAAAATAAAATTATTAGGAATCTAAAATATGTTAAGAATCTTATATTTCAAAACTATTTTACAATTACAAATATATATACATATAAAAAGAAATTCTCAAAATTATTTATATATAGCCTAAAATAAAAAATTATAAGTAGTTAAGATCAACAAAAATGGACACCTTAACTTTGTCACTTCTTCTTATGATGATAGAATATGATTTCTTTATGAAAAGAGAACGAGATAGTATCTCATGATTCTTTAAGATATTGATATAAGAAGAAAGGCCATGTAACAAATGTTTCTCTTTAAAAAGATTTTTTTTAAAAGGTTGTTGCACTATAAGTTTTTCTACAAGAAGATTTGTATTGAGAAAAAAATCATTCTGATTGAAAAACTTATATAAAAAATTATGAGTGGGTCCACAAGACAAGAAGAATTATTTTGAGAAAGAATCAATTTATTTATTGAATTCATATTAAATTAGAAGAAGAATAAGGAGAACATAGACAAGGTGATGTGGCACCTCTCTATGGCCTCCATTCATATTTATCTTTTTTCTCCTTTCTTTTGACCATTTTTCTTCATTTAATTATTTATTTTATTTTTAATATCTCATAAAGTCTTGTTTTTTGGATAACCTTTTTGGCCGGTTAGGCCTTTTATTTATGGAATAATAAAAGCAATAACAGACATACAGGCCTAAGCCCTAAATAGACAAGTAAGGCACCTATTTCTATTTTGAACGGACATAGCCCATTTTCGTAATACTCATACTTATGCATATTCTTCAGCTCAGTTTCCTCTCTTCCCATTCAAGCTTGTAGTTGATCTCCAATGTGTAGCGATACACCTCTGTTGATACCTCTATTTTGTATCCTTTTGGTACGGATTCGTAACGAAGGAATTTGAGCTTTTTCTATGTTTATTATCTTTTTTTCAAATGGCGGAATTTGTTGGAAAGATCTGAAAATCTGCTTTTCATCATTGTCAATAGCAAGATTTGCCATGTAGTCAGCCATTTTATTACCTTCCCTGAATGTATGCTGAATTATTGCCTCAATTTTCATCAGCGCTTGTTGTAACTCATCATACTGTTCTGCCAGCTCCCATTGCACCCTCCAGGTTTTATTAGTGATATTAACCATTAACAATGAGTTTGATTCAATCACTAGCCTCCTTACCTCCTTACTTACACAATATTTTAACGTCTCTGCTATAGCCTTCATTTTTGCCTCCACAGTGGTTGTTTGTCCATTTTTCTCTGCTTCTGCATAAATTAAGTCCCCCTTATTGTCCCTCAAACAGAATCCATATGCCCCTATCCCTGGATTTCCTCTTACATGCTCCATCCGTATTACACTTCAGAGTACCTTCTTGTGGCATCTCCCACTTCACTGCATAGTGATATATCCTTGGCTTATATGCACTCAAAACTTTGACCATTTCCTTCCAATCCTTTCCTTTTATGTTAATCGAATAAAATCTCTTCGTAACTACATATTGAACGATTTGTAGCACCTGAGATATCATTCCTTGTAATGATAGATCCCCTCCATGTTTCCTGCAATTCCTTCTTTTCCATAGTACCCACGTTATTGCAGTTGGTAACGTCCTGAGTATGAATTTCAGTTTGTTTGGACCCTTTGTATACCAGCATCGCAACAGAACAATTGGGAATAGTATCCCATCCAGTTTCAGACCTGCACAATTAGCAAAATGCCTCCATAGTATTACAACTATGAGGGTTGTTAGAAATAGATGTTCCATTGTTTCTTGTTGATATTGTTCGCAACACCAACACCTCGATATGATATTAATCCTCATTCTCTGAATATTATCCTCCGTTGGTATTCTTCCCTTCCATGTCCTCCGTAGAATTTATTTTTATCTTGAACGGAATCTCTTTATTCCATATTTGCTTATAAACTTCGCGTTCCTCTCTTTTTTTGTCTCAGTATCTCCCAAGCTGATTTCACACTGAAAACACCATTGGCATTTCCCATTCACCAAGCCTTATCCATACCCTCCCTCGTTAACTTTGGGCTAATGCTGCCAGTTATGTAATCCACCATCTCATCCGATAAATATTGTCTCAATTTATTACTATTCCACCTTTCTTCCGTTATAAATTCTTTTACTTCTATCTCCTCTTCCCCTCGACTTTGTTCCTCCACAAAATATAGGTCCCCTTGTTTCGTCCAATTGTCAAACCAGAAGCTTGCTTCACCTGTCTTAAGCTTCCACCAAATATTATGTTCGACATTTTCTCTAATACTGATCATTTTCCTCCACATATGTGAGGTCCCTGTGCCATGAGCCACCACCGGATGCTTCTTCTTACAGTACACTCCATATGTAGTGATCCTATAACGAGTCTGAGGAAGTTCTAAATTTCCATCACAATTTTGCAAATAACGAATCAGCCACAACGTGTAACGATCGAAAGCCTACACCACCTTCCTCCTTTGGTAGACATAAATCCTCCCATGCCACCCAATGTCTCTCTTTAATACCACATGCCTTACTCCAAAAGAATTTTGTCATGGTTTTGTGCATTTGATTTATCACCCCTTTTGGCGGATTCATCGCAGACATCAAATATATGGGTAACGATTGTAGAATATTATTTACTAGCACAAACCTTCCCCCATACATTAACAATTCGCTATGCCACATCATAACACTTTTATTCATTTGTTTTATCAGATCCTCAAAGTAACTAATCTTTTTCCTCCTATAGAACATCGGACACCCCAAGTATGTGAAAGGAAAAATTCCAATAGTGATCCCAATGACCTTTTTGATTCAATTTTACACCACAATAGGCACCTTATCATGCAAATGGCCTGATATATGTTCATAATTGTTCAACACCCTCATAATCTTCTTCATTGAACCTTTGTGCCCAGAACAAAATAATATTGTATCATCCGCATATGATAAATGATTTATTTTTTCACTCCACTTTGGCATTCCATAACCTATGAAGTTTGCTTCCCTGTTTAATTTATTTAAGCTTTTGGTCAACACCTCTGTTGTGATTATGAACAAAGTTGGGGACAACAAGTCTCCTTATTTTTGCCCTCTTGTCGAGTGGAAAAATCCATATGCATTTCCATTTACTGGCACTGTATACCAATTGTTGGAAATTAACCTCCACACCACATCAATAACTCTCTCGGTGAAACCAAATCTTCTCATTACTTTTAGTAGAAATAACCACGACACCCTATCATACGCCTTAGCCATGTCCAGCTTTATCATAACATTGTGGTACATGTTCCTTTTGTTTATATCCATGATGATCTCCTGAGCCAACAAAACATTTTACGCTATATTTCTCCCTTTCATAAAGCCTGTTTGATTCTTCGATATAATTCCTGGAAGCACCTCAACTATTCTACCATGGATAACTTTTGATATCATCTTGTTTATATAAGTGCTTAAACTTATCGGCCTCAAATTCGTGAATCTAGTTACTTTTTCTTTTTTTTGGAATAAGAACTAAATTCGTGTGAGTCACGTATCTCGGCAACTCCCAGCCACAGAAAAAAGCAATTACCATTTTGACCATGTCCTCTTTTATTATCTCCCAACAACTTTTGAAGAATTTCCCTGAAAAACCATCAGGGCCACATGCACTTTCACTGTTTAGGGAGAAAACAGCATCCATGATCTCATCCTCAGTCGACATTTTATCCATGCTCTCTTGTTGTTCCTCTATGATGAGCTTTGGTATACATTCTAGCATCAATTCTTCGTCATTCACATTGCTATCAAAGAACTGGCTTTTAAATACTTTTACAGCTTCCCCCCCCCCCAATACTTCTTACATTCTTAAGCATTTCTCCCCGTTCATCTTCAATTTCATTTATCTGAAGCCGTCTTCTTCTACCTATAACGTAAGTGTGAAAGAATTTCGTGATTTTGTCCCCATCATTGAACCATTTCATCCCTGATTTCTGCCTCTAGAAATCCTCCTCCTCTGACTGGTAGTAATTTTGAAGCTCTTCCTCTGCTTTTTTTTAATTCCTCCCTGTTTTGTTCTGTATTATTTATCTCAAATTGTAATTCTTTCACCTTCACAACATCCTCCATGGTTGCGACCTTATGAAATATGTCTCCATATATATCTTTACTCCATTTAGTTAACACCTTCTTCATTATTTTCATCTTTTCCTGTACAACGTGAAAAAGGCTTCCTTGTATGTCGCTCGCCCAATGCTTCTTCACCACTTCACATAAATTGGTGTTTTTGGTCCAGAAATTTAAGAATCTGAAAGGCTTATTGACCTTTTCTTGGTTAACATTACATGCTACTTGCACAGGCGTATGATCTGAGCCTTCCCTTATGAGATGCTGTACTTCAAATACTGGGAATTGATTCATGAATTATTGGTTACCAAACACTATATCCAACCTTTTAAATAAACAATCCTCCTCTATTCTGCCATTCCACCATGTATATTTACTCCATGTGAACTTCAGTTCTGTCAACACACATGTATTTATACACTGAACAAAGTCCATTGTTTCATGTTGCGTTACTAGTAGCCCACCCATCTTCCTCGATGCATCCATGATTACATTGAAATCCCCTCCCACCACCCATGGTACATCAATATTGCAACTTTCCTCCTCTAAATCCTCCCAAAGTTCCAATCTATCTAAGGCATTACACCTTGCATAGACTGTCGTAATGAACATCTCCTTCTAGATTAATTGATGCTTAAATTGGATCGAAATTTGTTGGTACGTGTCCTTGATAACAGTTCCAGCCTATTCCTCATTCCAAAACACCCAAATCTTGGACAAAATATTTGCCACTGCATTTTTCATCCCTAATTTACTTTAGCATCACTCTAATTCATGAGGCCCATTAAACAGTTCCAAAGGGGCGATATATGCCAACTTATTTCTTTTTTTAGATCAATCAACCTCTCAAATGAATTTTGAGTGCCTACTGATCTAATATTCCAAAAAAAGAAGTTTGTCCATCATTATTTCGACAGAGGTGGTTTTGCTGAACTACTCATTGTGCTCCTGCCCCTGCCAATAACTTTATAGATCTTTCTACTCGTTCGTAATTCTTTGGTATGTCTTGGTGAGAGGTCTCCATCTTTGCTTACTGCATTGATATTTTCCTGGATATCCTCTTCATCATCTTCCTCCCTCCTACCCTTCATTAGTTCATATTTTGCACTTGTTCCTGTACATCAAATTATTGTTCTTCTTTTCATTTATTTGTCGCCCCTTGTTTATTATTTGATGAACCTTCCCCTCCTCATCTATTGTATAAGATGGGTCTGGTGGTTTATCCTCATCATCCCCATCACACTTGTTCTCTCTCTTACTATCCACTTCCTTGTCATTCTGACTATCTTCTTCATTATGTACGTCTTGTAGTTGATCTTCTCTATTCCATATCTTTTCTCCTACCCCTTCATGGCTCTTTTCCTTTTGCGCAGATTCCCTTTCCCATTGTCTTTTTCTGTTGGTGCTTTCTCCAGTCTCCTTATCTTTCATTGGCTTGTTGCTCTCCTCACTTTGTTCTCCAAAAATCTCGTCTACCCACCTCCTCGTTGGTGTTTTTTCTTTGTCCTTAACCTTTGTCGTCCCTGTCATTGGCATTATTGTTGTCTCATTATTTTCCTATTATTGGTTTGGAACTTCTGTCCCTTCTTCTTGATTCAGCACCTCAAATTTGTTCCCCGTCATAATATTATCATCTCCCCCTGTCTTTACCTTTGGATCCGATCTCTGATTGCGTCTCCCCCTAATTGTTCTCCTCCTCTTCTCATCCCAGTTTTTATCTTTGATTCCTGAAAATTGTTCTCTGTCACCTTCTCTTTGTTAATTACCTCTTTCCTTTCTATTGTCGTTGTTTCCCCTTTGCTATTTGCAACCTCATCATCTGTCTCGCCAATCATTTCCTCCCTAGGATATAGCTCCAGATGTAGTACAAAGCATTATTTCTCATTATGCCCTTGCAACTTATAATTTTTGCAATACTTTGGTATGTAATCATACTTGATGGTAACCCATTTGGCCATTATTTCTCCTGTCTTCTTCTTAATTCCAACATTGACTCTTTTTGGAAAATCTCCCAATAAGTCCACTTCCACCTTGACTCTAGAGCAACTTGGTCTCGTTTTATTACTTGTCGCCATATCAACTTGCAATGATTTACCAACAGTTGCCGCCAAAAAAAATATCATTTCTTTTCCAAAGAAATTAGGAGGTAACGCTGGTAGTGATATCCATGCAATCACAATCGATGTTTCTTCCGTTGGATAAAATAAGGGATCCCATTTAAAAGTCCGCATAACGCAGTACCAATTCTTATGAGCAATGTAAAAACTAGGTTTTGATAATAAATTCACATAATCTTCCATCCGGGAAGCCCTTATAAGAACATGTCTATTACTATTTCTTTTTTTCTTCCTTTATTTTTTCTTTCTTTTTGTTCTTATATATCTCTATGATGCCTTTTGAATTTAATTTTTACATGAAGAAAGCTTTTGAATAGTGATAGTGTTGACACCTAATTTTGATCTTCCCGGATAATAGTTAATTTTCGAGCTTCTTAATTTCTAAACGTTTTAGAATAATTAGCTTTGTAAAATTCAAATAGTTTCAAGGTTAGTTTAAATAATTTCAGTCGGCTTTTTATGGTATTTTGAATAATAAATGTATTTCATATAATTATATACAATTAATATATTCTATGAATATTTGAAAACCATCTCACAAGATTTCTACATTGTTTTAGTAAATATTTTATTAATTTAGTCTAGTATAATTTATAGTTATAATTTTGGGTTATTGAAATCGGTTAGTTTATATTTGAATAATTTAGTCTAGTATAATTTATAGTTATAATTTTGGGTTATTGAAATCGGTTAGTTTATATTTGAATTAATTATTTTATTTCGTTAAGTTTGAGAAACTCATTAATTAGTTCACGTTAGTTCATCTTGATTAAATGTTGACCAAATCCACCAATTAATTTCAATTTGGTTACATTTGAAAATTCATTTGGGGATTTGTTCGATTATATTTTCCTTAGCCAAATCTCCAATTCATTTCAACACATTTTTTTTTAAAAGACCGAAGTTGGGCCATTAACTAATTTTCAGCAACACACTACATCAGCAATACCAAAAGCCCATTTCCCCCTTTTGTTTTCCAATACAACCGACGACATACAGTGCCAAATAACCCATCCCAGCCCAGTTCCCCTTTTAACCCGGCCCAACCCCATGTTAACAACAACAGTCTGCCCCAATGTTTCCTTCAATGTTCACGAAGAAACCCAGAAAGTCCTCCAACGTTAACATCCAACTCCAACGTCCCTTTCGATTGGTACAATCGTAGCAAACAGAAAGCACGCATTTTTTCCTTTCCTCTTTCGAAATGGGGAGAAAATTTCAGAAAAAAGTGTCTTCCTGTAATGGTGAAAAGTTTTTGAAATTTGATTTGGAGGGCCTTGTTTTTATCCGAAAAAACTCCCGCCTGTTTCCAAATTTCTGTCCTAATCTCATTCTATAAATACATCCCTCTTACTCACTGTTGAAGGTTGGAGAAGATAGGGGAGATTATTTTAGTTGGGATTTTGGCAAGAATTTACAGGAAAAAAAGAGTCGCTGAGCTACAGTACTCATATAAGAAGCACATTCTAAATATATACCTTTTCTTTCCTCAGTTGTGGGTTATTGGGAACCTGCCGAATTTCTGAAGTTCGAAGTTGGTATCAAAGTCACTCCAAGTTCGTTTTCGTCTTCGGTTCGCTGCCTCGAACAAGGTAAACAACTCATGATTCTTTTTTTTTTTTATTTCGAGTGCATTGGGTTGGTTTGATATATAGCTCTTTGTGGATTCTAAAATGATCTTATATGATGTGTTTGGTCTGATGTTACTCTCTTCGTCATATTTTCTAAGTTAGGCAGTATATTCTATTTCCAAGAAAGCTTAATGCATTTCTAAGTTTGTCTCTCCGTTTGTATTTTTTTTCCCTCTCTCGAAGTTGTGGTCGTGTTACTTGTCTCGAGGTTGAGTCTTTCACATGTTAGCATGATTCGGAGGTACTTGTTTGAATGTTTGGGGATCGGTTTCAGACAATTGTTGTTCTTTCACCTCAAGTTTGGATGAATGAATCAAGACATCGATATTTCGAGTTCGTTCGGTGTCTTTAGGCTTGCTGTTTTTGGATGTTTTAGTTGACTGTTTTAACATTTTTTATCTGAAATTTTGCTCTCTATCTATGTGAAAGTTGGACATATTTATATCTTGTATGTAATAAATTGATCGAATTTCTTGTTTTGTCTAAATAGATGTCCCTCCATGATACATTATCGCCCCATTACTATAGTTGTTTGTTGAGCATGAGTGTTCTTTTCTTCCTTTCTAGTAGTTTCTGCCAATAGAGTTTTATTTTTAAAAAAAGAGATCGTGATTTACAGTTTTGACTCCAAATTTAATTTTTGTGTTCAACTATAGTAGCTAGAGTCAATGTGAACTTTCAGATTTCTAAAGCCATTTTGCCCTTTATTTGAAATGCATGTGTGGTCATTTATGGTCAGTCCTTCCGATTTTTTGCAAGTTTGTTAAATCTGAAAATTTGTGATGCTTGCTCCCTTAAATCGATCTGTGGGTCTTTTAACAATAGAGTGCAACTTTGCTTATTTTCATTTCGGTTGGATTATTGTTGGGCCTCATTATGGGTGCTTTAATTCGAACGAATAGCGTTTCGGTGCTCAAAGTTGCTTATTTCCTGATTTCGTTATATGCTTGGTATCTTAATAATGAGATAGTAAATGTGCTTCATATAGCGGTGATGTTTGGATACAGGTCTATGGTGATGAATAATATTTTGAGTCATCTTATCACCAATTATTTCCTAATTTAATGACTAATGTCTCATCAAATGTTCTTACTGCCTTGTGCCTCCTCTTATCTTTGAAATTGGACCTTGTTAAATCTAAGTTTACATAATTTCCATTGCCTTCGAGTGTTATATTACAGTTCTTATTAGTTATTGTTGATTGAACTTCGTTTAAGGTCAAGTTTAGATCGATCAAATTTCGTGTGATTATTTTGTTTGTTTTGTCATTATGAATAGATGCTAACTCTTATTTATGTGTTCTTTTGTTGTGAAATCCGCCCGAGTTTACCATGAACTCCCTCCTCCTCCCTTTGCATGTCATTTGGGCCATGAAGGCCCAAATTCCTTTATCCTTGAGTCAACCAGCAGGAAACCGATGAACATGTCAAAATCGAAGATGAAACACATGCTAAAAATTGAGATACAAGTCAAAAATAGCAAAATGCAGAAACAAGGCCCAATTTCTTTTTGTTACAGCAAATTCAAGCGAAAATAGGCCCCAAAAGGTCCAAGAGAATGGCTAATTGCAGAATTCGGATTGAATGGGCCCAAGATCATGTTGGGAATTTTTAGTATTAAGACAGGTTCCTAAAGTTGGGCCAAAAGTCCAAATTTGATATCTTTCTCCTTTGCTTTTTATTTGTTTATTATGTTGACTAACCATTTATTTGGTTATGGTTTAATTTAGTTAAATCCTCATAGATAGTCATTTCAACTTTTTATCATATTTGAATTAAAATATTTATATTTTTAGCTCTATTTTTATTTAGTCTTGTCACTTAAATTATTCTCCTTTGGAAAAATCTCCCCCTTTAGTTCATTTCCCTTTAAGATAATAAAAATGACAATAATAAAATAATAATAATAATAATAATAATAATAATAACGATAATAATTAAAAAAACAATAATTAAAAAAATGAGTTTTCTTAGTTGATATTTTCTAAAAAATTAGTCAAAGTCATTTTAGTCAAATCGCTGGTCAACCGCAGGTTAGCGGACATTCCGATGGCCTAACACCTTCTCGGAATGTACATTTGAACTCGAACCCCTTTATTTTCAACTGATTTTATCTGTTTAAGTCTTTTGAAAACCTTATATTTTTTTTCTTGATTTTTACTAAAAAATTAAGTGGCGACTCTGTTCTTTTGGAAATTCGATTTCTCTTAAACCATAAAGTGTAATCGATTTTTCGAAAACTCAGTCATTTTTCTTTTATTTATATTTTCGAGTAAAACATATAGATTTTTAAAGTACTGAATATCAACAAGAGTGATGCCCTCTACCTTTGTTTGACTTGAAAAAGAAGAAGAAAGCTTTGAATATTGATAGGCTTGTGAAGTGGATATGACAATATCTTAGACAATTATGCTCTGAATTTGTTTTTCCTTCTACTTTTAATTTTAATGACTAAAGGCGCAATGATATGTGTATTGTATTATTTTTTTTCCTTCTTTCATTCTTTCTTTATTGTGTATTTTATGATGCCTCTCAAGTATATTTGTATACGAACTTAAAATTTAATTTGAAGGACGAGTAATTGAATTTTAAAAGTATGAGAACTATTTGTTGTATAATTTCTATTTATATAATTTGGTCTCTTATTTTTCCTCATAAAAATGTCAATAAAAAAGTAATAAAATAAAAGATATAATAATATTATACCAAACAACACGAAATAACCTTTTAAAATAAATAAATAAATAAATAAATAATAAAATAAAATAATATATATATATATATATATATATATATATAAAAAAAAAAAAATTAAATTACAATTATTAATATAAATATATGAATACCATTTAGATAAGAACAAAAGGCTAAAAGACTTATGCTACTCTTATTCTCTTCGAAATAAATATTAACTTTTGTTCTTCAATTGACAAATTTTCCAACATTTTGTTGTAATAAATCTATAAAAAGGTATATGATTCAATTTTTTACTGGGCAAAAAAATAAAACCACATGTACATATATAACAAAATTAGCTACATTAAATAGAATTTTACATATATATTTTTATATAATTTTTGAGCGTATATCATATAGTTCATGTGATACGATCGTTAATGAGTGTTGCTAGATGTTACCCTTGATTAGTATTTGATATAATCAATTAACAGTCAGCTTAGTAATGAACCTATGGAAACACATGCACATTAACGAGTGTTCTGATATTTGCTAATGGATTAACTATTTTATTGTTTGATAATTAAATTAGAGAATTTAAGTAATCAAATAAATAAAGTATTAAGTCCAAATAGTATATTATGATATAATTTGCTAGCACATAGAATATAATAAAGGGTATAGTTAAAAATAAAGAATTATTATTGGTCCAAATCAAATAAAAATATTTCCTATGTGATGCTATATAAAGCCTTCTCTTATGGAAAAAAAATAAAATTGTCACGTTTATTTCTCATCTTTTCTACAAATTCAACATTCAATTAATGGCTTCGGGTTACCTCGCTAGGCGGGTGAAGAACAAAACCCCAGCCCCAATCCAAATCACGGCGGAGCAAATCCTCCGAGAAGCTAGGGAACGTCCAGAGGCAGAAATCAGACCGCCCAACCAGGAAATCACTGACCAAACAGAAGTAGCTGATTACCGCCTTGGCAAGCGAAAGGAATTTGAATCCTTAATTAGCCCTGTAGGCTGGAACAAGAGTGTGTGGGTGAAATATGCTGAATGGGAAGAATCACAAAAGGACTTGAAGCGTGCTCGTTCTATCTGGGAACGTGCACTTGTAGTCAATGCACTTTAACCGTGACAACCCTAATTTAGATAAATGGGATCATGGGTTTGATCTAGGTTCATATAATTGTTAGTAATTCGGGTCATTAGTGATTGTTTATTGATTACCTTATTATATTGATTGTTTGTAGACCAAGAACAAGCGGAACGAATCCGGAAAGGGAAGGATCAAGTTTCTTAGGGTTTCAAGCTTGTTTCGAGGTAGGTGATGGTTGTGATTCTATGATTGTGTGATGTATGTTTGCTCTTGCTTCATTATGATACATGTATGTATATGAATGTTGCATTATTGATCACACCTAATCGTAAATGAGATAGATGAATGATGGTTACCATGAAATCATGACTTAATTGTATGATCTTGAAGATGTACTTGTGATTGTGATTGTGGTGTGTTGAATGGATCGGTTGCCACGTTCCGACATAACTAACTTGTATCGGTTGCCACGTTCCGGCATAACTATGGGATCGGTTGCCACGTTCCGGCATAATTATTGGATCGGGTACCACGTTTCGTATGCTAACTATTTGGGTTTGGGTTCCATGAGAGGACCAATGATTTGATATAATTGTGTATCTTGAGAAATGTGAAGTTGTTCGTTGTTAGTAAATGTTGATGATATTGTATATGTTCGATATGTGCATGTGATTATATTGTTGTATTGACTAATGTATGTTACACTTAGTGGGATAGCCGCGTGATCCTACCAGTACACTGTGATTGTGTACTGATACTACACTTGCTCTTGTTTTGTTGAGTATAGGGCATCTTCAAGCGGCTACTGACAGACCTCACTTAGGAGATAAGTGATCGTTCGAATTCAACGGTGAGTCAATTCTTCCGGGCTGCCATGGGTTCTCTTTCGTCTATGTCCACCATTTCTGGACTTAGACTATGTTCTAGTTAGTTGATTAGTTCATTAGATTGGGGTTGCATCCCTTCTCGTTTAGACTTGTTGAACTTTAGATGTTTTGGTATATTGACTTTCAGGTTCTAGACGTATCTTCCGCAATGTTAGTTTATTATTGTTAGACTTTTTGCTAGAGTTTATGAGAACTCTATTTACTTCCTTAGTATTTAACTTGCTTCAGTAACTTAAATGCCTTAGTTTTGGTTTAGTTGCTTGGGTTTGGTTGTAGTAGTGGTTCTCCCACCGGAGAGTTAGTGTGGGTGCCAATCACGATGGTCTGGGTCGTGACAATTAATGTTATTTATATTATATCTTTAAATCACTTTTTTTCCTTTCTTTGTTCTTTTTTACTTTCTTTTATTTAATTACTAGGGAACTTATCCGCGCTTCACGCGAAATAAAAAAAATTTACACCACCCATTTGGTCATAAGAAACTATAAATTAAACTTTTTTTTTGAAATTTTTTACTTTATTTGAATATTAATTTGACCATGAAAATTCGAATTGAACTTTATTTATATTTTGTTTTAAGCAAATATAAAAAAAATTATGAATAAAAATAACTTTTTGACAGACTTTTGATTATATATTTGTCCACCCAAGTTATTTATATATATTTAGTCTTTGCTACTCAGGAAATAATTAAATGAAAACATGATATCAAAAATTTCTCAAAAAAACATGCTTTATTATATCACTCAATAAAGAATATAAACTAAACAAGCTTTCATCAGTTTTCTACTCATACTCACCACTCTAATATTTTGGATTCATGAATTGAAGATGTTTCATGAAATGTTGCTATTCATTTGAGTGTAGGTGTAAATATAGCGATGTTCAAATTCTTTGATTAAGTTATGAAGTTTTTAAATTTTTTAAAATTCATAATACACAAAGTAATACTAACGCAAATAATATGTTCAATCTATTTAAGAATTTTTAGAAAAAACAACGAAAAAAATATTATGCTTCATTAACTTGGTATATAAGCTAATAATCCAAATTAGTCTAGGAATTGTATGAAGTATTAATAAAATAAATTAATTGAATTATCATATTGAAAAAAATCAAAACAAACATGAAAAAAAAGAGATGCTGTAAAAATTCAAAAGCCACTTCATAAGACCATTTATTACATTTTCTTAAACATAAATTTATGTTAACATATTTATTGAATTTCAATTAACATTGCAAGTTCATATGAGTTACAACCTTTTCACCTCACCCAATTTTTCGTATTTCTCGTAAATTTACATTGAATATTCTATTATAAATATTAAGTACCAATGTTTTTGAATGAGTATTAAATCATTTTTTCAATCTTTAATTTTTTTTATCATGTGTCCAATTTATTTCACAATTAAAGTGTTAAATGAAAGAAGGGTGCAAATAATATTTTATTTCATAAAGAGGTATTATATCATCTTGTTTATTCCTATCTATATAAAATTATGTGTTAACTTAAAAATATCTAAAAATTGTCTGCATATATTTGGCCTTAAAAATTAATTAAGAATGTGTTGGCATTGCCTTTCTAATGCCTTATTAATTAATTAAAAATGTGTTGGCATAACCTCTCTAATACAAGTCAAGCTTTAAGACCATAATGGTTTGGATGGTGGTAGACTTGTCATTATTTTTGTATTGACAATTATTTTTTCTTCCTGAAATCATTCGTCTTTTGATCCTTTTTGTATTGTTAGGTTTTTTCCTTCCTCTTTTTGAAAATCGAATGAAAAAATTATTATTTTTTATTGAAAAAAATGTTTTTAAGTATTATGAAAGAACACATGGAAAGAATTCAAGAATTTTTTAGAAAAAAAACGTTATGAGATTAATATAATATAAATTTATATCACATATCATTTGATGAAAATTTATAAAGTCAAAAAAATTAATAGAAAATAATTATAGATCATGAAAAATTACAAAGAAATTATTTAAGAAAAAAAATAAAGGTAAAGGAAGAGCATACAAAAGTTATTGCATAACGAAAACTCACACATCAAAGTCTCAATTCAACATAGGAAACAATCACCTACTCAAAGTTGTTGCATTCGGAAGTATAAATACATATCAAAATCTTAAATTATAAGTATAAAATAATTATGCATTTATATTGAATAAAAGAAAAAAAAGGCAAAGAATAAAATATTTTTTATACCTTAGTGTGGGTTTACTTTTCCTGTCAATCGCACTGGACATAAAGATAATTTAAACCATTGTCAATTTTTTCTTCAACTAAATGAATCAAAGACAAACTGAAAAAAGGAAATAAAAAATAAAGTACTTGAAAAGTATTATATTTTTGAAATTCCGACACATTTTTCACACTATTGCATATTTATACTACTTCTAAAACAACCAAAAAAGAAAGAAGTGGGCAAATTATTACCTTGAAAATGCAGCTTCATAACCAAAATAATAGCAGAAGTCTTCACGTAGATTTTTGTCTCTTTGAATTCGTTTGTAACAAATCTTATGGTTATTGGGAGACAATGAATTTTCATCGTATATAATTACAGGGAACAATTACAAAGTATTAATACATCTCTTCTAGTCTAGAAGGTAAATGCAATTAGATGTGACTATTCAAGAATCAAAACATATTCCAAATTAAGCTAAAGAAGTAATAATATAAGTAAGAAAGTAGACAAAAAAATGTAGAGAGATAAGATAGAAGAGTTTTCTTAATCTTCCAAGTATATTCAAGTGTTTCTCAAATCTTCAAGTGCAAAACATAATCCTCAAGACCTCTATTTATATTGTTACATAAAGACATATCAAGAGATAACAATAAACATGACATTAATTCTTGAGAATGTGGGGAAGATTAAGGGGTATGGAAGATAAAAGAGGCGGTGGTGGAGGTGTGAGTTTACTACACATAATGGTGAAATTACATCTTGAAATTATGAACATCTACATTAATATAACATATTTAAAATAAAACATTAATTATTAAAAAAAAACTAACAAATGCCAAAAAAAGAGAGGAGAAAAAAGATAAATAGGAATGAAGACCATAGATAGGTGCCACATCACCTTGTCTACAATAGCTTTATTATATATATATATATAATTGTCATTTTCTTTTTTATATAATAAGAAAATACCCACAAGGCAAAAAAAAAAAAACTGATGAGACTTTTAATTTTTCAAATTATGGAAATTGAGTGGAATAGTAAATTTTTAGACATTCAATTTTGTACATTAAAAAAATAAAATAAATGGAGGAGTAGTAATTGTCATTTTTCTTTTTTATATAATATAAAAATAAAAAAATAGTTGTCATGTGAAGAGTCTTTGATATACATAAATGTTCCTTCATTAATATAATATTTATTTATAATAATTTAAATAATACTTTCACAATAAATTAAATATTTTAAATATGAAAAAGAGCCAAAAAAAAAAAAAAGAGAAAAAAGAAAAATGGGAATGGAGATCATTGAGAGGTGCTACATCACCTTCTCCATGTTTCTCTTTTATATATATATATAGATTTTAAAATTTTAGTTATTGATATATAGGTTTTTGAGTATTATTTTGCACTTCTATAAAATAAAATTTTGAATTATGCCTAATTTAAAGAAAATAATTGATTAGATGAATTCATTATTTTAAATGGAAAATAAGATCTATTTTCTCTTCTTAGACTACTTTAGGATAAGAATTTTAGTATTTTTTTTGAAAAAAAATGAAATTATAAATGTGAAATTATTAGAAGTAGAATTTTCAATAAATTATCATGGGAGCTATCATAAATCATGTATTCACAATTTCTTTATCTACATGAAATTGATTAAAATTCGTGAATACTTATATATTGTCTATTTTTTCTTGGATTGATTTTTAAATAAAAGTTAATTACTTTCATGAATGAATGATATCGTGTTTGAATTAAAGTTAATTGGGAGTGAATATGATATTGTATTAAAATCTTAATTTGGTAATTAAATTTTTAAAAATATTATAACATTATCATGTCAATTTATTTTGTTAAGAAAATTGATCGTTTTATCTAATGTCAACTTAATGTGAAGATACTATTTTTTTTCTTAATTATTTTACTTAAGAGGAAACACAAATCTCTGCTCCAATCAAAACATAATTTTTCTTTTTATTTCTACTTAATTCATAAAAAGTTCATTTTAAATTCCTAGTTAATATTATATGTTATGATTGTTTGCGTGACTATGTATATGTGGACAAGTATATACATGGGAACTCGTAAATTATATGTATTTAATAGTATAAGGAATAAGAGTCTGAAAAATATTTTAACTTTGGTCGGATTTGCTGTTGCGATACTAGACTTTCATGAAGACCTATTACCTCCCTAGACTATTTAATACCATATATTTTACCCTCTGAACTATTTAATAGTGTATTTTAAAGGTATATATGTGCCCACGTGAACACATTACTATTTACAATTTTGCATTATTTTTTATGTTCACGTGGGCAAATATATATATATATATATATTTAAAATACGGTATTAAATAGTTTAGGAAGGTAATAGGTCCTTATGAAAGTTTAGTATCGCAACAACAAATTCGACCAAAGTTAAGATATTTTTCAGACCCTTATCCCATAGTATAACGATAATATATGACTAACAATGCTTATTTCCTTTTTTCACACATTTGATATCTAAAATACATCTGATTCGACTAATTTAACTTTGCATTAATAAAGTCTACTAAGAAGATAAAAGTATTTTTTTGCCAAAGCTGGGGCCACTTAATTGTAAATTATGCTATACGATAAGGTAAAGTAAAAAAATAATTATAATATAAGCCGTCGAAGAGTTTAAATTATTACATCGTTAGAGCAAAAATAAAAACAAACAAAAACTATATCATCAAATTACCTTTACTTATTGCAATAACTCTATTTGTTTTATTTTCAAACTAGTGTACTTATCTGCGTTTTTCGCGGTTGAAAGAAATATAAAATATGAACAAATATTAATATTACAATTTTTGTAATACATATTAATTAAACATCTTTTCATTATTTTATTTTGATTCGTGATGCTTTATATAATTTATAGAATATGTGTGAACATCAAGATTAAATATGAGTTTATTCATTTAAATCAATATATATTAGCTGAAATGAAAAAAGAAGACAAAGATAATGTAAAACTGATAACGCAAACTTAATAAATAGAATGTTTCATCTAAATATTCATAAACAACAATTTTTAAAAGTATTAAATTATTTCAATGATTTTTTTTTTAAAAAAAAACAAATTACTAAAAAGGATATTCATGTCAAGTGGCCAGTAATTATAATACCTCAAATCTCTCCATAAAATTTTTCTAATTTTCTTCTCAGTTTTACACTATTTGATCTTTCTCTTTACTCTTGCAAGAAGCAATACATTACAAAAATTGATGCACTACAAATGAGAATTATAAGAAAGTAAATTAAAATTTACATATTACATTTTTGCTCAGAATCAATGTAAAATATCAATAACTAATTTACAGAATGAGAAGCTTAAAGAGTAAAATTATACACAATATCTTTGTTATTAAATATTCTTTCAGTGCACAATGAAATATATATAGAATTATATATATATAACTATTGGTAATTAAGTATTGAGAGAAAAACGTGAGCTTTATCAAAGGTTTAATTAAGTTTTACTGCAAAGTTACGTGGGTTAAATTTTGTTAATGAATATTTAATGTATGAGGTCTTTTTAAATCCAATTAAATAATAAATTATTTAGAAAAATGTCAAAAAAAATAAAATGAGTCATGAGTATATTTAGATATTTTTTAAGGAAGAAAACAAAAGTATATAACTTTTTCTATGTCTAAATTTAATTAATACTCCATATAGAATAAAAATTTAATAACAACAAAGTTTATATTTGATTTAGTATCTGAATTGTATATTTGATCGATAATTTTTGTTCTAAACGTAGAAGTGCTCCTCCCCTAACGACTTCCTCATTCTTATTTTCTTATGCATCAATAATTTCATCCATTCAATCACAAGCAGAGTCGGACCCACATGGTATTGTGGGGTGCAGGTGCACCAGTTAACTTTAGAAAAAATCATGTATATATATGTATATCTATCTTAAAAACTGACAGAAACTAAATATAATTAATAGTGCCTCCATAAAAAATATGAAATGGTGCTTTGTACTAGTGGTACCAGCTAATAGATCTACCCAAATCACCAAGGTTCAATCCCAAGTGGAACCTTTTTTTTAGCTTAATATTGGTGCACCCGATTTTTTCAAATCCTGAATTCGCTACTAATCACATGAGTGCTGTTTTAGACTATTTCCTGGGAAAATTGATCAACAACTTTCAACAAATAGGGAATATTACAAATATATAGTAAATTTATTGTTTTGATAAATCAAATGAAGAAAAGAACTTTTGAAATAAAAGATTAACCATATAAATAATAAGAAAAATTAATATATTTACGTATATTCATACAAACAGATTGAGAAGCACATAAATAAAATGAGAGGAGGAAATAAAATAAAAATATCGTGATAAGAAATTATGGTGAAAGACTAGAAATTATAATACCTTGACAAATCGGCTTACTCTAGCAAAAACTCATATTCTTTGAAGATCAAAATAAAAATTTCACTTTCGAGTCCTAAATCAAAATGAAAAAAAAAACAAACATAATTATCCACCATAACAACACAAAATCACCAAAAAAAATATAATCTGCCAAATAAAATTACATTCACCAAATCTGAAACATAGAAATTATAAAGAAAGAACATTTAAACAAATTCTTATCATGCAAATATAATACAATAAATTACTAAAAAACAAAAATAAGGTTAATAAAATTACATCAGAGCAAAAAAAATTATGAGACAAATGAAGAATAGATAAAAATGTAGATGAGTTGTTGGAATGACTATTGTATTGTATAAGTTAACTATGAACAAAAAAGTAGTATTTGTAGGTTGGTATATTTTTCAAACAGAAATGAAAATGATTTACGGGCTTCTAAACGGAGTGAAACACAATTAGTGGTAGTTAAGATTGAGTAAATGCAAAAAATTAGTAACGTAGATTGATATGATTAATTATTACTGCAAAAAAATATTAATAATTAAGAAAATGTAATTAATAAATTTTTTAAATATTTTCTAATACATCATATAATAAAGGGAAAAAGGACAAATATATCCCCGAACTATCATAAATGGTATGCAGATACCCTTCGTCATACTTTTGAGACATTGGTGCCCCTGTCATCCAAAAACTAGAGCATATATACCTTTTATACTAACGGACATTCACGTGTCATAATCTTATCCACCAATCCGACATTTATTAAATATCGGATCTACGAATAAGATTACGCCACATGTCCCTATTTAGTCTTCCGTTAGAGTGAAGGGCATATATGCTCTAGTTTTTGGACGACAAGGGCACCAATATCCCAAAAGTATGGCGGAGGGTATCTACATACCATTTACGATAGTTCAAGGATATATTTATCCTTTTTCCCATGGAAATAATTGAGAAAAATGTCAAAAAATTGAAAAAAAAAAGATAGATGTCATTCTTGGCTTTAGAAGCATGCCACATTACCTTCTCTACATATAGCTTTATTATATATATAGATTACAAATCACATACTCCCTCCGTCCCTTTTTAGTTGTCCACTTTAGAAATGGCACACAGATTAAGGCAACAATGATTAACACAGTGAAGTTACAATTTTACCCTTATGACAACTTTTCACTTCAAAATTACAACCACTTATTTGAATTTAAGTGAAATAAATTGGAGGAAAACAACATACACTTTTACAATTTTCAAGAAGTGTAAATAAGGGTATAATAGGAAAAAATTTGTTGTCCTTTCTTGATTTGTCAAAATGGACAACTAAAAAAGGAAATATGGACAAGTAAATAGGGACGGAGGGAGTATATTTTAAGAAGACTTACCTATAAACTGTTCTTTGAATGACCTTATGTAAAGCATAAAAAAACATTTACGTTCATAGTGTATATAAAATAAATTAATTGTTGATAGAATCACCTATTAGTTAAGGGAAAATTAAAATTAAGTGGTAAATGAAAGGGTGGTCAAAGATTATCTTAGAGACTTCTGGCATTATTGCTAAAAACTACTTATTTTTAGAAGCACTTTTTTAAAATGACGTTTTAAAAAAAGCGCTTTTGAAAAAAAAACAATTTGTGTTTGGCAAATTCATTTGAAAAATGTTTTTGATAAGCAAATAGTGTTTGACTAATCTTTTTTAAAAAGTCCTTTTGAGAGTCAAATTACGAAAAAGGGTAAGTATCAATGTACTTTTAATATTAAGATTATTTTATAGAGAGAAACTATTTTAAATATCTATTAGAAAATTTTAATTAAAATTTTATTTTAATTTATATATATATATATATATATTCAAATTGTCAATTAATATTATACATAAATAAATAAATTGAATATTAATATATTATTAACATGATGACTTTAATATAATTCAAATTATCAAGAAAAATAAATTTAATTATCATTCCACAAATTAAAACCACAATATAAATATATATTTAAATATCATTTCTGGCCTTAAGGAATGAAATGAAACGACCCTTAGGCACTATTGAACTACTCCTCCACTCTATAACAGGCTCATTAGGAAACTGAAACTTTACTACACTAGTTCTACAATCAACTGAGACAAAACAAGCATGAAGTCAGTCCATACCTAGAATAACATCAAATTCCACCATGTCTAGCTCGACTAAGTCACCCACAATGTCCTTGTGATTGACAGAGATGACACAATCACGATAAACTCTCTCGGCTAGAGTAGACTCACCAACAGGTGTGAAAACACTAAAGGGCTCAAGAAGTTGTTCGGGAAGAATATCGAACCTCATAGCTATGTAATGAGTCACAAAGGATAGACACGCACCTGGATCAAACAATGCATATGCATCAAAAGTAAAGACTTTGATCATACTAGTGACAACATCTGGTGAGTTCTCCTGCTCTTGGCTACAGGTGATAGCATACATGCGGTTTGCTCCTCCGCCCGTCCCTGAAGTAGCTCCTCTTAAAGCAGCTCTATTGTAACACCTCACCCCAGATTGGAAAGAGGGCATTTTGGCAAGTTTCAGGGAATTGCAGGTTCCAGCCACTGAGGCCAACCATGGCCCGTAGATGGGACCATGGACCGTGGGTATGGTTCGTGGAATGGGCACCTAAGATCTCTCATGAACGCCAGAACCAAGGCCTGACCAACAGACCATTGGTCAGACCATGGTCCGTGGTTGGGGGCCCGTTGTTCGATAGACAAAATTCACTTTCTGACAATTATCGACGACCGTGCAAGACGGACCGTCGGTCAGTCCACGGTCCGTCGATTGGTGGTCGCAGGTCATGATCTGGCAGTTATTGTTAGGAGCAGTTGTGTCTTTTCCTAATTATTTTATTCCTATACTATGCAGTATTGACCTTCATTAAGACCCCTATATAAGTATTCCCAACCCCCAAATCAGCCCGTTCACTTCATCCTCTCCAAATTCACCAACAAAAGAACTCTCCAATATTTTTCTCTCTAGAAAGCTTGAAGAAGAAGAATTCAACCGAGGGTTTCAAGTCAAGTCTCAATTCCTCCATTGAAGATTAGCAATTGGCTTCAAGGTATGATAGTTTTCATCTATGGATTCCTCCATTCATGGAGTTCCCAAATTCCTCTATTTTCAAAGTTAGAAATCCCTAATTGAGTTAGGGTTTTCTTCAATTGTCATGAGTTCTTTTGATTATTGATTTAAATGATTGAATTATGATTTCTTATGCATGAATTGATGAAGTACTATGATTTTATGATGATTTTCCCCATGAACTCATGTAATCCCCATGTTTTCAAGTTATGCTCATATGATGTGGGATTTTGATTATAAAGGAAAAGTTTTATGAAATTAAGCATGTCTTGCTAGCTTTACATGAATTTATGATGAAATCCATATCTAACCCATGTTTTCTAAATTTTGATGATTGAAAGTAGGTTTTGAGCTTTGAAAGGTAAATTATGGAATAATGCATGTTCTTATGAAATCTATGCAGATGTTTTAAGGATGCTTTGAGAGTAAAGTATCAATGATGATGATGTTGATGTGTTATTGAAACGATTTTCTCACATAATAAGGATTCTAAGGTTGAAAGGTCTTCTCACCTAATTGAATCAAAGATTAAGAGCTATCCTAATGAACCTAGCTTGAATTGGTTATTGAAAGATACTTTTTTTTATGGATGATGACTTATCTTGGATTGGCAAGATGACGTGTCTTTCTATGGATAATAAGAACAAGTAAGAAATGACTATTCCGTGGGATTTATGCTTAGCACCAAGAGGATATTGAGATGGAAGCTCTCCCGTTAATAGAGGCCGAGTTTCTAGAAGCAATCTCCTTATCCCTTACCTGTGTGCCCCCATAGGGTGATTGTCTATATAGACATTAGCTAGTGGATCCAATTTAGCTCAGAATTATGGTCCTTACCTTGGCAAGTAGGACAACCCTTTTCGGTGTAGGAGACACTGGGATCACGTTATAGCTCACATGGTCTCTATGTCGGTTAAGGCTAATCTCCACATTAATAATGAACTAAAGTTACTTCAAGAAGTATCTCATATGTGTTCAAAGGTTCTAAATGATGTTAGCTTGCATTGACCATGTTTTATGACTTACGTTTTCTAACTCTTTTATATCATGTTTTAGCTTGATCAATTGCATGTTATGAAATGTCCCCTTTTATCATGATTTTAAATGTTTGATGCACAACTATCATACTTGGTACATTATTTTGTACTATGCATACTCTTGCCTACATTTCCCCAAATATAGGGTTCTCGACAGTCAAGTTTCTTAGTTTCGTGGCTAGTGGTTGATCTTGAGTTCCCGAGCTTTGGTGAGTCCTCATGCTTCGATGACGGATTTTCATTGTTTAAGTTTACTTCTTGTATCAGTTTTGGATATGATGTAAGGGTTAGACCCAATTTCATTTGATAGTATTAGATGGCTATTAAGACAAGAGTTTTAGACTTCCGCTTTTCTTTTATAAAACTATTGGACTTGAACTATTGTTTTACTTCTATTGTTCTATTTCTTATGTTATGAATGCTAACAGGCTTGTATGAGGTCTTTCGGGGTCCTATACACCATGTTATATCTAGGGGGTACCCCTGGGTCGTGACATTTATCTATTGGAGCCGCAGAGGAAGATTGACCTCTATTCCCCCCATTACCATTACCCTGCATGTTCTTAGGGCACTCTCTCATAAAGTGACCTGCCTGACCACACTTGAAGCATCCATTGGAGCCATAATGACATGCTCCTGGGTGGTTTCTACCACTTAGTACATGTAGGTCTAGCTCTAGAATTCTGGTTCCTGAAATCACCTTTGTTCTTTGGTGCAGATGCATTAGCTGATGATGGAGCAGGTTCAGTTGATCTTTGCTGAAAAGATGACCGGTTCACATTTCTGGTCTTCAACTGTCCGGATTTATGACTTGTTGTCTTAGTCCTCTTACTGCGAAACTCTTCCCTATCTTTTAGATATCTTTCTCAACCTGTTGTACATGGATCATAAGTCTGGATATGTATATGTCTCCTATCAATATAGCTACCTTACCCTCCTTACTTGTCAAGCGAGATAACCCAAACACAAACAGACTCATCCTGCTTCTCATATCTGCCACCATATCCGGAGTATAACAGGTAGTTGAGTGAACTTGAGATTGTACTCATGCACACTTATGGATTCCTGTTTGAGATTCATAATTTTTTTAACCTTTGCTTCCATTAGTTCACGGGGAAAGAAGCACCCCAAGAAGGCACCTTCAAACACCGCCCAACTCAAAAGTGGTTCCCCAGCCCTGCTCTTCTTCCACAAATCATACAAAATCCTAGCAACACTCTTGAGTTGGTATGCAACTAACTCCACACACTCAACATTAACAACACACATAACCTCAAACACCTTCTGCAGTTCCTCCACAAAGTTCTCCTGATCCTCAGTGACATTTGACCATGTGAATTATGGGGGATTTATTATCAATAATTCATGAATTATGGATGAATCAGCCACATCCTAACGAACCACTCTTTGTTGACCAGCTTGATTGGTCACAACTTGACTCAACATCCGGATAGCATCTCAGAATTCAACATTGATGACCTCTCTCTGAGGGGGTTTCACTTCTGGTGCATTGGATACCCCTTGGTCTTATGGATCAACATTTCTCCTTACAGGATGACCTCAAACAACTCTTCATGGAGGCATGATGTGAAAAGATACGCTCCATTACGAATTAGAAGGAAACTTTTATAGAGTAGTACTCTATCGCACGAAAAAGAGTAAGAAGAAAGTGAAATGTTTCCTGAATGTTGTAACATCCTAATTATAGATGTGGCACGCTTCACATTAACAAGGACTCTATATACACAACTTCATAGACACCTTAGGGCTCTTGAAATATGTGCTCTGATACTGGTTTGTCACGCCCCGAGTCTACACCATGGACGTGGCCGACACTCGAGAACTATTGCTGGTCCCCAAGAAAATCCTTGGCCTGATTCATTGCTCAGTGGAAGACTTATTCAAGTGAAATAGGAACCTCATAGTGAATAATAAAACTCAACTTATCTTAGTTATGAATTTCTCAATAGTTATATGGAAATACTCAATGAAACATAAATACTGTCTCAAGGTTTTTAAAAAATCAATAAGAATAGTGAGAAACTCCTCATACTACTATTGTCTACGAAGCCTCTAAATACTATGATAGATGTCGGGACAAGATCCACGACATCTTAGCATGACTGAAATGTAAATATAGAACCCTATGGAAAGTAATGAGGCTCACCAAAGCGAACTGGAATGCAAATGGAATTAACGAAGCGCCTGTTGATGACCCTGAACACCTGTATTTGCATTATGAAAAGATGTAGGTCGAATGAAGTCAGTACATTGAATGTACGAGCATGTAAGGGGAAAACTGAAACATAAGCAACTGAACTGATACTTCAGGAAGACATACTCACCTTATCTAAACTCAAATGGGAAAGCAACAATAAATGATGCAATAGATAAAGCTTTTAAAACAGTAGATATTAACTCAATATGTATAAAAATACAATAATAAACTCTTTACTCTTAATTGGGAGATTCTCTAACCAACAACAAATCACAGTGAGCTACGTGATGATACATCATCTTGCCCACTGCCAGAATTGTCCTATACCTTGCCGGTTATAGAACACCTCAACTAAGTGGATCCACTAAGCTATGCTTAAATATAATAATGAATCATCTAAAAAGTATTGATCCTTTACCCATGTTGACATACATGGTTTATGAGGATTTAAGTTGTCTAAATTCGTCCCCACCTCGGTGCTCAATACTACTCCCACTAATATATAACTAATGCTCAAATGTTTAAAGCATAACTCTTTCTCAATTTGAGATAATTACTCAAAAGATACTCTTAAAAGAGGTAATGCTCAAGACTCATCATAAACTCATTTAGAAATCGGCGTTTCTCTCTGTTAAATGTAAAAGTATTACATACTCGGTAATACTTAGTTCCCTTATACTCATTTTGAAACATGAAACTCAATTTCCCTCATCCCCATACTCATCTACTCAAGATTTTATTCAAACATTTTAGTTAATTTCAAAAGACTTCTCAAATGACTCGAAAAGAACTTCTTGAACTTTTCTCTTAACTTTACTTTAATTTGAAATGTAAATTAAGAGATGTGTTTAAGATATGCATGATCTATCAAGTATTAAATGAAGATTTAAGTGTGGATATCAAGGAGAGAACATAGGTACGATTCGAGGGAACACATATGGAAAGATTGACGGAAGGGTAAGGGACCTGGCGACCCTGGCGCACTAAGTGGCGCGGGGCGCTATCCCCAAAACTATTGACCAGTGTTTAGGGCGCACTGAGTGGCGCGCCGCTCTAGGCCCCAAACTACTGGGCAATAGTTTTGGCACTATGGTGGCACGCCGCCCCATGCCTCTGCCCAGATTTTTGACGAATTTTCTTGCTTCAATTCAAGGCCTAACTCATCTAGAATCAAATGATTTCCTCCCAACTCATTTGGATTCATAAGCCCAACACAAATTCAATGTAATCACACCCAAATTCCATCAAGAATAACACTCATTCGCAAGACCCTCATCTCAAGAACTCAAAAACCTCCATTGTTACAGAATGGGGTTAAAACTCGAGAACTTCTCAAGAAACTCAATCAATCAACTTCAAGAAAGAATTCATGGATGAAAATTACATGATTGGTGTGAGGGAGAACAAACCCAACACTATAAAAGCTTACATACCTCGAAGAACACTTGTTCTTGGCGAAATCCTCAAGTTCTTCAAAGAACGCTTGAAACTCTTCTCCTTTCTCCTCTTGAACTTTTTCTAAAACCCCTAAACGCTTTTGAATATTGAAAAGTGGTCTAATTCATATTATACCTTTAACTTTGGGTTGAAAATGTTTTAGGCTTAGTGGGGTAAGGAAAAGACCAAAATACCCTTTTCCTAAAATGGATGAAAAACTTTAGCTAGAGAGGCTTCACTCAAACAATCATAACTTTTAGTTGGATCTCAAAATTTAGCAAACTTGGCGGCATTGGAAAGATGACTCAAAGACCTTCGATTTGATACTTTATGGGCCACCTAACTCTTTATGTGCTAAAAGATATGGTAGTTTGAAATTGACCCAAAATTTGAAAACGAACGAAGTCTGAGGTGTTACATATCATCACTCATCTACATATAAAAAATAAAAAAATTATTTCAAAATAAAGTTTCTAGAAAATGAAGAATGTAGTAAATAAAAACTCGCCAATAAAACTGATAATCGCCAATAAAAAAAAAAGAGAAGTAAAATTAACACTAAAAATCACCAAAGTATATTTAAGAGAGGCTAAGAAGTTAGAACTCTATTAGAATTCAAATTTCATTTAAATTCGAATTCAAATATCATATCAATTTTTTTTGTTAAAGGATCTTTTTATCACTGTTTCTTATTATTTTTGTAATCTTGAAGAGTTAGTAAAAATATTGTTGTTGTTGTTGTTGTTGTTGCTGTTGCTGTTGTTGTTGTTGTTGTTGTTGCTATAGTTATTTTTATTATTTTTATTGTTGTTATTATATCATATTTTTTGTTTTATTTAATATTTAAAATTAAATATATTTTTGTCACGATCCAGACCGTCGTGAGTGGCACACACACTAATCCTCCGGTGGGAGAACCATTACTACAACCCAACTACATAACTTAACCAAAAACTAGAACATTTAAAGATATGAAAGCGGATTTAAATGCAGAAACGAAATAAGGAGTTCCCATAAACTCTAGAAATTTAACAAGACTATCAAACATTGCTGAAATATTCCCTAGAAACTGAAAGTCAATGTACCAAAACATCTAAAGTGCAACAAGTCTAAGAAAATGGTACAACCCCAACCAAACATAGGAAGTATCTAAACAATAGTCTGAGTCCGAAGAGAAATGGACTAAACGAAAAGAAGGACTCCATGGCAGCCTGAAAGAACTTGCTCACCCTTGAAATCCGATTTGATCACTGATCTCCTAAATGAGGTATGTCAGTAGCCGCCTGAAAATGACATGTACTCAACAAAGAAAGAGCAAGTGCAGCATTAGTACACAACCACAATGTACTGATAGGATCACGCGGCTATTCCAGTAAGTGAAACATATAAAAACAGTCACAACATAGTAAACACGCATATACCGAATATATACAATATCAATCATCTTTTCAGGATCAATGTAGCATTCTACGTTTTCAATAACATGCATATATGACAAGTCAATGGTCCTCTCATGAAACCCATACCCAAACTGTTAGTGTGCCGGATTGTGACACCCGATCCAAGTTAGTGTATCGAATCGTGACACCCGATCCAAGTTAGTGTGTCGGAACATGACACCCGTTCCAATATGTATGTCGGTACATGACAACCGATCCTAGTTAGTGTGGTGGAACGTAACACCCGATCCATTCAACAAGCCACAATCACAATCACAATCACAATGTACATTCTCATAATCATAGAATCAAGTGTTGATTCATGGCATACAATCATTCATTCATACTCATTTACATTAGGTGTGATCAATAGTGGAACATTCACATACATGCATTACAATGAATCAATTGCTAACATACACCACACAAACAAGAAATCAAACCATCATCTACCTTGAAAAAAGCTTGAATCCTCCTAAGAAACTTGATTCTTCCCTTTCCGCTTGTTCTAGGTCTACAAACAACCAATTCAATACGAGGATCAATAATTAAGGTCTAATTTACCCGGAATATGACAATTCAATAACCCAAGACCAAACCCATAATTTGAAGGTGCAGCTAGGGCTTTTTCCCACCATCAACTTCAGGCCAAAAACCCTTCTCCAATAGTAATTAACCAAGAATCTAAGTTCTACGGATCGAAAAACGGATTAGGGGAGTAAAGACCTTACCTTTAGTGTTAGAAGAGGTGGACAACTATCAAGAACTTGCCCTGGTTCGTCCCTTAGCTCTCAAGAACGAAATTCGCAGAATAACAACATTTTTGGGATTTATTTCTGACTTAAGTCGCGACTGTCCCGCCGTAGCGGGACCCAGCCTATCACAGTGGCCCCGTCCTGGCGGGAAAAATCCCGCCTCGGCAGCTTGCACGGAAATAAAGAGTCGAAAGTTGAGTTTCAAACCCCCATTTCACAACACACCTTCAACACATGACACTCAGAAACTACCTATTTACGTTAAGATCAGTTTCGGGAGTTATACTCGGCCGAATTTGATTCCGTAAAGTCGTATGGGTTCCTTAATGTCTTAGCTATTTACTCATGTTATCAAATACATAATTAGATCTCTCATTCATTACCAGATTTCTGTAGACCTCACTGACTCCGATTTCGTCCAAATCTGGACTAGGCTAGGAATTTTCAAGTTACTACCAAAAAGTTTTCAGGCCCAAAATTTTTCGCCATTGGCTTTTCTATAACGACGGGAGTAGGTCGCTACAATTTTATAACATCCGAAAGTTTCGGACAAGTTTATGAAAGACTAAGAGTTCATTTAGAACTCTACTGTCATGAATTTCTACTATAAATTTCTACTTCAAATATATTTTATAACATCTGAAAGTTTCAGACAAGTTGATCGAAAAAAATCTGAAAATCTAAAATTGTCAAGTGTCTTTTTTTTTCGTTGTAAATATTATTATCACTATTGCTAGTACTGCTGCTACTAATATTTTTTTTATTACTATTATTATTATTATTATTATTATTATTATTATTATTATTATTATTATTATTATTATTATTATTCCTACTATTATTGCTGCTATTACTAATTATTATTATTATTATTATTATTATTATTATTTTTATTACTATTATGGTTATATCTTTATCTTTTAAATTAATATTAAATCAAATATATTTTACAACATCTTCAAAGGATAATTTGAAATAATAAAAGTTAATTTAGAGTTCTACTGTTTGTGAGTTTCTATTTTAACGATGATTTAAAAAAAAAATTAAAAAACTTAACGTATTTTCTAAGTCAATTGTTTTTAAAGTTTTTATGAAAATATTTATTAACTTTTCTTACAATTGCCAAGTGCCTTTGTCACTTGCTACTCTCAAAATATATATATATATATATATATATATATGTATAACCCGCTAGTCACTATTTGTTTATTTATGTTAATCCAAATATCCTGGCAAGGAAATTTAAAAAAGAAACAATTTAACATTTCAACTGCAATATACCTAAGTCAGCCTCTAACTTAAAACATTTCGACTGCACTATAACTTGAAATTTTCACCTAAAACACAAGAAAGTTCACAAGCTAGAAGAAAGAAAGCAAATGACCATATATTATATGTTTGATCAATTAAATAAGATAATAAACTGAGTACTCGATAATCTAGACTCTAGTGGCTTTGTTCAAATGTTGCGATGTAAATCTCAAGAAATATAGAATCTCCTCATACTATTTTTCGCTTTTATTGTATAGTGAAATAAACTTTAATAAAAGATCATGATCTCTAAGGAGATAATTTTAATAAAATTTCATGATAACTAAAGATTCATATAGTCCACTACTACCTTTTAGGAGTAAAGCGTAGTTCTTATTAAAAAAAAATTGTTAAATAAAAATTGAAAGGTCCTACCGGGAGTCGAACCCAGGTCGCTGGATTCAAAGTCCAGAGTGCTAACCACTACACCATAGAACCTTATACATATTAAGCAAAGCAATGTAATTATTTTACTAATCAATATTTTAAATAGGTACCTAATGAGGTGTACCATTTGTATTTACCACCATAATGCAATCTCTTAATCCAAGAGTTGAACCAAATACGAAATAATAATATAAATTTCATTAGGTAGACAATAAAGTCCACAAAATAAAAAACAAGAATGAAATATATCGTAATTAGTGTAGTATTTTATTGCAAATAAGAATGTTGTAATCTATATGAGTCTCTGATTCTTTTCTTCAAAATAAATAAATTTAAGGGTCTTTGAGTTTGATCTTGAATTTAGTAGATTTGAGCTTATCTAATACTTGAACTTAAGGGTTTTTGACCTTGATCTTGCATTTGACTTGTATTTGAATTCAAAGGCTTTTATGCTTGATCTTAACTTGTACTTGAATTCAAAGGCTTAAAGTTTAATATTGACTTGTACTAGGATTAAAGAGCTTGAAACTTGATCTTGATATTGACTTATATTTGAACTTGGTTGCTTGAACTTGTAGCTCGTAGAGATATTTGCAGCATTTGATCCATGATCTCTCTCTAGCTTCTTGTTAGAATGTTGAAGTGTTTTTTGAATTATAAGACTCATATTTATGGTTGTAGGATGGAAGAATTATGATAAGGATGAACTCTTTCGACGAATCAAATTTAAGCGACATGAATATGTTTAATTAGTTGTAACATACTACTTGTACACATATCACATTTTCATTAGCCTTCAATTTGACAACCCATCTTGTGTCATTTTCGACATGCAATATAATTCTATTGCATTCTTACTTCACATGTCATGCCACATCATTGAACATGTCACCAATTTGGGCCTCTAGAGTAAGATGATATCATGAGCTTGGTAAGGTGGGCTCATCATTTGTAGCCTAATTTGATAGACTAGTCTAATGAAATTGGACCACGAAATCTCTATTTATTTGACTAAAATATTAAACTCAACTATATCAATCCATAGTACTTATTGACTTAAGTCATACTGAGTTCCTTAAAGTTGACCACATATTTCATTTTGATACCTTATTTAGAACTTGATCCTATTGAACACTTTCATTGTTCAAAATAATTAAGTACCTATTAGACACTCTTCGCTGACATTGCAAGGAAGGTGCAATACACATATATTGAGTATGTTAGGGCATCTCCAACCCAAACACTAAATTTTACACCAAATTTGGTGTCAGCACTATTTTTGGTGTAATCAACTCCAACCCACTGCACCAAATTTTACACCAAAAAGGAATATTTTTCTCTCTCTTCATTATTATATTATCATTTCTTATTTAATTTATATTTTCTTATTTCATAAAACAAATTCTTTCTAAAACATTCACCACATATAATTTATATTATTTTGTTACATGGGTCGTGAGTGGGAGCTTAGCTTCCGTCTGGATATGCGACCTTGGATTGCTGTTGCATATGCAGCTCCTATTGCAGCTGTTACTGCAGTTTTCTTGATCTACCCAATCGGTCAAGGAAGTTTTTCTAATGGTATGCCTCTAGGAATTTCTGGTACTTTCAATTTCATGATTGTATTCCAGGCTGAGCACAACATCCTTATGCACCCATTTCACATGTTAGGCGTAGCTGGGGTATTCAGTTTCCTTTTATGTTTAATATAAAATTATTTTGTACCATAATTTTTTAAATAATATAAATTACTAGCAAATATTATACATTATACATAATAATGGATAATATAAATAAAAGTGAAATCATTAGTGAAGTATAATTAAATAAACATTACATAATTGGAAAAAATATTTTAAATTCTACATAAATATTTAACTTTTAAGATCACTACGGTGCTCCATAAATGCTCTATTAATGCATTACGTAGTTTAAAATGAGCTTCTTTGTCCTTTATTTTTTTATATCGAGCAAGAAATTGTTGAAATTGGTAATTTTTGTGAATGCTAATTGTAGTTATATCCAATTATAATTATAGTAGAATTAAGATAAATTTAATTTTTAAAAAAGTCATATATAGAAAAATTAATTTATGAAAAAACTAAATTTTATATCTAAAATTAATATTATAAAAATATTACATAAGAAGGGTACTTGTAGTTATTTTTAAATTTCTTTTTTCTTCCTTCTTCATAACTTCTTCCAACACCATTTCCATCACTATTGCCGATATTGCCACCACCACCATCCACCTTTCTCTTTTCTTATACCACCTCTCCCTCTCCCTCACCTCTATCATTTTCAACTGGAAAACATCATTACGATTTCCTTCTTCATTTTCTTAAGTCTGATGGATACTACGATCTTATTCACTGGAAAAAATAGAGACTCACACAATGACTACTCTATTTCTTCCTCCCTTCTTTTTTCCTTTTTGAAAAATATACATCTATTTCCAAACAAATTAGATCTAAAATAAAAAATGATTCACCTCTCCTTCCTCCTTTCTCCATGTTTTGGTTAGATGGTTATGTAGTAAATGGTTTCATTGGTATCTAAAATTATAGGTGGTTCATATTTTGTAGGTTCATGTATTGATTAATTTTTATGTATATGTAATTTGCTATTTTCAGCTTTGAAAAAAAATCAAATTAGAAAAAAAAAAATCGTTAGATTAAGAGGATTGGAGGTGACAACGACAATGGTGGGTGGACGGGTGGCATTTTGAATACATGATTTGCACCTAGTCCTAGTTAAGGTGTCTAAGCGAATTATGCGAACAACTTTAAGGAACTGTCGATACTTAAGCCTACTTATTTGGACTAATACATCTTGAATTTAATATAATTCAAAATAACTGAGGAGTTAAATTAAAGTAAATTTCATTTTTCATAGATTCATAACACACCTACATGATCAAAGATCATCAAAACTTTCGAATCATTTTACTATGAAAGGAATCTTTACTTGCTGTGTAAACAAAATTGCACTTTTTGTGTGTAAAGAAACAAATGAAAGATAACCAATTGTCAAAGTTTTTTTTTTTTTTAAAAAAAATGTTTTAACAAGTTTAATTTGATACAATTTGAGCTAATATGCTATTCAACTTGGTCCAAATTTTTAGATAGAAAAAACTTCAATTATATTATACCGCTGATTGACACGCGGCAAGTGCAAGGATAGTCGCTTTGGGATCATCATTTAAGTTACAGACTGTATATAAATTTGCTTGTTTAGACAGTATAATGCATCCTTCACTACAAAAAAAAATGACTGAAAAACGACGGTCAAAACCAACAGATTGCGTCGTTATTTTGTTCAAAATTGATAGAAAAGCAACGCAATTACTTTCGTCATTTTTTTCTTTGACGCTTTTAGAAAAGCGACGAACTACGTCGCTTAGGAATGATGGACTACGTCATTTTTGTTGTTTATTTTAATTATTTTTTAAATATGTGACGGACGGCGTCACTTTGTTCTTCCATAGGAAGAACATAGCAATGGACGGTATCACTTTTATAATTTTTTTTATAGAAGCGCAGACAAAACGGCGGACAAAAGGAACCTTTCCGTCGCTTTTATGCAATATTTTTGACAGTTTCTGGTGCTCACCTGTAAATAAATTTACAAGTCAATTTAGCTCATTCATAACAAATGCAAACAATAAACATAATAGAATAAGAAACTTCATTAAACTTTCATTAACACTAAAAATAATTTAAAGACTTATAGAGTCTTTCAAATTTAGTTACAAAAAATCTAAAATGTTCACTTAAGGAATGCTAAGGGGTGGACTCTATGTATTCGTCTTCTTCATCACTCTTGGTGTCCTCGGTAGGGAGGACCCTCTTGAATAATGGGACACACTAGGTCGATGATCGAAGTTGAGCACTTGTTCTTTGATTTTCTCGACAGTTTTGTTCATGCTTTCTTGTTCAACAACTCTTTTGGCCACGGATGCTACCAATGCATGTGTAAGTTGTGTGATTTGTGCCATGTGATCAGCTATCTGAACACCATTAAGTGACTAGGCTTGACGTGACGATCCAATACCTTCTAGACCTAATTGGAGTCGTCATACATCATTCCAAGAACCCATCCCATTGATTCTATGCTTATGTGTCTCCCTACCACTTTCTCCTTCCACGTTTCACTGGATTCTTCAGGAGTGAGCTTACCGAATCATCCATCTCAAGCAATTGTCGCTCATACTCTCTACATATTAAAAATAAAAGTTAGCATAAAAATATATACATAATATACATTTAACTAATTTATATCTAAAGTTCAAGGGTAGTTCATAAAGACCACAATTCATCAAGAGTTCTAAAGTTCACAACCTAAGTTCATAAATTCTACCGTTCAAGATTTCTAAATTTTACAATCTATGTTCATAAATTCTATAATAATTCAAAATTTCTAGAGTTTAAGCTTAATTAGTTCATAAAGACTACAATTCATCAAGATTTCTAAAGTCCAAGCTTAGTTCATATAAAGACTACAATTCAATAAGATTTCTAAAGTTCACAACCTAAGTTCAAAAATCATACAATTCAATTTTTCTTAAGTTCAAGTTCAAAATAATTAGTTCTAATCAAAGTTCTAAAGTTCAATTTTTTTTTACAAAAAAATTTCCAATTCTTATGATTTTTCTAAGTTCAAGTATTATAATTCCAAAATCACACACACACACAAATATTTATATATATATATATATATATATATATATATATATATATATATAAGAGAACCTTAAACCCGCCTACGTGGCGCTACCACAAACTACAATTCCCTTTTAATTTATTTATTTCCAAAACTAGCCTTCCCTTTTCATGAAAAGTTGCAACTTTTATGAAAAGTTGTGACTTTAATGAAGAGTTGTGACTTTTATGAAAAGTTGTGACTTTTATGAAAAGTTGTAACTTTTATAAAAAGTTGCGACTTTAATGAAGAGTTGCGACTTTTATGAAAAGTTGTGACTTTTATGAAAGGTTGTGACCTTTTCGAAGGATTGCAACTTTTTCAAATAGTTGTAACCTTTCCGATAAACAATAAACATTTGTTCACACTACCATTTGTTGTCTATAGATAGATGGATTTCTTCTCATTTTAAAACAACAAAAATTTTGAACCTCTTCTTCTTCTTCTTCTTCTTTAAATATTTGTTTATTTTGCTCATGTTGAGTGGCTCACTGACACCATTGCTTATGTTACAGATCCTGGTATGTATTTTTACAGTCATTAATTTATGCTTATGTTTTCAAGGATAAATGATAAGATGTAATAATTGTCATTTTCCTTTACATTATTAATATTTGTTACTACGTAATCTTGTATGTAAGATAATATAGTGTTTTAGTTTTAATGACTGATAGATTTTAAGTATTATTTTATAAATTCCGTGATAATAAATTCCCGCGCGAAGCGCGGGTAATTTTACTAGTTCAAGTATATTTCTAAAGTTGCAAGTTCATGATATTCAAGTTCGAAGTTCGAAGTTCTAAGTTCTAATTACAAGTTCTAACTTCTATGTTCATGACATTCAAGTTGAATTTTTCTAAGTTCAAGTACAAAGTTTTCAAAATACAAGTATAATTAAAGTTTCAAAATCCTAAAATTCAAGTATCTAAAGTTCAAGTCCACGACATTGAAGTTTTAAGTTCTAATAATTAGTTGTAAAGTTCAAAAATTATACAAACAATAATTTTTCTAAGTTCAACTTCAAAAAATCTAAATTTCAAGTTCGTGACATTGAATATTGATTCTGCATTAGTTCTAAGTACTAATTAGTTCTACACTTTGAAAATCACGCAATCCACTATTTTTTCTAAGTTCAAGTTCAAATATCATAAATTCAAGTTGGGATAAGGCACAAGTATCTCCTAGATTATGACCGAAATTCCAAAGAAACACCTAAACTTAACTAGAGTGCTATTACCCTCCCCCTCCCCCCGAACTCATTTTTTTCGTATTTTTGTGCACCTTTTGTGCTGATGTGACACCTTTAATCACCCAAGTTGGTTGTGTTTGTACACACCTACCACTTTGTAAATGTTTTTCTTTATCATGTATTTATGTTAAGTTAATACACATTTTTTCCTTGTATCTAATATTTTTCTTACATTTTTTTTTCTCTTTTATTTTTCTATTGATCTTATTTAGTCCTTTTATTTTCTTTGTCTTTCTTTTTGATTTGATTTCAAATGTCTTGTATTTAAAATAAGTTAATATCGAACATATATCAAACCAAGTGAAGAAAATCAAATAAAACATAAATAAATTAAAATTTTAAAATTAAAGTGAAAAGATAAGAAATTAATAATAAATTATTAATAGTAATAGATAAGAATTTGATGAAAGAAAAAACATTAAAATTTAATTATATCAATATTTAATATTTTCTTCGATTTACTTGTTAATAAATAATATATAATAATAAAAAATGAGTTGATATAATTAAATTTCTAACATAAAAAATTAATGGACGGAGACACTAGAAAAATTAGTCTATAATCTCGACTATATGTTGTCGCTTCTGTTTGATAGTAGATAAACTAATCCATCTCTAATCATACACGTACTAATCTTATTTAGTAAAGAACTTGAAATTTTGAAAATCATATTTAATAAATTAATATTCTAAAAAATAATGAAACTTTTTATTAAAATTAAAAAGATTTATAAGAACTTAGAAATTAAGAAAAGTGCTGTACTGTACTCTTAATATCACCTCACAAAATAATAATAAGATCTTATTAATTAAAAAGGCCAATTAATAATTAATGTTCACAAGTAAATACTAATTTTTAATAATTGAACTGAAATTTTCAAAAAGCAAATTCACTGCATTTCTAATGTCATTGTATAAACTAAAATAAATTAATGAAAGAAACAAATAAAATTTTAATGTGACAAAGAAATAAAAATAAATATTTTACAAAGAAAGAAATAAAAATAATTAAATATATATAAATTTTAAACTAAATAAATATATAAATTATGTGTACTAACTAATTATAAAGTTGCCAATTGAAAAAGAAGATATGTCCAATTTGTTCACTGATCACATGCCTTCAAGAGAGCATGCACACTCTCCCTGCCACATCAGTGTTTATGGTGTATTTATTCTATTTTAAATTAATTTAGAGGTGTAATAGGACCTAGTTAAATTTAGATGTGTCTATGAGATTTCAGTCATAGTCTAGGAGGGTACTTGTGTCTTATCCCATTCTAGTTCAAAATTCCAAGTTCTAATTTCTAATTACTTCTTGTAACACCTCGGATGTTCCTAAACCACCTTAGAAATTAGAAATGACAGATATCAACACTAGAAAAAGGGATTGTACGAACCCATTCACGGACTGTAAAAGGGACCACATGACGTGAATGAATCCGTGTAAAAAGGACCACGGGACTTTTAAGTCTTTTCCACTCATTCAATCCCTATACTACGTCATTTTAGACTATTCTAATTGGGCATAATTGATTCCTAATTACCCTAACCTCCCCATTCCCTCGTATACTCTCAAACTAAGTTTCTTCTCTCCCAAGGCAAAAAAAAAGGATCCCAGCTTGAAGTATCCTCTTCCCAATTCGAGCCAGGGTTTCATTGAAGGTATGTAGGAACTTTATCAATGACTGCTATTTCACTTATTGAGTCCCAAAGAAACCTCAATTTCTCAAAATTATGGTTTCTCCAAAGTTAGGGTTCATATGATTTTCACGAGTTCTTATTGAATTTTAGTTTCTTCCTCATGATTGATCCTATTATGCATGAACTGATCATAATTCAATATTTTAATGATATTTTCATGAACACATATCATGCAAGTATTTGCATGATCAAAACTACGCCATTTTTACATGCATGACTCAGATTATCATATTTTTATGACATTAGCCAGGGGATCTAGCTTTAGCTCAGATTTCATGGTCCTTGCCTTGGCAATTAGGACACTCTCTTTTCGGTCTGGGAGCAGTACACTGAACTCTATGTTTTAGCTCATATGATTTATGTGGGTTAATGGTATCCCACATTGTGTATAATTTTCAGATATTGCATCACCTTGTACTATGTATTTTAAATCAGATAATAAATTTTTATGTTATATTTACTTGGTCATTGGATCAACATATTTTACAATCTTATCACGTTCTTATGTCATGTTAATGCATTTTCCTCATGCTCAATATATTTTGAGTACTGACCATATACTTTTCTATCTATATTATTTTAAAATATAGATTTAGACGCACATTCTTCATGCTTCATATAGTACAAGATCCTCTCAGCTTACACTGTTGTTGGTGATTCCTCATATTTTGGGGAAATGAATTTTATGACTTCAACACGTCTCTTCATTTTTCAGATCGTTAGAGTTAGCTAGGGACTTTTCCTAGTAACTCATATATGATTAGAGGCTTTTCACACAGTTAGATTTCTTCATATGTGGTCTTTGTATTAGATTCTCTTTTATGATATGATAGTTGCTTGAGACTTTATTTCGCTTTTCAATTTATTCTATTACGTATGATATCTTAGAGTCATGTCATGTCATATGGTTAGCTTGGGGTCACTTGTGGCTCTACACACCATGTCACGTCTAGGGGTAGTCTTGGATCGTGACACTTCTAAAGTTCTAAACTTCAAAAAACTCTTCAATTCAAGCTCAAAAATCCCTAATTCATAATCTAATTAAAGAAACTCCAATTCAAATTAAAAACCTAAAATCCAAAATTATAATCTTATTAACTAATTCACAATCAAATTTACAAACTAACAATGTTAATAACATAAATTAATCAAACTAAATACGATAAACTAACATAGAAATTAAAAATTCTCAAGATTGAAAAAAAACTAACATAAAATGCAAAACTCTAACCTTAATAATTAGTTGAGAGAATTAATGATGTTTTGGAGGGGAATTGGGGTGGCAGGCGGCAACAACTGGGTTTGCAGTGGTGGTTGGGGAAGTTAAGAGAGAATACGAGAGGAGAAGAGAGAAAGAGAGAAAGAGGGGAAAACATGTCTATCTGTCCCATATATTTTAAGAAAAGTGACGTACAAAGTCGCTTTATTCATCACTTTAAAAAAATGTTTGATCAACATTTTGACCATAATTAAGCGACAGACTAAGCGATGCCATATGTCACTTCTTTTATGAAATATTTAAAAAATAAATTAATAAAAAATGACGAACGATGTCATTATTAAATAATTTATAAATTATTATTATTAATTAAAAGTAACCTCTAAGGACTCATGTAGATGTTTGGGTTGTGAAGGAGTACGGAGTTAAATAGTCTTGGAAAAAATGTTTGACATCAGGTATGTAAATGTTTAAAATCAGGTATGTGGAGTATAGTTTATTTGGTCCACACTTTTGCATGTCAAGTAAAGGTAACATTTTGTTTAATAATGGATCAAATTTCATGATTTTCTATCCAAATAATGACTCAATGAGATTTACAGAGGTTACCAATTGTGGTCACCTTGTTGACGCAAAGCTCTACATTGAAAGCCTTATTTGGTCCTTTGTCGCAGAACATACCAGGAATGCAACAACATCATAGACAACAAAATCATATATGACGAAAATCGTGTGATAAATAATTAGTAAGAAATAATTATACATTTTTCTCAAGAGCTATTAAATTTTGTTTCTTTTCTCATGCTCATGAGCAAATTTAGTTACTTTGATCATGAACATGAGATGGGGTCAAAGGCACAAATATAAGAGAAAGACAATGGGGATGAGCTTTGTTTAAGAGGGCCCGTCTATTCTAAAGTAGATAAGACTACAAATTTAATCATCGATGTTATATCCATAAAAAAATAAAATTCCTACAATAGTAGATCTTTTAATCATGCTTAGAGTATTACATTTTGTTCTATCATCCACAATATTAAAGTTAAAATAAGGAGGTGTATTGGTTATGTATCACCAAGTGAGAGATGAAAACCATTTTAAAAGTAATTGAATTGTAATTCTTACTTGTTATGGTGTCAACTATCTTTCATGATACTTTAAAAAGTTGACACAAGTCAATGTAGATAATCTATAACAAGGACATATAGTTAATCCTTGTAAGAAAACGGCAAGAGTTTCATGGATATGCATCAACTTTTATTGTTGTTCAATTTTTGAGTTGCATCCTTTGTGATTCATTGAAGTGAGGAAGCAAGGGAAATCTACATCATTGACAAAGAGAATTTACTATACATTTGACTCGACTAGCAATGTTTGAGGGACTTTTGTCTTAGGCCACAATTTTGAGCCTCGTGCCAACCGAACTAACTCTAGCATTTAAGTGGGAAAGGTAGAAAGGCATGCCTATCATCCCTGAGTTTCAAAGGGCCCGGTTGGCCAAAACACCAGCTTTAGAGGGATTTCTAGATTATAAAAAAACAAGGTAGAAAGAGGGAAGAGGTTTAAAGGTCTGTATTAGGAATATCCTTGAATGTTAAGACTTATTGGAGCTAGAGAAGGGCATGGTTTCTACGTAAATCTCTTGTTCTTAACTAATTACCCTTTTTTTTTACTGATATTTAGGGAGTGAATTAATGGTGATGTTTGGAACAACGAATCTACTCAGTGCTGACTGCGTGAGTTGCAATGTGGAAGGATGAGTTTTCTCTGATTTTAATGTTTATTATAATATAATAGTGTTATTGCCTTGCGTGTAAAACAAGATTTACATATGCTCGCTCATTGTATATCACATTTGCTGGTACCTTTGAATCTTAGTTGAGAATTTTTTATGTTAATTGAACATTTCCATTACAAGACCGGAAACAGTTATTTAAGAGCTATTTAATGTTCATTATTTTACAGAAGCTACATAGTTAGAAAATCAATGTCATATGATATGCTTGAAATGAGAAAACTCTCGCTTTTAATGGGTTTTATAAAAACCTTGTTCACTTCAATCAAATAACTTTCAATAAAACAATGAGATCATGTCTTTTGTAGTGTATTCTCTTTACCCAAACTAATTCTCTTATAATATTGCAAAGTACGAAGTTTCTTGCAGTTGCATTTGTGCTACTCTGTATTCAGTAAAATGATTGTCACTCCATTTAGTGGAACTCAAATGAGTAATAATTTGGTTTATACCATTTTTAGGTAATGAGATAGAAATAATTTGGTTTATACCATTTTCTTTCCTGTCTTCTTGACAGAGTTCTCTCGATCATAACATCACTAAAGCAATGGTTTGGGGCCTCAATTTTGTGTTAAAAGAAAAATCTCTTGTCCTGTTGAATTTGAAGAAATTATTTTGAGTAGGAAAATAGAATGATTTTTATCTTTTTTAATGTGGGGATCGTTGGTATAATTGTGAAATGGGTGAAAATCATTTACTCCCCCAAACTTTACTTTAAAAATCAAACTCCCTCTCAATTTTGAGAAATAATCATTCTCCCCCCTTAATCCAATGCAAACTCTATTCTACCCTTATCATTTTTAAGTTTATTTTTTTAATCTTTGTATGTACAGATTTTTATTTAAGTCCATTAACTTTAAAGTAGAATAATTCTTTTACAAGTTTATTGCAAAATCTAATGTTATTTACTTATTTTTATGATTGTTATTTTGGTATTACATATATCAAGTACGTACGTGTGAACGTATTATGTGCATACATTTTTAATTTTTGGGATAATACATATCAACTTGAGTGTATCTCATGTTAATTGTCATGTAGGACGCGTGTGTTTACTTGATCAATTTTATATAAATTTAAATATCTATTTGTGCACACCTAAAGTTGGAAGATGTAGATGACAGTTGAAGCAAGTTAGAAGGACACGTTTATGTAATTGTGTTCATCTTTTATTCTCTATTATATATGTAGATAAACAAATTTTGATTGTCATTAATGAAATATTTTCTATAATTTAAATTTATATACAAAATAAATAGATAATCTTTTAAGAAATTGTTATGAAATATTTTAAATAATTTTTATTAATTATCTTTATTACTTGCATCACATTATAGATTCCATTAAAATTAATAAAATTATTTGCTTATTTCTTCATTTGTTTCATTATAGATATCACGATCCAAAGTACACCCTAGACGTAACATGGCATATATCATTCTGAGAGCCCCTACACTAGCCACTTAGCATACATCATACAAGATAATAGAAATCCAAAAAGCTTTTGGTAAAGTAACATTTCAAATAAAAGAGTTTGACAAACAAAATAGCGGAAGTCTAAACACAAGTCTCAAAGCCATCTGTTACATCATAAGGAAGTAATTGAGACGCAACCCATACATCACATACGAAATCTGAAGTGAAATGACATGAAAGCAATAAAAGAGTCCCGGTCCTCGAAGTATGAGGACTCGCCAATCTTCAATGTCTATATGGGATCACCAGCCACGAGTATAGGAGGTAGGAGTGTCAGACCCTACATTAGTGAAACAATGTAGGCAAAAGTATGCGTTATTACATGGAATGTACCAAGTATGATAACAATGTATGATCAACTTTTGATATTTTAGGAGAATGAGTTCAATTGGAAAATTTGGGGGGAAAATGTTTATGTAGAGTCCAGGATAGAAGGTAAACAACATAGCTTTGGGTAAGAATAATTAGGAATTGAAAAGATCCAAAAGCCTTTAAAATAAAATTGTCAGATCTTCACCAATGGTTCAGACCTACGGTGCATAGAAGATCTACGGACCGTCTTGGTCGACCGTAGGTGGGGCTTAGGGACTTGTTTTTGGACATTCAAACGACGGGGACCATGTACGATTGGTAGGTCTACCACGAACCGTACATGACCACCGCAGGTTCTAAAAAATTTCCCAAACATTTTACTTCATTGTTTTTGTCACCTAAGGATGCCATCTACGGTCAGTAGATGCTTCTACCAACCGTAGGTCAGACCTGCAACCCAAAAATTGGCATTTTCCATTCTTTTCAAATCCGAGGTCTCACAATAGAACGACATTGAATTATACATTCAATCAATTGTTTTTTTCTTTTTGAATGAAACTAATAATTTTTAAACAAAAAAATTGTTATATAGATTAAAATATAAAAATATTATGATTTTAAAAGAAGTATAAAAAAGATATAAAGGTTGATAATGTGAGGGTAGAATAGACATTTAAAAAAGTCAATTAGAAAGAGTGGGGGAGGGGGGGGGGGTGATTCCCTAATTTATTATTTGACGATTAACATGAACCCACATTATTATTCCCATATTTTCCTTTCTTATTTCTTCCCTTTTTTCTTCTCTTTTTTCTTCTTTACCCCACCCTAACTGCTCCACCCTTTTTTCTCCCTTGATGACTTAAACTCACAACTCATGATTGGAAATGGTGATGCTTGTTTACATCCCTACTTTATTCAAATAGGGTGAAACGTCGCGGTGACTCAAAAAATAATCAATTAATTCAATTTTAAAGGAATTTTAAGAATAAACAAATTTTAAAAGAAACGCCACCTAATTTTAGGAAAAACTAGAAAACCAATTAAATGATCTACGAAACCATTATATTCTAGGAATGGGTTCAAGTTATTCCGAAGGGAAGGTGTTAGGCATCCTTCGAAATCCACAAATGTGGTTCCCGACTGAATTCATTATTTTCAAAATGAGGAGGAGATAAAATAGCATACAAGTATAACAAACATACGATATGCATAAGTAATAAAACAAAAATAATATCAAAACAGCCTAATGTTTGCCTAACATCGATAATATACAAAATAATGAAAAAAAAATATAATTGAACTTCGTTCGAATAGCTCCAATGGGAAGCAGCTCCGAGTACCTATGAAGACACTTAGTAAAAGTGTTAGTACTAAATAAATATGAATAAAAATAAATAAATCAAATAAAAAACTTCAAAATAAAAGTCCGTCTTATTAACATGGGAGGCCTTGAAAATCGAACGTAATTTCTTCATCGACCACTACTTTTTTAAAAGATCTCAAATGTCAAGTGAATTACGATTAACTTACTAGACTAACAACAATTGGAACTAAAGAAAAGAAGTACCAAACAAACAAATAATAAATGAAATCCTAATGGAGTAAAAGAACATAAATAATACTGGTAAATAGCAATTATCATGTTATCATTGTGCAATAGAATAAACAATAGTGATGAAATATAATAAAATATAAAGTGACCATATACAGTAACTAAAGATTCAACATAATAATAAATCAATGAATTAATGAGCAATAATGGCTAAGATGGCTAAGTTAAAACAACTACCGATACAGCTTAGAGTATAAAGAAAAAAAAATGGAGTAAAATAATACAACCAATCTAAATAGAGCAGCAAAGAAACTGTACAAAAATAACCTGAGACAATATTAATTAAAATGTTTAATAAATATAAAAATAAACAAAAATAGTAAAAATCGACCAAAGGTGAGTCAACTAAACACTAGAAGCCAAATATATCCAACCCAACACACTAAATCACGCTAACAATTAGTAAGAAATAAAAAGAAAAACATGTCAATATGATAGAAAATTAGCTAAACAAAGCACAATTTATAACAAAATAAAACTGCATTTATTAGCAAATAAAGTAAAATTAAACAGAAACAACCCAATAATATGGAAATAATAACTAATACCAAAAGAAAAATAAGACATTAATAAATATGGGTTACCGAAGTAAACTCGGGTGGTTTCTCACTGGACTTGGCGTTGCTGGTTACTTGCCGGAGATGGCTCAGTTGTTCGAGGTAGTGGTTGATTGTGCGAGCTTCGAGCTCGCTGGCTGTTTCGTCGGAGCTTGGGGCTCACTGATTGCTCATTGATATTAAATCGAAACACCTGAAAATGAAGGAAAATCGTGAAAGGGGAAGAGGGGAAGGGACTGGCCATTTGGGGTTGAGTCTTGGGGTCGTTTCCGGTGACTTTTTCACCGGAAAAAGGAGAAAAACGAAGGCGTTTTGGTTGTTGCGTTGTGGGTCTGGCTTCTGGTTGTTTTTCGCCGGAAAAGGCGAGGAACGAAGGTTGAGTGATGGTTGTTTGTTCGCGGTGTAAGCGTCTAAAAGTTTCAATCCTGAAATACAGTAAACAGGAAAAGAAAAATAGCAAGCAACAATAATATTTGTATTTGAATAAATGCGAAGGTTGTCTACAATCTTTATAAAATCTCTTAAAAATAAAGATATGTAATCCCCTGATTCTTCTCTCCACAGATGTTCTTGATTTGGTGGAATACTTGCGGCTCAATAGTTGGAGCGGAAGACTTCTTTGTATGCGGGAGGCTTACAAATCGCCACTGAAAAGAAATTATTTATTTTTTGTGTGGATGTAGGTGTGTATCTTTTGGTCTTATGAAAATCTCTTTATATAGGCTTGAGCTAGGG